>NC_053159.1:112343518-112691851 GCF_016835505.1 Polypterus senegalus
AAAGGCATTCATGCAGTGGGAGAAGTACAATGTGAGAATGGCCATCATAGTCCCCTGACTTTAATATCACCGAAAATCTATAGGATGATTTGAAGCAGGCTGTCCATGCTCAGTTTCCCTCAAATTTAACTGAACTGGAGAGATTTTGTATGGAAGAATGGTCAAAAATACCTCCATCCAGAAGGCTATAGGAGGCGTCTAGAGGCTATTATATTTGAAAAATGATGCTCAGCTAAGTATTGATGTAATATCTCTGTTGGGGTGCCCAAATCTATGCACCCATTTAATTTTGTTATGAGTCTAATTTTGTTATTATGCATATTGCATATTTTCTGTTAATCTAATAAACTTAATGTCACTGCTGAAGTACTACTGTTTGAAAGCTCAGCCAATGATAAACAAAAATCCAAAAGAATTAGGAGGGGTTCCCAAACTTTTCATATGACTGTAGCTCCATTAACCTTTTTGGAAATCAGACTGTGCATGCGCTGTCTGAAGAGCTCTAGTGATGTCGTCCATGTAGCTGACACAGTACAAATAAAATACAATATCTGAAAAAGAGTGCCTTAATTTCATGTTTAAGATTTGTTCTAACTGCATGGAATGCTTTTATTGAATATCCTGCAAAAAACAATATAATATTAGTGTAGAGAAAATCTCACCTGACCAAAGAAGTGAAAAGGCAGCACCCACTGGATTTTTTGACAATTATTTCTCTTTTGTTAGACATTGTGTACATCTTAGACAGTGAATAATGCTTCTGTAGAACTATTTTAAATCTTTTCTTCCAGTAGTTGATACCTAATGATATAAAGTGTGCTGTTACTTTTCAATAAAGTCATTAACTATTTTAATTATCTGAAACTTGATTGATGACTGGTTTATGAAGACCTAAAAAATCATTTTGAAATGAGAGTGTAAGTAAATGCCATAGCTAATTATGGGTCAAGTCACCACCTTATGTTGTCATTGCTTATGCAGTCAAATCCCATTCCCGTGATAAATTACCATTGCTCTTTGATTTCCAATAACGCTTTATGTTAAATAGGCAATAATTCTCACTAACTGCTTCTATCGCTGGATGCTATCTGGTTGATTATTTCCTTTTATGATGTGGACCCTAGGGATGTGATCTTTACTGATTACCTTGTTACATTTTGAATATGTTTGTGCTGAGAGGATACAACCAGAACATAGAAGCAGAGTAAGCCAATGTTGATTTTACATCAACATTGAAAAAACAGGAAGGATGTCTTTATTTATTGTGGATCTAAAGACAGAGGCAATTTCTGATTGTTGTTTACTACTTGCTACTTGAGCTTGACACTCAGAAGTGACCACCAACCCCATGGAACAGTAGTGTATTTATGTATAGACTGTTTGTTATCACACCATTGATAAAATATAATTATTGCTATTATAGAAGTTGTGCAGTAGGTAACTATTGAGTTTACTGGGGTTTGTTATCATAAGTGATAATACTGCAATGTTCATTTTACCTCATATCATGAATGTTGCCCACAGCATATAATTGACTATGATTCTAAATTATAAACTTGCTATATGCTTCATACATTAAAAACATGTTAACTAAGGTTCTATAAAGGCACAACAGTGAACATACTCTCATAGTGAGAACACATTTTCATTGCTACATAGAAGCCCTATTAAATGCAAGACAATAGCAATATCAGGAGAAGGCAGACGATCAAAAACACCAGCAAAGACAGATCAATGAAGCAAAACACTATGCAAAAATATTCTGTACGAAAACAGAGAAATCTGTAAAAATCTAGAACCATCAAATACAAAAGCAATGCCAAATATGAATGGCTTTTCAAAGGCAAAAATAGCACAATATCATAACACTCATGAAGGGATTTTCTCTTCCTTTTATATCGCACCTCTTCTGATTATTAGATTCCTGCCTAATGAAAACTGCTGAATTGTACAATTAGATAGGAATGAATGATCTGAGACAAAAGAGACTGGTGAAAAGCAGGCAGTATGTGAGAGGAGGAATCCAGACAGACTTTAGAAAAATACCTGATCATAATCTTGTAACCTGTACTGTAGAGATAATAAATTATTCATGTTTTCCAGTTGCATGATCCCGTTCAAAGCTCTTTTTAAATTTGTAATCTAAACCACTATCTTCTGTTGGTTTAAAAATTGTCCAGTGATGAAACTTTTCTATGTCACTTAAAATAAAATATGACCGATAGCTATTTTATCGCTTTTTCACTAATTGCCTAATGTAAGCAGATTCAAATGTAAATGTTAATTGCTTTTAAGGGAGATATGTTTATTTTCTTTCATTTTTCCGAAAACTGATACTTATTACAGAAAATGGTTAATTTCCCACACAGCTTTCAATACTTATAATATCACATTGTTATTGTCTTATTATTTTTAGTTTGCAGGTTCTAATTTATTAATTAAGGACATGATCATTTACAAATGATTGCATAATAACACTTAAAATCATTTTGGAACATAGTGATTCTTTGCACAAAAACAACTTCTTTGTTATCCCTTTATTGAATAGGCATTATATGTTTTCTGATAAAACCCATGCAAATAGGCCAGTAGGTATCTCGTATGAGCCTAATGTGAGGTTTAGGAAGCTCATTATTGGCTGTTTAATCAGTGATAACGAGACTATTGCACCGTAATTGGAAATAAGCATTTAAAGAATTATAAAAGACACTAGCAAAATACCCGCGCTTCGCAGCGGAGAAGTAGTGTGTTAAAGAAGCAATGAAAAGAAAAGGAAACATTTTGAAAATAACGTAACCTGATTGTCAATGTAATTGTTTTGTCACTGTTGTGAGTGATGAGTGTTGTTGTCATATATATATATATATATATATATATATATATATATATATATTTACACACACACACAAACATATATATATACATATCTATACATATACACATATATACATACATATATACAGTATCTACATATATACACACACATATATACACACATATACATACATACACACACATATATACACACACAAATACATATATATATATATATATATACATACATACACACACATATATAAACATATATATACATATACATACATATATACATATAACACACAGCTATTTCATATCAGTGCAATACGCTGTTTGTTAAAACAGTTGACTCCGCTCTTACGTGCAATAACAAATCAAATCATTCAGTTGTCTTTGCTCATATGTCATTTTAGAGCTGGGCCTGGCATCTTTTTTTGGCCACAAGTTCGTTTATGTTTGGTGTGAGGTTCTGTGTTGTGGAGATTCTCAGGATGTGTTGCAGGTGCTCATCAGTGAGGCGACTCCTGTGTGCTGTTTTGTTAGTCTTTATCACTGAGAAGAGCTTCTCACACAGATATGTGCTACCAAACATGCACAAGGTTCGAGCCGCATGTAGACGGACTTTTGTTCTTCAAAGTCACCAAAGCGCCGTGCAAACTCAGTGCTAATAACTCTAGTAAGCGGTAAGTGTTCGGCAAGGCAGCTGAAGCGCTGCATTATGGGATCTGTAGTTTATTGTGTTACCAGCACTTCATATACCCGGGCCATTAATAACAATAATACAGTATATAAAATGATCTCGCGGGCCGGATATAATTACGCGGGCGGATGTGGCCATGCCCTTGAGTTTGACACATATGGACTAAATAGAACTTGAAAAGATATATTTTTCAAATGTGATCGCAATTCAGATAGAGTTGAGCGCACTACAGCCTGCATGCCTCAATGAGTCATCCTCCCTCGCTCTTACTTTTTACCGTTCATCTAATGAATACACTGAGTATGGCTTTACCAAAACAATCATTGATGGCGAATAAAGTATCCATTATTGAGTATGTAGATCGGTATATATATATACATATATATATACCAGTATCGCATGAGAAGTAGTGTGTTAAAAAGGTAGAAAAGAAAAGGGAACATTTTAAAAATAACGTAACATGACTGTCAATATACAGTATTTGTTTTTGTGAGTGTTACTGAGTGTTGCTGTCATCAAGGATTTGATTATCATTATTTCTTTCAATCAGGTTCGTATTTGTAGGATGTGTTGTGTTCAAGTTACATTCCGTGTTTGTCAATCGTTGTAAAGATGACAGGTTTCATTCATCGATTCGTTTCTTACTGCATCAATAAACAGCTCGTCTTCTTCTTTATCTGAGACCTGACACACTGCATGCACGGGTTTTTTTACACTGTCTTCCTTTAGCGGGACATTGACTTTTCCACCGTGTGCTTTGTTTCCACAGTAGCTGCATTTATGAATATGCTTATCAGGCGCTTCATATTTTTGCTGCCTTTTCAATTGTGTAATTCGGTTTTGTTCAGCGCTCTTTGGAACTGTTGCTTTTTATCTGTGCACTCGTCAGTTCACGTGAGCGCTCGGTGTACATGCATCGAAGTTTCCCAGCTGTGCTGGTTCCATCTCGTGCTATGTCCATGGCTGTATTTAATGTTACCTTAGTCCTGGCACTTAAAACTTTCTCGCAGTTTCGCTGAGTTTGTGTCAAACACCACCCTGACCATCTCATCTTCCTCTCCTTAAGCGCAGTCCTTCACCCATGAATATTTACCAGTGGCAGTTTGCTATTGGATTGCGCTGACGGACGACCTTATATGGGCAGGCACTAAATTACAAAGCCAGCAGCAGCCGGTCTATGAACTTAATTTAAAGTGTAGGTTTACATCGTGCTTTGTTTCCGAAGTAGCAGAACTCATGAATATAGTAGTATATGTCACTCGCTCGCTTCTTATTGTTTCGCTGCCTTCTCAATTATATAATGCATGTTTTCTTGAGCGCTTTTGAGGTCTTCCTGGTTTTCTATGTACTGCGTGATTACGTGGGAGGCATGATGATGTCACACGAAACTCCGCCCCCACGGCGTTGAAGCTCCTCTCCATTACAGTAAATGGAGAAAAACTGCTTCCAGTTATGACCATTACGCGTAGAATTTCGATATAAAACCTGCCCAACTTTTGTAAGGAAGCTGTAAGGAATGAACCTGCCAAATTTCAGCCTTCCACCACACGGGAAGTTGGAGAATTAGTGATGAGTCAGTGAGTGAGTGAGTGAGTGAGTGAGTGAGTGAGTGAGGGCTTTGCCTTTTATTAGTATAGATTACAGTAACACTGATCTTTGATTTTTAGAGTGGATGGATGGATTCCTTAGAATACCATATGAATGCCCTATGATGAAGTGCTTCTATGTTCATAGGGAATTCATAAAGAAGCAAGTGGAAAATGCAAGAATTTACCAAACTCTATTATACTCAGCAAGAGAATGTGGTATTTAAAATTTTCAATACATCTGAAACCACTAAACGATTTCACTATACTTCTTGAAAGAGATATACAGACAAAAAATATATTTGGCACAAAGGGGTGGATTTAGCTTGTTTTTGTGAAGGGTTGTATAAAGGCACTTGCAATGGTTGCGAGACAGGAGTAACATGAAATGACAGTCTAAAATTGTAGTTAATAGCATGCTGAGGTCAAAACCAGAAAAGCCAAAAATAGATCTAAGTGACAAAACCAAAAGGTAAGAATGAACACAAAAGACAAGAATCAAAACCATCAAAAGAAGACAAGAATCAAAACAAATAAAGAATCCTCACACTAGACTTACTTGGGTTTAAAGCTAACTTCCAGTAAGAAAGAACATTGCAAAGTACATTCCCTGAGGGATACTGGACCTGCCACATGTTGTCATATTTGTACCAGATGCTGCAGTGACGTTGCCAATCACGGCTCTCCTAAAAAAAAGTGAGCAGAAACATGACCTAAAGAAAATAACACTCTTAAAATAAAAACAAAAGCTAAAAATAATGCCAGAAATGATGTCCCCGTGTATAAAACCCACAAATCAGGAAAAAAACATAAATAGAAAAATAGTTTAATAGTACAGTTTATATTGCTGCCTTACATTGTCAAATTGAAAGAGTTGAAGGAAGACCATGAAACATCACAATGTCTTAGCAGCACCTCACTTAATCATCTGTATCCTTTTCAAGGTATTGGCCAGAACTTTTCTTACGCACAGGCAGGAGTTGACACCTGTTCATCTTTACCCAAGTTCCATATAATGTCTAAGCAATGTAAAAATCTTAGGACAGTCCTTTGTTTAAAACTGTACCTATTAAGTAGGAACACAATATCTGATCTCCATACTAATTCAGCTACCACTTTTTTACCATCGCTATAGTTTATGAGCAGACAGGAGACTTTATCATGTCAGTCAGTATGATCCTGCTCTGCACATCTCAATAAAAATTCAGGTTTTGATTGGCAGTGCATCATTTTTTCATGCTTTGATTGTGCTCTGGACCGACTTTAATTGTTATTTAGACTGTTAAAATATGATATTCAGTGGCTTTATTTAGGATATATCTCTGAACCTACCTTTTAATGGGTTTTGCACCTTTCTATATTTGATGGGATGGTCCACCTGAAAGCAGAACATAAAAAAACACGTTTTCTCAACTCAGCTTTCTCACTCTTTTGACTTTGTCCTCAACTGAGTCTTCCACATAAGCTTTCCTTCCGGTTCCAGCCCCAGTTATGCAATGACAGAAAGGCAGTTGTAAACCCCATCCACTGGTCACCTCCAGACATTTTCTTACTTTCAAGACTAGAGCAGCCATACATCTGCTTTACCAAACTAGAATTACCCATAGCAGCTCCTTGTGACTCTGTACATTTGAGCTTTAAAGGACTGGGTCTCTAGGACAGCTCCCCAGCTGTTTGCTCTGTTAGGGGGTCTATCTGTCCTCATATATATTACTCTGGAATTATGTGCCTAATAGGGGACAGAAGGTGCTAAAACATGTGGCATTACCTCCTGAGGCCTGGGCATTTCTTCCTCTTGTTTTAACCATAGCATCCTAAGAAAGCAGTGCTGGTTGCATGGCCTTTAAATAAAGCATTGGGACTTGGAAGCCACTAAAGAATGATGGAAATGGGAAGCCTTCTGCCTTTGGCAACTACTGACCCTGAAAGGAAGTTTGGGGCTCTACTGCACAAGAGTCCCTTTACATTGGCAGACACCTGGGAGAATGTTTTACTGATGGAGAGGAACAGAGGCCAGTTTTTTAGGAAAGAAAGAAATCTCTCTATTATAAAAAATCTTGGGGAGGTAGACTAGGGAGATGAGACGTGATCTTCTCAAAAGACAATTTGAAGTCCCATGAGAGACACTTTAACTTGCTCACAGCTCTTAAAACAGTGACAAGCGACAAGCAAAACACGCAGCTCACAGCAGGTGATCCGACCACTTCTCCTTGCGTGCGCTCAGCCACTAACCCCCTTCACAATGCAAGCAGCAGAGATACGAAGTGGCAAAAAGGGCAACGGCTGTACAGGCTTTAAAATGATCGACACAGCTGCCCCCCCTTCACAACTCAAGCAGCATTATACGTCCTGCGAGAAAGAGATTTAACCACGCCGGGGGCCAGAAATAAAGGACAAGTATTGTTTTTACAATGTCACGTGAGACAAGGCAGTGAGCCATCGTTTAAAAGAAGTTCACGGACATCTAACCTAGCAGTTGTTGGATTGCTTTTGGTAGACATGCATCATATGCTCCCAGCTCTTAAAACAACAACATGCAACAAGCAGAACAGGCAGCTCGCCAGCAGCAGAAAGACAGCAGATGATCCGACGGCATCTTCTTAGTGTGCGTTCAGCTGACCCACCCCACCCATTTTCACAACGCGAGCAGCTTTGTACGTTCTGCAAGAAAGACATGTAAGCACGCCCGGGGACGGAAATAAAGGACAAGTGTTGTTTTTACAAAAGTTTTTAAAGTAAAAGTGAAAATAATGCATATGCAACAATTTCCATGAAAATAATCACTTTAAATTATATATTTGGTAAACCAAACACAGGGGTGGCGAGTGAAGCGAGCAGGGGGCGGACCCCCCTAGTACATATTAAAAAAGGGCCCATTTTTAGAGACAGGGAAATGTATGAAGTGAAATAGCATCAGGGTACTGTTTCCAATTCCAGTCACTAGCACTAGAGACACTGCAGAGAAAGGCATTTTATGCATATCTAGACTAAAGAGTATTTTATATTTTTTCAGGCAAAGGAGTTAAATTCTTTTTTATTCTTGAGAGATAACTGTTACTGAGGACCTAACCCAAGTGTTCCAGATATCAATAATGTTGTTTCAGCAGAATTGGTTCAGGTAAACTGTGCATTTTGCATTTTGCATTAGAGGACACGAATGAACATTCAAAGGAGATGTAGTTAAGATTTAAACCAGGAATTATTTAATCTGACAAAAAGTTCATGGCAATCTGGAGCCAAAGGCTAAATTACAGATATGAGACAGAGATTTAATACATTTAATAAGAGAAAATTAGAACAGCGATACTTAGACAAAGGGTAATGAAAACAAGAGGATAACACAGGTAGTCAAGATTTGCACAAGATGTTGGACTTTAAAATGTAGAAAATGTGACCCATGGAAAATGTGTAAATTAGTTACAGAGTAATCCAACCCACACAAGGTGGCAAATGTGTAAAGTTTAAACATTTAACAGAGTAATTAGTCATGGAATCTAATTATAACTTTTATTAACAATTCAAGAATTTGAAAAACATTTTGATTGCTCACCAGGGCACATGGATGTTTAGAATACTAGGGTTTAATAAGAGACTGATTTGTGTGCTTCAAAATAGTACTTGATTTAACATTTCTCAGTAATAATAAGACTGCATGAGCATTTTTTGTAACAAAGTGCTGAGAATCATGACTAATGGTGACTGATCACCCTGGAGGCTTTTCATCTGTTAAAACAATTACCAAATATAGTACAGTGAACCTAAGGCACTGTGGGAATGCATGGGCTTGTGCTGAACAAGATGATCATCAATTGTCGTAAGTGAAGAGCATTCTGTTTTTTGAGCCTAAATTGGAAATAAGCATCATTGTAGTCTAAGCAGGGATTGGTACACAGAGCAGTGGCTAGTACAAAAGTCAAAACATGGGAAGACAGGAAAAACAAGAAAACAAAGGGTAGAAACTGGAAACTACAATAGGATTTACAGCATGAGTAGACCAGGTAGCTCTCTGTAAAATAGGACACAGGAGCTTTACAGGAATAATTGATTTCTGTATCTCATGATGATAATATGAATACATAAGTTTTATTGGACAAATACTTGTAGATTCTCTAACTGTGGATTACAATATTAACTGCTTGTGATGACTGCTTGTGAGTGATGAGATTCTACAAAATTGAAGGAGCAGAAACATTCTTTCTCACACATTATTGTCAAGATAATTCCATCATTCAAGATCCTTGTGGAGATGTTATTTTGGGAGCATGTTTTACTTGGTCAGTCCCATCTTATACATTGTCCGACAGTTTACATTCTTTCATTTCTATCCACTTTTCTCTTATAAGAAGATGCATTCATATTTACTTTAGATTGACCAATTGTGGGTGCACAAATCTGTTGTGTAAATGGCAGTTCGTCCAGTGTTGATTTATCAATGCTGCAGGTAATGCTCTAGTTCCTGCAACTCAATAATGGAAATGTACTGTAAATCTGAAAAATGGATGGATTAATTCTAATAGGCAGGAGAGAATATGCTAGATAAAGTGATTTAAAGTTATACTAATTTATGTAAATATCTAATGAATGCTGCTAAGCTTATGCATTTAATCTGGCTAAATGTTTTTTTGACTGTATAAGTCACACTTCTGCTAACCTCCTCAACACTCAATTGCATTTTCTGAAATGTGTCTCCCATTCTACTTCTGTTCCAATTGTAAAAATGTACATGTAAACAAATCTGCTGTAACTCTGTACTTGAAAGTTCCCTGGGATGCTCCATGTATCATTATGTAAAAAGGGGTGGCATGGCAATGTTGTTTTTCATGGATCCAACATCCTGGGTTTCACTGGGGTATTCTAAAGGGATCTGTGATACTGTTACTAGCACCATCTACTGTCTTCATACAGTAATCTTAATAAATAGTAAGGATATTTAAGTAAGTAGTAATTAAATTCATATTACTATGTAATATGTATATTTAATTAAATTATAAGTAAATTTAACTTACTATATAAATGAACAGAAATATTCACAATGACAATATGCACTGTATAAAAGAACACTAAAGAAAAATATTGTTCCTTTTTTAGTTGAAATTTTTAGGTATACTGCTTAAATAATAAGTTCAAGCTGATAGATAGATAGATAGATAGATAGATAGATAGATAGATAGATAGATAGATAGATAGATAGATAGATAGATAGATACTTTATTAATCCCAAGGGGAAATTCACATGATATGACACATGGCAACAAACAGTGAAAGTAGTGCTTTAATAAACAATATTTAAAAGGTAAAAGCTTCAAAGCCCCTATGTAAATTTAATGATCACAGTGTTATGTTTTCTCCCTGATCTAAAGTTTGCAGCACACAGAGAATCAAAGAAACCAATACTAAATAGCCTTTCTCTTATTGAGGCAGTTGAAGAATGATTGAGCATATGATTGTTTTTGAGCTTCACTTGTTTGGTGGCTCTAAGAATGGTCCAAGTACCTCCTTGATTAACACGTTTGAACCCATAACCACCTTCTTAGAACAGAAGTGGTAGCCTTCTGTTTAGTACCTTAGGCACTGTCTGATGCCATTATGGATCAATATAATAATGTAGATGCTAAAAGATGGCAAGAAACTCAAACTAATTTCATAATGCCAAACTGTGTGGAGTCAACAAATATAAACAAAGATATGCCTACTACTACTATTTTGCACTAAGCTGATCACGTAAATCTTTCTATTATCACAGATACAGTGGAACCTCAGTTCACGAATGTCTCGAACATGTACAAATCGGTTTACGACCAAGAAGTTCGCCAAACTTTTGCATCTTTTTACGACCACAGACTCGGTATACAAACAAGCCAGTTTCTCTTTCGGTTTGTGCGCGCCAATGATTTCTGCATATGTTCAGTCCCAGTGCACTCCCTGTGCATTCCCCGTGCAGTGAGCGAGAGAGACACACACACACACACTTGTGAGTGAGCAACAGAGAGACACATGCGATCGAGCGAGAGACACACAGACAGACACACACACTCGCTCGCACGAGCAAGAGAGACACACACACGCCTGCGCATGAGAGAGATGGCTGGACACATAAGGCTGAGAAGGCAGTTAAAGAATGAACCAGGCTTGTTTTTAAAGAGACAGATCCGAGCATTGTTTTAACCTTGTTGTATTTAATGAAGACATTTTTCTATTGGATTTTAACCTCCACTTCACTTCTGTTTACAGCGATCGGTTCGTAGCGTGCATTGTTGCAATGTTACTTTTCTTGGTGGTTTATTAAATTACGGATTTATCAAATGTTCAGTTTTTTCCCTGTGCTTAAAACTCATTAAAAAAGTGTTTTTAGCCAGTGGTTCATAGCGCTATAAGCGCAGACTCTTACAGTGTTGGTTTTCTCTGTTGTTCAAGGTTTTCTCAGTGTTATTCAGTGTTTTACATTTAGTTTACTATTACGCTGTGCATTCTATGGTGTTGTTAACTATATTTGTGCTTACAAATCTTTAAATACAGTACAATCTTTATATATAGTTGTGTACGGTCTGGAACGGATTAATTGTATTTACATACAATCCTATGGGGGAAATTACTTTGGTTCACGACCGAATTGGTTTACGACCAGAGTTTTGGAACGAATTATGGTCGTGAACCGAGGTTCCACTGTACTGTAAACAGCTCTTGTACTAAGTGGTAGTATAAAATACTAGGATAATTTATTTGAATTCAATTTGGTTTGTTCTTATAGTCTGCACTGAAGAAAGGCTCAGAATTTATGCACATATTTATAAAATATGAAAAGTATATTACAGTCAAACATTTGTATATGTTAGCATGAACAATAATAAAAAAAATCCATAAATTAAAGTCTAATTGAAATCATGCCAGTAAAAGCTCTTGACTACAAGAATATATAGTCAGTTGACAATGCACTGGCTGAAAACAAAAACTCGAGTGAAAAGTGTTTCTGGAGAAAATAAACCTATGGCAGTGGTTCATGGTCTTTTGGAACTGGTGGGCTGGTGGACAAACTACCCACCCTACCCCAGAAGTCTATGTATCGGACAATATCATGTAGCACAAAACGTGTGCTATAATATGGTGTTCTAATGCTGTGTTTATTGTAATACTTTTCAAACACCAGCAGAAGTGACTGGATGATGCAGTAAATAATTTAACATTAAGCATATCAGGCAGCAGATTCCCTATGATTAGATAGACAGACAGACAGACAGACAGACAGATAGATAGATAGATAGATAGATAGATAGATAGATAGATAGATAGATAGATAGATAGATAGATAGATAGATAGATAGATAGTACTTTATTTGCCTCAAGGGGAAATTCAGCTTTGGCAGAATGTCAAAGAAAATTGAAATATAATAACAACATCTGCCACAGACACACACAATAATTACAAAAAGGAAAGAGAAAAAACTTAAGACTATACCAAATACAAGGGAGCAGTAACAGTGAGGCTTTATAAATGCATATTACTGCATATAGGTGTGAAGGATCCCCTGTGTTATATCTCGACATATTTCTGCGAAATAATTAATTGGGTATAAATACTCAATGAGTGTGTCAGAGGGAGGATGTGCATCATTTTTCATATTTGCCATCATTTTGTCTTTATTATCTCCACCACTACTACCTCCAGTGTTTCCCATAACTGAGCTTGCCTTCTTAATTGCCTTGGTGATCTCTTGAAGTGATGCTACCAGCCTGGACTACTACAGTGTAAAAATTATACTGGCTATCAGAGAGTTGTAAAATATATACTGTCAAAAACATCACCACCCACTCTGCCCTTTCTTAAATATTGCCACTAGACCAGTCCAGCCTGGCATTGGTGTGGACCCCCAGGTACTTGTAACAATGCACTACCTCTGCACCCACCCCCTGAGTAGTGACCAGGCATACAGTAGAAGCTCTTCAGTGCAATGAATGTCAATAATCAGCTCCTTGGTTTTGCTGATATTAGGTTGCAAACAATACTCTTTGTACCAAGAAACAAACTTCTACACCTGACTCCTATCATCTGTCTCAGCCTCCTTATCAATGCACTCCATTAGTGCAGAATCATCAGAGAACTTCTGCAAGTGACATGACCTGGTGTTTTATTTGTAGGTGGAAGTGCAGAGAGTGAACAGAACAGGAGACTGTTCTTTGGACTGTTCTTTGTGGTGCTCCGTTGTTCCTTACATCCATTTTAGAAGCCCAGTCGTTGAGTATCATAATTGGCGATCTGCCCGACAGATAGTCCATTATTCAGGACATCATAGGCTCCTCCACCTGCATTTGCTGGATGGTATTGAATTCACTGAACAAATTGAAAAATATAACCCTCACAGTGCTGCCAGCTTTGTCCAAATGAGAATAAGTCTTGTGGAGCGAATAGATAATTGCATAATTACTGAGTAAATAAAACACAAATGGATCCAAATAGTGAATAATTTAATGTAATTAAACAAGGGAGGAGTGCATTGTCAGGGAATGATGTAAGGCACAATCTGGATAATGTCCCTTATTGGAAGAATTTTGAAATATGAAGTATGCTCTCTGTGAAATGAATTACAAGTCTGTGTTAAGAAGGAAATTGTCGTATTAGCTCTTTTTGCATGGAAACTTCCTAGCTTACTGTGACAGTTGTTATCTTAAGAAGAGGGGCTCTTTATATACAGTGCATACATATTAGCTAATGAGTGATGTTTTTATGATATTTTTGGGACCAAACAATGTGATTTTCCATCTTTGCCAGTCCATAAAGTATGTGATATCCATCCATCCATACTTCCATTATCCAACCCGCTATATTCTAACTACAGGATCACGGGGGTCTGCTGGAGCCAATCCCAGCCAACACAGGGCGCAAGGCAGGAAACAAATTCCTGGGCAGGGCGCCAGCCCACCGCATGTGATATACATAAATACTGTATGTAATATTGCATGTCAGTCAATTAAAACATCTTTCATTAACATCCAAATAGCAGTTAATGCTCTATACCGTTCATCCATACATCCATCCATCTTCTATACCTTCTTACTCCAATTCAGTGCCATTGGGATCTCATTGATGTCCAGTAACATCAGACACAAATAAGGAACAAACTTCAGACACAGTGCTAGTACATCACAGGACGCATGCACTCACACACAAACAGCCACCACTTAACCCTGTTTTTAGAAAGTACAAGGAAAACCCATGCAGACACAAGAGTAATGCGATTTCCCCATAAATATTGACTTGTACCCAGGATTTGCACCCGGTCTCCTTGATCTGTGCCATGTTATAATGAGCATGCATTCTTACATCTAAATAAAGTCAAAAATTATCTTGTCAATATATGTATCCATTCAGGGTAGTATAAATTCAGGTTCTGTACAACCAAGATAGGCTGTTTGAAAATTCATGGGCTTTACAGCAAGATTAGTAATTCTTGAGCAAATCAAGATATTTGAAAAACACTTTAAAGATCAATGCTAAAAAGGTGATTATTTAAACCTCTGTCCATTACGCAAATTTCTGACTTTTTGTACATATCCACCCCTTTCATTAATGAATGAAATTATGTGTGACCAGTACAAGGTATTAAATATTTTCTTTGACACTTTTGGCAACACTGAACTCGTTCTCAATATGGCATCATTCACAAAGTTATGAATTGCTCTGGTGCTTCGTGAATGCTAGTAGAATATTAATCGATGGGACAGTGGACATTTCTGATTGTTAATTGTTTCTCACTGCTGATGTGATAAGACACTTTAATAAATACAGCGCTTAACAGTTTTACAGAGAAATAAATACTGTGGGTAAATTTAGGAGGAATAAGCTTCTAACTAATTTACAGTATGTTAAATGAACTGGATTAATGCATTAATGGAGGGACGGATGGATGGATCTTAGGGTCTGACTTTATCAGAGTAATTGGAAGAGGATGATCCAAGAAGCTTATATTTCTTTTTCAATTAGTCAGAGCAACTTTTTTTCAACAGAGCCTTACACCGTGCTCATGTATTTTTTATTAGAGCAAAGTTTATCTTGGAGGAAGTACACAAGCGTATAAAATGCCTTGTAAACCTTATTCAACAAGTCAAATAATTACACTCCATTTGTTAACTACACCTTATGTAGATTAACTTAACAGGAAAAAACAACAATTGAACAACTGTACTTTTTAAAATATTTTTGATTAACACTGCAGTGGTAAGAGCTGCTACCTAACAGATGCAGTGTCCTGGGTTAGAACAATCATTGTCCATATGGTGTTTGGATGTTCTCCCCATGTTTCTGTGACCATTCTTGCATGTACTCGGGTCTTTTTCTCACACATCCTTAAAGATGTGCTGGTTAGGTTAACTAGCAGTTTTACAAACTGCCCCCATGTTGGTGTGAGTTAGTTGGGTGTGTGATTGATTTGGCTCCCTTTCCACAAGAGGTTTTTGCTCTCTGCTCAGTGCCACCAGGACTAGCTCCGTACTTCATAACTCTAAGTTGGATATGAGGAAATTTAATTATGTTTTTAGTTAAAACATTTTCCTAAAGAATCTCCATGATCAGAACAAAGTGAGAAGAACAAAAAGTGCAAAAAACAAACAAGAGCCAAAATCTCCCTCCTTAAGCAAAGCCAGACTCTGCACACATAAAAATGAAATCTTCACTTCTCCCTCCTATCTGCACCTTAACCAGTATCTCAGATTTGTAAAATGTGCAAGAAGAAATTGCTGATGCCCTAGACTGCCTTCTGCTTCATTTCTTTCCTTCTATTACAAAAGCCTTTTCCAGGGCTGTTCAAAGGTCATGCTTTCTCAATTTCTTCACTTCACAATTTAAAAGCTATCTCATTGGAGAATATCATCAAATATCTCTGATGTCTGGTGTTGTTGCTGGACAGGGCACATAGCTTGTAATAATGATAGTAATATTCCCAGCATGTCCCTGAACTGCAACCCCCCTCCACCCCATTATATCTATGTGCAGAGAGAAGGCTGCAGAAAAATCTCTGATAAATCACTTTGGTGTTCATTTGTTTCCTCTGAACGATGGTTCCACACTATTGAGAGTAGATTCAATATTAAACTTTAGCTCATCCCAAGCTTCTTTCTTTTTAAAGTTCTTTTTCTTCAGCAGTTGGCTTACAATGGCCAAATCAACTTCTTTTTGTGGGCACCTAATTCACACCACACAGGTAAGCAGCATCCTACACATCATTAAAGTGTCAATAAGAATCTGGTTTACCTGCAGGCTACCAGGTGTCCTCCCCATATTATTTTATGTTGCTACAGTATGTACTTTACTCTTCCATAATTTGCTTTGCAACAGTGCATGGTATAAACTTTGCAATATAAAAGAAATGTTTGTTGTTAGCCATTGTGACTAGCCAGCAAATTATGAGAGGTCCCCCGCCAGTAATATAGAAGGTAACTTTCTTCATTTTCATGTTTCTGTCAATGCAGCCAGTGGCAATATTATGATATGTCAACTGGAGTATTAAGTAACAAAGTGTAAGAGTAGCTATATGTATTATGAAAATTCAATTCTGTCATGTATTCATTTTCTGAAACAAGGCTACAGAATCTGTTCCACAAAGCAGGAACTAACCCCAGATGGGATGTTTGTTTTATTGCAGGATGCTGCTTCACAAACTTATTTTTAATTTTTGCAGCCCAACTAATGCCTTGTAGCACAAATGTGAGTGTCTTCATGAGTCTGCCCTGCTATGGACTGGTTCCCCAACCTGGGCTGCTTCCTATCTTGTGCTCAGTGTTGCTGAAAAGGGCAGTAGCTGTCTTGGAACCGGACCTTGTAAGAGGCAACCAGATAAATACTGCATTGACGCTGGAATACTGTGCAAATAACAGACAGCCACAGTGCTTGGAAATTAACCTAGGTAGCATCTCTACTTTGTGTGAAGTAAGAAATGCCATAGGTACAGTAATACTTAGTAAAAGATTTTCACAGATGAAAAAATGAAATGTTCAGTCCTTTCAGTTTATCCAGTTCAGAGTCATCGGGACCAGTGACTAACACAGCAGCATAGGACATAAGGAGGAAACCAACCCTAAATGGAGTGCCAGACCATCACAGGACATTATCACACAACATACTCACACACCTATGATTAAGTGTCATCCTATCTAGTTTAGTTCTTGACTTGCACCCATTGCATTGTCTGTTTAAGAGAATTCAACCCAGTAAGCCTCAAACTGAGTCCTGATTTACAAGTTTCCCCTCCTGTCCATTTCAGAGGCTTGCTCTCTAGGTGGCAGGAGTAAATTTGAACCGTATGACTAGGGCATATGTGAGAGTTACCCTGTAATTACCTGAACCCTGCCCAGGGTTCATTAATACAGTAATAAAATACTCTTTTTTTATGTAGCAGCTTTCCCATGATCAAAGAGCTTGGTTAATGGCTTGTGACCAGTACTGCCAAGAGAGGGGTTGGGTGTGAAATTGTTATTTTATGTAAGAACAAAACTAAACTGCAATTTTATAGCATTAAATATAACATAGAAATGCTTTTAATAAGTTATGGTTCTCTGCATTCCTGAAACTGGATTGTTTTCAATTAAATTAAAATTTTAATTTCCATAGGGGGAATTTTGATTTTCAAGTGAGGTCATTAAAGAGTGATTGAAATGAACCATAATAAAATGGACAAAAAAGCAAATAAAGAACCATATTTACCCTCTATAAGTGAGTCAGACCCAAAATGACACAACCTCACATAAAATCAGCAGTTAGAAATTTTCTCATAAATAATAAATATCATATCTATACTAATAAAAGGCAAAGCCCTCACTCACTCACTCACTCACTCACTCACTCACTCACTCATTCACTCACTCACTCACTCACTCACTCACTCATCACTAATTCTCCAACTTCCCGTGTAGATAGAAGGCTGAAATTTGGCAGGCTCATTCCTTACAGCTTACTTACAAAAGTTGGGCAGGTTTCATTTCGAAATTCTACGCCTAATGGTCATAACTGGAAGGTATTTTTCTCCATTAACTGTAATGGAGTTGAGCTGGCAATGACGTGGGGGGGCGGAGTTTCGTGTGACATCATCACGCCTCTCACGTAATCACGTGAACTGACTGTCAACGCAGTGCGTAGAAAACCATGAAGACCACCAAAAAAGCCCTTAAGAAAACATGCATTATATAATTGAGAAGGCAGCGAAACAATAAGAAGCGAGCGAGTGACATATACTACCATATTCATGACTGCTGCTACCTCGGAAAGAAAGCAAGGTGTAAACCTAAACTTTAAATTAAGTTCATAGACAGGCTACCGCTGGCGTTTCACATGCCCACAGGTAATGCGGGATACAAGTTTAATGAGAGGACGGGATATAAAGCGAGTTTTGATCACTTTGTAACTAAGTTAAAATTGTAGGTGAAGGGTGTGCTTATGCAAATTCCGAGACTGTGTTTGTGGGGATTGACAGTTAAGGCGGGTGGGGGAGTCACGTCATCATCTCCCCTCCCATTCATCTCATTTGGCTCTGAGCTGAGCTCTGCAGCTAACGCCGTCTTCCGAAGCAACTTGGTCAGACTGCCACCAAATACTCACAGAAAAATCCACAAGTTAATACACACGCTGTCTCTACAGTTTCTCCACACTGAATCCTCCAGGCACTACTTACAAAAGGTTACATTGACAATCGTGTTACGTTATTTTTAAAATCTTTCCTTTTCTTAGCACAAGCACAGCTGAGAAGCTTCGATGCATGTGCTCCATAACAGCGTTAAAAATAATGCATTTAATCACACTTTGCATTACAAGCACAGGGAGCTTTTGTCAATGCATGATTTCCTGGTACACCGATTACTTTGATCAGCGCATTACCGATTCATTTTACCCTCGCACCACCTTAGTTTGAGAAGTATGAAAAAATATGAGGTTAACACAGAAAAACATCACCAATTCAAGCTTTATGAATAATCAATTAAGCCATCAATAATTGTTTTGGTAAAGGCATCCTCCTTCCATTTTATAATTTTTCCGCCACTAGCCGTGATTAAATGAATGGTAAATAAAGTAAGAGCAAAGCGAGGGTGACTTATTTAGGCAGGCATATATATGACAGCAACACTCATGACAATGTCAATCATGTTACGTTATTATTAAAATGTTTCCTTTTCTTTTCATTACTTCTTTAACACACTACTTCTCCGCTGCGAGGCGTGGGTATTTTGATATATATATATATATACATATATATCATATAATATATGAATGACCTCCAAAGAGAGCTGAGACTTTTGATATCATGAACGTGTCTGCAAAACTGTGGTCTCCTGCCCTGCAAAAGTCGAGCAGCCAGCGCGCGTGCATAGCTGTGCCGGCCTTTGAGATGCTGACTGCGCTTCTGCCTTAAGTCAAAGTGAGCACTTTTAATTTTTTTCATCCTCCCCCTGCGCTATAGCCCAGACAAGTGCAAACACGGGACCCCTTTTCTACACCACGGCAAAATAATATTAAGGCGATTCACACTTTCTTTTGCACGTATACGATTATGAGGTTCTCACCCGGATTATGAAGACACGCACGAGTAGAGGACTGACAGTGCCATCACAGCCGATTAATGGCGAGGGCGTCTCACCAGTCTACACAAGACCCACACGACTGTCGTCAAAAGGCGATCATAACGTCAGCGAACACATCTCTCTATACTATATAAAAGAAAAAGGCAACTTTCCTTTCTTTACAACTTTTTTCCTTTTACCCCAAACTAAAGCCTTTCTCGCTTAACACTGCAGAGGACACAAAACTAATTTTCTTTAAATGCCGGTAAGGCACATTACCAGAGGCACAAATTTGAACGTTCACATAGAAAATGTAATTTCTATACCACAGCCGTCGTGTAGCGCCTTTCAAAAGGGATCTACTACCGAGAGATGATCCATATATATTTTAGCTGCTGTTAGTTACTTACCTGTTGTGTTACACAGTCTTTAAAATGTAGTTTACCCAACCACTCCAGTAGTGCTCAATGTACCTGTACTTCTTAAAAGCGTTAATGTTTTACTGTTTAATAACTTATAGACTATATTTTATTATTTCTCCCTTGCACTCAGTGACCAAAGCTATACACACACATATATAAAAGCTATACACACAAGTATATGTATGTGTATATATATGTATGTATGTGTATATATATATATATATATATATATATACACATATATACACACACACACACACCTATCTACATTATATATTTATATATATATATATATATATATATATATATAGATAGATATATATATATACACACACACATACATACATACATACATACATACATACATACATACATACACACATATATATAATTTGTGTGTGTGTATGTATGTATGTGTGTGTATATATGATGTAGATAGGTATGTATATATATATATATGTGTGTATATGTAGATATGTATATAGATATGTAGATATGAAGATATGTATGTGTATATATGTGTATATATATGTATGTATGTATGTATGTTTGTATGTGTGTGTGTGTGTGTGTGTGTGTATATATATATATGACAGCAGCAATCCAAGCTGTGAGAAAACAGTAAAAGGAGGCGTGTCAGACGTCGTGGTACATTTTCTGATGCAGCTAGACGAAAAAACTTTGTGACGCTGCGCCAAATACACAAAACAATTACTTTGACAATCATGTTATATTATTTTTAAAATGTTTCCTTTTCTTTTTCATAACTTCTTTAACACACTACTTCTCCGCTGCCAAGCTGGTATATATATATATATATATATAATATATAGATAGAGATATATATATATAGATAGATATGAGAACAACATATATATATATATATATATATATATATATATATAGATAGAGATGAGAACAACACTCATATCAATGACAAAACAATTACATTAACAATCATGTTATGTTATTTTTAAAATTTTTCCTTTTCTTTTTCGTACCTTCTTTAACACACTACTTCTCCGCTGCGAAGCGCGGGTATTCTGCTAGTGTATGTATATATGTGTGTGTGTATATATGTGTATATGTATAGATATGTATATATATATATGTTTATGTGTGTGTGTGCAAATATATATATGTATTTATATATATATATGTATTTATATATATATATATATATGACAGCAACACTCATCACTCACAACAGTGACAAAACAATTAAACAATTACATTGACAATCATGTTACGTTATTTTCAAAATGTTTCCTTTTCTTTTTCATTGCTTCTTTAACACACTTCTCCGCTGCGAAGCGCGGGTATTTTGCTAGTCTATATATATAATTCACTAAGGCAAGACAACCATGGAAAGCACGCTGGAAGGGGCGTGGATTCACTAAGCCGCCGACAAGTGAGACACCTATGGCGCACGCACGAAGGAGCCACGCCCACCAACTCCAAGACCATTGGATACGACGACAACTCACAGAGCCATGGCCACCAACTCGGACGGCGACGACACAGAAAAACCGGCGTCATTTATATTCGTCTGTCGTAGAGGTCACATGCAGCTCCGACCCACGTTGACTGTTAATAGAGGCATGTTTCTCGCGGAGGTGAATCGCCATATGCGGCGTGTAAAACTGTTTGCGAGGGGTATCCCATGGGATCCTTAAAATGTTCCTTTACAACTGAGGTTAAAACACAATGAAGTGAGCAGTCTTTAAAAAACGACTTTTCGGTTACGACGCACGACTGCGTGCACTATAGCATACTGTTTTACACGCTACATACAGCAATTCGCATCCGCGACAAACATGTGTCTTCTTAGATACTCCTGCACTTTGTACACCCCCCCTCCCACCGTGGTCGGGTGTCTTGGTGGATTATATATAGAAAGGCAGCCAAAACTGCACAGAGCAATGAAAAGTATACGTGAGTCACAGGTGCATCTGGACTGTACAAAGACGACAATGACTCGAGTGACGAGTTGGAGGTAGGCACATGAGCAGGCAGTGAACTGAACGAGAAATCAGCAGACTAGCATGACGGAGGGAGCGGAGTGGATGTCCTTCTCCTCTCCTCCCGTTCCACCCTGAGCGCCGCACGGACGATTGTGTGTTGGTTCGTTCCGTGCATTGGTTAAAACCCAATGAAGGAAGCAGTCTTTAAAAACCAATAAGCCCTGTGCCTCTGTTTCATTACCGTCTCACCTGCTTCACCAATACAGTCCCCGTAACAGGCGATCTGGTGGCGTCATTCCCATGACCCGCCGGGCAGCCAACCGGGTAACCAAAGTCTTTGGGTTCGGGGGGAGTATGGTTACAAAGCTGAAACTTAAAGGAATTGACGGAAGGGCACCACCAGGTGTGGAGCCTTTCGCTTTATTTGACTCAACACAGGAAACCTCACCCGGACAGGATTGACAGATTGGTAGCTCTTTCTCGATTCTGTGGGTGGTGGTGCATGGCAGTTCATAGTTGGTGGAACGATTTGGCTGGTTATTTCCGAAAACGAACGAGATTCCCGTCTGCTAAATAGTTACACGACCCAACAGCGGTCGGCGTGCAAATTCTTAGAGGGACAAGTGGCTTTCAGCCACGTGAGATTGAGCATTAACAGGTCTGTGATACACTTGTATGTCCGGTACTGCACGCGCGCTACACTGAATGGATCAACCTGTGTCTACCCGGTGCAGGGAGGTGTGGGTAAGCCATTGAACCCCATTCGTGATGGAGACCCTGGCTTCCAATTGTTCCCCACGAACGAGAAATTCCCAGTACATGCGGGTCATACGCTCGCACTGATTATGTCCCTGCCCTTTGTAAAGCCCCCCATGGTCGGGTGACTTGGTGGATTATATATAAAAAAAAAAACAGCCGGAACCGCAAAGAACAATGAAAAATCAACGTGGAAACCGACTGAGGTGGTGTTTGTAAAATTAACAGTCAACGTGACTCACAGGTGCGTGTGGACTGTACACAGACGAAAGCGACTCAGGTAGGGAGTTGGGGCGGGCACATAAGCGGGCAGTGCGTACTGAACGAGCGCCGTTCAACCCCGTCCATCGCTTTGAAAGGAGAAAGCGCGATGGCGCTCCTCCGGTTTTCAGTCACAGACAATTGTATGTTGGTTCGTTGCATGCATTGTTGCAATGTTACTTTTCTTGGTAGTTTATTAAATTACGGTTTTTTCAAATGTTTATTTTTTTCCTCTGTGCTTAAAAATCATTTAAAAAGTGGCCTGATTATGCGGCGTATGCTACGCCGCGGATTAGCTAGTAGTAATTAATGTAGATAGAATGGTGTTCTGTTTAAAACACAAAAAATATCCAGAATAAGCACTCTATAGATCATTTTTTGGAAATGGTATCTACAAGAGAGGCCTGCAACTAGCTATTAAAATAAACATTACTGAGAATGCACTGGAATAAAAGCATATTTTATTTGATTACTTTTCATCTATGGAACTTTAGTAACTGTAGCCAACCTGGATGAACCCAAAAAATTACATTTGAACTGACATAGAGAGAAAGAGAGAGAGAGGGAGGAATCCGACCAAAAGAGAGACAGAGAGACACAAAGGGAGGAGGAGAGAGTTAAAGAGAAAGACAGAGACTGAAACAGAGAGAGAGAGAGAGAGTCAGACTGAGAGAGACAAAGAGAGAAGGCAAGAGATACTTTTCAATTGAGCAAGAAAAAGTTAATTATGTAAAAGTCAAATATTAAAACATGTCTATCATAATACCAGCAAAATAAATAATAATCTGAAAGGTAGACTTCATCAAGGCTTTTATTTGATATTTTTTAAGTCCTCTAGGCCTTCTTTAGGCAGTGGAACGGAGTGATGGGTATTATTGTAGAGTCTTTGTACTGTTTGATCTTTTTGCCTAATCATCTATACAGTCTTCCTGTTTATTTATTTTAATCATTTTTGTAAAATATGAAAGGATCAGCACAAACTAAACAAGCTAAAAATAGAAATGTTAAAACAAATTAAAATGTTTGATAGCTCTAAAGCCAGTCAATCTAGTGTAGATTTTTCTCTACACACACACAAATATATATACATATATTATATATAGAATTATGACTCTCATTCAACCAGAGTACAAATTCATGGAAGAGAATTTCTATCATACAAATAAAAAAATGTATGGTTAATAGCTCCAAAACAAACAGTCTTCAGAACAAGCCACTCTAATTTTTAGAGACCTCAACTCCTTTACAATACATTATTGTGCTCTATACAGTCTATGAGTAACTGTTTCTATGATTTCCTCAGACATCATATAGTAGTACATACAATACATGCCCTTACCAGTGACTTTTCTTCTGGCCTTTCCCTTTCTCCCAGTCTCTTAGACCATTTAGTCAGAAATGGTTTGGCTCAGTTATCAATTTTTAGTCTCATTGTGCATTCTTTGTATTCTGGGACCACTAGTATACTCAATGGAAATTTTAATTTTGAACTGCTTCCCAGACTTGCCCTTAGAAAAGAGAAGAACAAGCATATTGAGTTTCTTTTCAACTTACCATGGGTTTCCTGCTTTCTCTGTTCTCCTAGCTCAGACATCACAACAAGGAAGAGCAAACTGTAAATATAGCGTGCATAGGTTCTCTCAAAAATTAACAGATACGTTTCCACATTGTCCCTAGGTGTAATAGGGACTGGCAGCTGGGTAGGGCCTTGAACTCATCCATGTGTGACAGTACATATATATATGTATACAGTCATGGCCGAAATTACCCCTGGAATTTTCCCAAAAAATGCACCATTTCTCCTAGAAAATTATTGCAGTTGCAAATGTTTTGGTATACACATGTTTTTTTTCCTTTATGTGTATTGGAACAACACAAAAAACAGAAAAAAAGCCAAATCTGACATCATTTCACACAAAACTCAAAATCCGGGCTGGACAAAATTATTGGCACCCTCAACTTAATATTTGGTTGCACGCCTGTTGGAAAAAATAACTGGAATCAAGTGCTTCCTATAACCATCAACAAGCTTGTTACACCTATCAACTGGAATTTCCGACCATTCTTCTTTTGCAAACTGCTCAAGGTCTCTCAGATTTGAAGGGCGCCTTCTCCCAACAGCAATTCTGAGACCTCTCCATAAGTGTTCACTAGGATTTAGATCCGACTCATTGCTGGCCACTTCAGAACTCTCCAGTGCTTTGTCTGCAATCATTTCTGGGTGCTTTTAGAGGTATGTTTGGGGTTATTGTCCTGCTGGAACCCCATGACCTCTGACGTAGACCCAGCTTTCTGATGCTGGGCCCAACATTGCACCCCAATATCTTTTGGTAGTCTTCAGATTTCATGATGCCTTGCCTACAGTCAAGGGATACAGTGCCAGAGGCAGCAAAACATCCCCAAAACATCTTTGAACCTCCACCATGTTTGACTGTAGGTACTGTGTTCTTTTCTTCGTAGGCCTCATTCCGTTTTCTGTAAACAATAGAATGATGAGCTTTACCAAAAAGCTCTACCTTGGTCTCATCTGTCCACAAGATGTTTGCCCAGAAGGATTTTGGCTTCCTCAAGTGCTTTTTGGCAAACTCTAGTCTGGCTTTTGTATGTTTCTGTGTTTCAGCAGTGGGGCCCTCCTGCCTCTCCTGCCATAGCGTTTCATTTTGTTCAGATGTCGACGGATCGCTCGAGCTGACACTGTTGCAACCTGAGTCTGCAGAACAGCTTGAATATGTTTTGAAGTTGATTGGGGCTGTTTATCCACCATTTGGACTATCCTTCGTTGCAGTCTTTTATCAATTTTTCTCTTCCGTCCACATCCAGGGAGATTAACTACAGTGCTATGTATTGTGAACTTCTTGATTATGTTGTGCACAGTGGAAAAAGGAACATGAAGATCTCTGGAGATGGACTTGTAGCCTTGAGATTGTTATTTTTCCACAATTTTTGTTTTAAAGTCCTCAGACAATTCTCTGCTCTTCTTTCTGTTCTCCATGCTTAGTGTGGCACACTCAGACACACAACAGAAAGGTTGTGTCAACTTTTCTCCATTTTAACTGGCTTCAGGTGTGATTGATATATTGCCAGCACCTGTTGCTTGCCACAGGTGAGTTCAAACGAGCATCATATGCTTGAAATTAAACGATTTACCCACAATTTTGAAAAGGTGCCAATAATTTTGTCTGGCCCATTTTTGAAGTTCTCTGTGACATGATGTCAGATTTGGCTTTTTTTCTCAGTGTTATTTGTGTTGTTCCAATGCACATAAAGGAAATAAATGTGTATACCAAAACATTTGTAATTGCAACAATTTTCTAGGAGAATTGGTGCATTTTCTGGGAAAATTCCAGGGGTGCTGATAATTTCGGCCATGACTGTTGTCACAAGAACGAGACATTGACAGATAAAGAGTTGGGGCAGCCACCCGTATATTGTGGTATCCTGGCTGCAAAAGTCGTTTTCTTTTAACAAAATACAGAGCACTGAAGTGCACACAACCGAGTCCAAAACAAGACTAAAGAAACAAAGGAAAAGGGGCAGGTTTTAAAGGGGGAGACAGGAAGTGAGGTCGTATGGATCCGGCACGTGGTCTTCCACCATTGGCTCGTAGCCGGAGGTGACATCAGAGGGACTGGAGCTGGTGTGGCCGACTTCCATTGGCTCAGTCCCGGAAGTGATGTCAGGTGATCCAGGTGAAATCCCCCGGGGATGGTCTACAGGCAAGGGAGAAAAAGAGTCAGTGCACTCTGCCACACCCCGGCATGCCTCCGAACTGCCTTCACTCAAGCCCTTTAGCTGCCTCCCATGCGCACGTGTGTGACAAGGCCCCCCCCTTAGCCCAGACCCGACGGGTCGGGCGACCCTAACCGAGAGGTCGTGAACCCGAAAGAGCATCAGCGTTGGCGTGGAGCGCCCGACGATGAACGAGCGAAAACTTGTACGGCTGCAGGTCAAGAAACCACCGGGTGACCCGCGGATTCGACTCCTTGTGGAGGGCCATCCACTGTAGGGGTGCATGGTCCGTGACAAGGGTGAATTCCCGGCCCAACAGGTAGTACCTCAGCTGAGTAATCGCCCATTTAATCGCCAGAGCCTCCCTCTCCACCGCAGCATACCTGGTCTCCCGGTCCAACAGTTTCCGCTCAGGAACATGATGGGGTGCTCCACACCATCGACGCTTTGGCTCAGCACGGCCCCAGGCCTGTGTCCGGCGTCCGTCTGGAGGATGAAAGGCAAAGAAAAGTTAGGTGCCATCAAAACAGGGGTGGACGGAAGGGCCTGATTTAAGTCACCAAATGCAGCCTGTTTTTCAGTCCATACCACAATGTTCGGGCCCTCTTCTTTGTTAAATCAGTCAAGGCGCCGCTCTCTCCAAAACCGGGTACAAACCGGCGGTAGTACCCGCTAACCCGAAAGGCTTGGACCTGCCGCTTGGTTCATGGACGGGCCATTTCAGAATGGCATCAATTTTGGAGCACTGTGGCCTTACGGTACCCGACCCACCAGGTAGCCTAAATATTTGGCTCGCTTAATCCAAGAAGCATTTCTTGGGATTAATCCGAGCCCGCCTCACCAAGTGTCCGTAATACCGCTTGGACATGCTGTAGGTGTTCCTTCCATGTGCTGGAATAGATGACCACGTCATCCAGGTAGGCAGCACTGTATGAGTTATGAGGCCGAAGCACTTTGTCCACCAGACGCTGAAAGGTTGCTGGAGCCCGTGTAACCCAAATGGAAGGACACGATACTGCCAGTGTCCGCTAGGGGTACTAACGCGTTTTTCCTTCGGAGTCCGTTAAAGGAACCTGCCAGTACCCTTTCGTCATGTCAAGTGTGGTCAGGTATTGAGCCTGTCCAAGCCTCTCGAGGAGGTCGCCCACGCGTGGCATTGGATAAGCATCAAATTGGGAGACTTGATTAAGCCGACGGAAGTCATTGCAGAACCTCCAACTTCCGTCAGGCTTACCGACGAGCACAATGGGGCTGGACCAGGGACTATAACTTTCCTCAATCACACCTAGCTCCAGCATGCGCTTGATCTCAAGCTCCACTTCAGCCTTTTTTGCCTCGGGAAGACGATACGGGCGTTCTCGGACAACAACCCCGGGCTCTGTCACGATGTTGTGCTCAATCAGAGAGGTCCTTCCGGGTTCTCACTGACTACCTCCCGAACGGTCCGGATAACTGTTTCCAGCTCCTGCCGCTGTCTGGGACTTAAGTCCGTGCGGTTAAGGTCGTGTGTGTGAGCGAAGAGTGAGCGGGCTGGCGGAGGAGGGATCGGGGTCCCTGTCCTTCCACGGTTTCAGCAGGTTCACATGATAAACCGCTCCTTTGGCCGGCGATTGGGTTGACTCACCAAATAGTCGACCAGTCCCTTCCTCTCCTTAACTTCAGAGGGGCCCTGCCAGTGGGCAAGCAATTTAGAGTGGGAGGTAGGCACTAGGACCATGACCCGATCTCCGGGCGGAACTCCCAAGAGGCGTGCGCGGTTGTAGTACCGGCCTGTGCTGCTTGAGCCTCCTCCATGTGACTTTTAAGGCCAGGCCGAATTTTTCCAAATCTATCGCGTAACTGCGTGATATATTCCAGTATGTTTGTGGAGGGAAGAGCCTCTTCTTCCCAGCCTTCTTTCAAAATATCTAATATGCCCCAGGTTGTCGCCCGTATAGTAGTTCAAAGGGGAGAACCCGTGGAGGCTTGTGGGACTTCCGATAGGCAAAAGGACGAGGGGGAGGAGCTGATCCCAGTTCCTTCCATCCTCGCTGACCACCTTACGCAGCATTTGCTTGAGAGTTTGATTAAACCTCTCTACTAATCCGTCGGTTTGAGGATGATACACGAGGTCTTTAAATGCTTTATTTTCAGTAATCTGGCAGTCTCCTTGAACGTTTCCGAGGTGAAGGGGGTCCCCTGGTCTGTCAAGACTTCTTTGGGGATCCCCACGCGCCAATACCCTAGTAATTCCCGTGCGATGGCTTTAGAGGTAGCTGAGCGCAACGGAACAGCTTCGGGTATCGTGTAGCGTAATCCACGAGGACTAAAATGTACTTGTGTCCTCGGGCTGAGGGCTCCAGGGTCCCACCAGGTCGACCCGATTCTGTGGAAGGGAACGTCAATCAGTGGAATAGGAATGAGAGGAGCACGGTCCCTCCTAGGAATTTGTCGCAGTTGACACTCCGGGCAGGAAGCGCAAAGCGGCGAACCTCCTCATTAATTCCTGGCCAGTAGAAACGGAGCTTGATCCGCTCCAGAGTTTTTTCGGTGCCCAGGTGGCCACCTAGGAGGTGGGCGTGTGCTAGCTCACAGACCTGCCGCCGGAAGGTACGCGGCACTAGCAGCAGCCTCGTCTCCTGCCCGTCATGCATTGCTACACGGTAAAGGAGGTCATTATCTAGCACAAAGTAGGGGCCCTGTGGCATCGACTGATTAGTGCGCTGGCCATTGACAAGGACCACTGCATTTTTTACAAACTTCAGGGAGTCATCATTCCATTGCTCCCTTCTAAAAGAAGCCGGCGTTTCTTTAAATTGGAACCGCAACACGGAGAGAGGGTCAGCGCGACCTCAATGGGCGTGGTTTCCTCCGCTCCGCCGCGGCGTTGGTGGATGGCGTGTTAGCCCGCGACGGCCGGAGTTGCCACGTCAGTCAGGGCGACTGCTTCTCTCTCTGCCGGCTGATTACACGGCGTGGAGGCAGCTTGAGACGGGTTATCTCCGTCCATAACGAGGCCCAAATTAACCCCGGGAGTGGTATGTGTCTCACCGCTTTTGATTTTAGACCAGTCCGCCCTAGTATCACCGGGTGTGGAGGATCAGGTAGGACGGCTACGGTGAGCTTCTGAACTGACCCTCCGTAACTGATGACACAGCGGCGGACCTGTACCAGCGGATGTCTCCGTGGACACAGGTTATACCGGTCTTAAATTTAGCCACTGTTGCGGTTGCACAAAGCGGCGGGCAACAATGAAATGTTGCTGCGGTCGAACAAACCTGTGGTCTTGTGTCCGTTGGCGATCACCACGCCAGTATGTGGGACCGCCAACGGATTAGCCAGAGCACACCAACCCTCCTCACCCTCCACCTGCATTCCTCCTTGCCTCCAAGCGGTTTTGCGCCGCCCGCTGGACGCCAATACGGCTCCGGATTGTACAGGGTGGGGCTAGGTCTTGGAACGCACCCGGCTGAGTTTGACATGAGGACGGTTCTGCTCCCTAGAGTGTGAGGCCGCCCTCTGCGTCTCCATAAGCTCTATGAGCTCAGCATGTTCTTGAACCGCCGCCCCAAACCGGCTGGGTGAAGCCACGGGAAGCGCTTCCAGGAGCAGATAGCAAGCTACCTGCTCTATTATTTCGTAGGGCGTGTTTTCAAATGGCGTAGCCAATGCCCTACCATTGCCCATAAGGACCAGGCTTGTTTGTTGGTTGGCCGTCAGGGTCCAACCTCCATGTTTTTATTTTATTCACCTGCCAGTCTGGGGCACCCCTAGGTGGTAAATGGGGCTTTGGTTTCGCAGGGAGGCAGGCACTCTCCCCCAAGAGAGCATACTGAGTCCCTTTGCCTCCCCTCCAGGGCAGCCCAATTCTGTGAGCCCCACCCGCACACTCCCTGGCCACTCCAGATGGGCTAGTTATGAGTGCCGGGAGCGGAGCCCGCACCGGGTCACGCCGAACCACGGGGCACCCTCCCCGCCTGAATACTCGGCCCCGGTACGCTCCCACCTGGGTATATTGCAGGTCCTGTCCCCTTCTCCTCCGGGACTTCTCCATCCTGCCGACTACGCCACTGTCACAAGAACGAGACATTGACAGATAAAGAGTTGGGGCAGCCACCCGTATATTGTGGTATCCTGGCTGCAAAAGTCGTTTTTCTTTAACAAAATACAGAGCACTGAAGTGCACACAACCGAGTCCAAAACAAGACTAAAGAAACAAAGGAAAAGGGGCAGGTTTTAAAGGGGAGACAGGAAGTGAGGTCGTATGGATCCGGCACGTGGTCTTCCAGCATTGGCTCAGAGCGGAGGTGACATCAGAGGGACTGGAGCTGGTGTGGCCGACTTCCATTGGCTCAGTCCCGGAAGTGATGTCAGGTGATCCAGGTGAAATCCCCCGGGGATGGTCTACAGGCAAGGGAGAAAAAGAGTCAGTGCACTCTGCCACACCCCGGCATGCCTCCGAACTGCCTTCACTCAAGCCCTTTAGCTGCCTCCCATGCGCACGTGTGTGACACTGTATATATACAGTACTGTATAGTATATACACACTGTTCGAATCATGGTCATGAATACACATATAAAGTCATAGGAACAACTACAATCACAAGAACAACTGCAGTCACAAAAGATCTTGAGTGTCCATCTGTAATATTTCACAGAGCAAAGGAGGTTGTTGATACAAATTCCACCTAAAATCATGGAAGACAGTTTAGAAAATGGTTCTCTCAACATTTTACATGTAAAAAAAAGTAAATGAATTTTACATGTAAAAAAAAAAAAATGAATCTGATAAAGGCTCCAGTCACAAATGAATACCATCTTATAGTCTCACGAGGTAAATTTTTATGGAACAAATTAGGGTTACCTGAACCTGGTTTATTCAATTGAAGATTTCAGGTAGCACTTGGGCAACTCAAACAGAAAAAGCTTTGAATGATGTAGATAGACTGGCAATAGCTCATTCCTGAATACAAGATAGTTTTCACAAATAAGGAGTATAAGGGGAAAAAGGCAATTTAAATTAATTGGGAATATAGGTAGGGAATAAGAGATGAGCATTGCATCAAAGAATATAAAATATCCCCATCCTCACAGTGAAACATATTCTTTTATGACTTAAACTTTAACACAGAATAAATTTAAATCCCCTTATAAAAATTCTATCCTGCACTGTTTAGGCCATGCCATCCTAGGGCAGCGTTTCTCAACCTTTAAGTGTTTGCAACCCGAGTTTTCATAACAGTTTTAATTGCGCCCCTAATGTTTTTTTGAAAGGAGCCCACTAATACCAATTTGTTCTTTTTTAATTAATGATATATCATAGATGCATATTTTATTATAACTACTTAACATTTATCGACATTTATCTAACTCTGTATTTTTTTTCTAGTATCAGAATATAGTTTAAGTTCATTTGTTTTGGTTTCAATAGATGTATTTTTCATATTTTTGATTCTTGGTTTCTTTTTTTCACATATTCGCGCCCCCCTTTTTGTTACTTCGCGCCCCCCTAGGGGGGTCCGCCCCACAGTTTGAGAACCACTGTCCTAGAGGATGTGATTTCTGACCATGATACACTTTAGATTGTGAGTAGTAGTCCCCTTTAGCGAACTGTTGCTGGTATTGCCAAGACCAAGGAGCTGGTGGTGGATTTTAGGAGGCCCAGGCCCCTCATGGACCCTGTGATCATCAGAGGTGACTGTGTGCAGAGGGTGCAGACCTATAAATATCTGGGAGTGCAGCTGGATGACAAATTGGACTGGACTGCCAATACTGATGCTCTATGTAAGAAAGCTCAGAGCAGAATATACTTTCTGAGAAGGTTGGCATCCTTCAACATCTGCAGTAAGATGCTGCAGATGTTCTACCAGACGGTTGTGGCGAGTGCCCTCTTTTACGCGGTGGTGTGCTGGGGTGGCAGCATAAAGATGAAAGACGCCTCACGCCTGGACAAACTTGTTAAGTAGGCAGGCTACATTGTAGGATTAAAGTTGGACAGTTTAACATCTGTGGCAGAGCGACGGGCACTAAGCAAACTCCTGTCAATCATGAAGAATCCACTGCATCCACTTAACAGTGTCATCTCCAGACAGAGGAGTAGCTTCAGTGACAGACTTTTGTCACTGTCCTGCACCACTGACAGACTAAAGAGATCGTTCCTCCCCACACTATGCTTACTCTTCAATTCCACCCGGGAGTAAATGCGAACATTAATTTTATTTTAATTCTTTTCATTTTTATTACTATTTAATTTAATATTGTTTCTTTGTATCAGTATACTGCTGCTGGATTATGTGAATTTCCCCTTGGGATTAATAAAGTATCTATCTATCTATCTATCTATCTATCTATCTATCTATCTATCTATCTATCTATCTATCTATCTATCAATTTAGTAAGATGAAGGTCCCTTGCACTGCTATGTCTCTTAGGAAACAACCGATCAGCTGACAAAATTACTTTCATTCAGCAAATGTTCTCCTTTAACTTGTATACAATTGCTACTTTTGACTATACTGCTGTTCATTGCTTGCTCTCATCTGCCTCTATCTTATGTGTCTCACTCTGTAAAGTGAGCTTTGAATGCTTTAAGCCACATCACATGAGAGTAATATGTTAATAGGTATGAAATTGCTTTGTTTTACTGCATTTTAGAATTAATCTTTTTTTTTTAATTCTGTGTATTATTTAATGTCTATTTTATCATTTGTTTGATACCTGCAAATCTGAGCCTGCTCTCAGTGAGGAGAGGTATACATAAATAAAATTAATGGAATTGAATAGGGGATTTGGAGATCTGTGAAACAAAGTTAAACTTTGTGACAAAATACATTCAGAACTTCATATTTTCATTGATATTTTTTGTTTTTTATATACTGTATCTCATGCATATTAGAGGTATGACAGAAGTAGTAGAGATATCTAAGAAAGTACAAGAAAGTGTTTTAAAGTGGTACAGACATGAGATGACAAGAGACCGTGAATATGTGGGCAAAAGAGTGATGGAAATGGAAGTACAGGGGAAGAGAAAGTGGGGGAGACTGAAGCAATGGTGGATGGATAAATTATAAAAAGGAACTCAAATTAACTTTTTATTGTCTTTCATCCACATACATAGTATATGGATGATCAAAATGTCATTCCTTACAGTCTTCAGTGCATAGGCAAAACAACATACATTTAACATACATCATAACATTACCAAAACCAGTGCAACAATGCAATCTATATATATATATATATATATAAAAGTCAATGTATGTATGTATGGATGTATGTTCCACAATCACGTCCAAACGACAGGAGTGATTTTCATGTAACTTGCCAGACCCACAAAATTCTGTGCCTGTAGTCTTAACAGCACTCTCAAAATTTCAAAAGATCTCTGGTCTCAGAATTAATCTGAATAAAAGTGTACTCTTTCCAATGAATTCTCAAGCATATAATATTAGGTTAGATACCCTACCTTTTATCATTGGAGATCAGTTTAAATACCTAGGGGTAAACATCACAAGTAAACATAAAGCTCTTTGTCAACAAAATTTTGCCATCTGTATGGAAAAAATTAAGCAAGACTTACATAGATGGTCAACCCTTCATCTTACTCTAGCTGGAAGAATTAACACTGTTAAGATGAATATTCTTCCTAAGCTTCTTTTTTATTTCAAAATATTCCAGTATACATTAATAAATAATTTTAAGCAATTAGATTCAACAATAACCTAATTTATTTGGAACTCAAAATATCCACGTATCCAAAGAGCGACCCTAAAAAGACAAAAGGCAGAAGGTGGCATGGCTGTACCTAACTTTTAGTTTTATTACTGGGCAGCAAACATACAAGCTATAAAAACCTGGACACAAATAGATGAACATACACAGGCCTGGTCCGCAATAGAAGTAAAATCCTGCAGTACTTCTTTATATTCCCTGCTTTGTGCCCCAATAAATGTAAGTTATCGGCAATATACTAATAATCCAATTGTGCTTCACTCACTCAGAATATGGAACCAATGTAGAAAGCATTTTAGGATGGAGAATCTTTTATCTGTGGCACCTGCAAGAGAACCACCTCTTTCAACCCTTGCAAACTTTGTTAAAGAGAACCTGTCTGATTTTCCTCATCTTGCACCCTCCTCCAGGCTGGAAGAAATATTGCTCAATTTGGAGGACTTAGACACCATCACTGCAATATATAAAATTATTTTACAGTCCCTCCCTTTCAAAGACCCAAGAGGACACTGGGAAAAAGATCTCTTAATCATTATATCAGAAAAGGAGTGGAAGGTAACAATGCAGAGAATTCACTCGAGCTCCATAATTGCAAAGCATACAATTATTCAACTCAAAATTATATATCGAGCACATCTGTCTCATCTGAAACTGTCCAAAATGTTCCCAGGTCAAGATCCAACCTGCGAATGCTGCAGTCAAGCCCCAGCTTTACTTAGTCACGTGTTTTGGGCCTGTACCAAATTAACATCATTTTGGACCAACATTTTTAAGTGCCTTTCAGACAGCCTTGGTGTCACAATCCCTCCTAACCCATTAACAGCTGTGTTTGGTGTTCTTCCAGATGGGCTTAAAGTGGAGAAGGACAAGCAAACTGTGATTGCATTCACTACACTATTGGCACGCAGACTTATTTTGCTAAACTGGAAGAATACTAACTCTCCTCTTTTAAGTCAGTGGGTAACCAATGTTTTATACTATTTGAAATAAAAAAAAACACTTTATTTTCCTCCTGGGCAACGCTGGGTATTTCAGCTAGTGCAGCAATACAATGTAACAAAACAAAAGATGCAGGACTATAAAGCTCGAACATGCTCAATATCAATAGAAAAGTGCAGAGTGTAGAGAGACAGTGCATAATTGGAGGAATGTTATAGGGGTATGGTACTGGTTGACATATAGGAGTTCAGAAGTCTGACAGGGTGGGGAAAGAAGCTGTTATAGGTCCTGGCAGTGCTGGTCCTAATGCTGCTGTATCTTCTCCCTAATGGGAGGGGGGTCAAATAGTATGTGGGACGCGTGAGTGAGGTCTTCCACAATGGCGAAGGTTCTGCACAGACAGTGTGCCTGAAAAATGTCCTGGATTAAGGAAAAGGAGACCCCTATGATCCTCTCAGGTTTTCTCACTACACATTGCAGAATCTTGCATTCATGGGCTTTGCTGTTCTCAAACTACACAGTGATGCAGTTTGTCAGGATGCTTTCAAGAGTTTATCTGTAAAAGATTGTAAGAATGTCTTGTGGCAAAGACATTGTTGTGCCTTCTTGAAGAGAGAGTTGGTGTTGACTGTTCAGGAGATCATTAGAAATGTACACACCAAGAAACTTGTTGCTACTGGCTCTCTCTACAGCTGAGCCATTGATGAGCAGTGGGGAATAGTCAGCTGAAGTTCTCCTGAAGTCAACAAGCATCTCTTTTGTCTTATAGACATTTAGAGACCGATTATTTTTACTATACCACCTTACCAGATGTTCAACCTCCTCTCTGTAGGATGTGTCATCATTGTTGCTGATGAGGCCCAGTATGGTTGTATAATCTTGACAGTGACATTGGACACAGACATGGCGGAGCAGTTGTGGGAGAGCAGAATGAACGATTGTGGGTTCAGCACCCAGCCTTGGGGGTCATTTGTGCTCTGCCTGATAGTGTTTGATATTCTGCTGCCAATGAGCACTGAATGTGGCCTCTCTATCAAAAAGTCTAGAATCCAATTACATAATGGATTGTCAAGGCCCAGCAGAGTGTCCTCACCAACTGCTGGGGAATGATCATGTTGAACACCAAGCTGAAATCAACAAACCGCATTCTGACATACATATCCCTGGTGTTCAGGTGAGACAGTACAGTGTGAAAAGTATAAAAGATGGCATCATCAGTGGAGAAATGCAGATGGTAAGCAAACTGGAGTGGGTGCAGAGAGGTGGGGAGGATGGATGGATGTGTCTTTTGACCAACCACTTGAAGCACTTCATCACGATAGGAGTCAGTGCTACAGGGCGGTAGACATGAAGACTTGTCACCTTTGACTTCTTTGGCGCTGGAATAATAGTGGCCTTTTTGAAGCTTGCGGGAACCAAACCCTGGCTCATAGAGAAGTTAAATATGTTTGTGAGGGCATCAGCCAGTTCGCTGTTTGGGGAAGAGGTGCAGGACCAAGCTGTATGGAGAGTGTTAATCAGTCACATTGATCCCACACAGAAATGGAAAGAGCTGAAGAAGAATTAAACAGATACACCTGAACAATAGATACATTAAATATTTGTGTAATTTTATTAGAGATAAGTTAAAAAATTTGCTTCATATCACACAGTGAACCTGTATTGGGGCTGCAACATGTGGTTTGAAGTTTGTCTTCATAACCTTTAAAATGAATACTCTCTTTCCTATCTAAAAGCAAAATTTGATAGGAACATTTTAAAAGAAACATGAGAAGGCAATTCCTTTCCACCTATTGGGTGTAGTAATTGGCAAACTGAGATCTGAAGATACCTAAAGCGCTACTGTCAATTCTTTAGCTGAGCTAAGTACACTGTTCTGTATAGTAAACACTCCCGGTAGTTCTGAATATTTTTTTTAAATGTATAAATGCATGTAGCCACAAACAACTTCACAGACAAGCACACATTTGTTTAAGCATTGCTTCATACTGTTTGTGTATTACTTTGCATCTGTCTAGTGGAAGCTTTTTGCTAAGCTGACCCTCTGTCCATCCTTCACAGGGTGAGGAGAGTCTGTTTAGTCAACACTGTGTTGTGTTTTCAGTGTGCAAATGCTGTATATTGTTTGCATAAAACTTTGACCTTATCTGTTTAATAGATTGTTTAACTGAAAATGAAGTAAACATTTTTGAGAATTTCTTCCACATTTTACATTTTTGAATGTACTCAATTGCTTACAATTTAAATAAAGTTTGTCTTTTTTGATGTAGTGCATTCTATTTGATGTATTTTAAATCAGGTTATTTTACCCACTGATAGTCTAGAATTCAATTATTTGCTGTTATATCTGCCCAGATGGTCCAAAACTACCAGAATTTTATTTTACCTTGTTTTAATCTGTCCCCATGAAGAAATATTTCAAAACAAAAAAGTGACCCTTTAAATAGCGTCCATTTACTCCCTGAAGTCTGTGATGAAGAACTTATTTTAAACTAGCAAACTACCCGTGATTCGCAGCGGGGAAGTAGTGTGTTAAAGAAGTTATGAAAAAGAAAAGGAAATATTTTAAAAATAACGTAACATGATTGTCAATGTAATTGTTTTGTGACTGTTATGAGTGTTGCTGTCATCAAGGATTTGATTATCATTATTTCTTTCAATCAGGTTTGTATTTGGAGGACGTGTTTTGTTCAATTTACATTCTGTGTTTGTCAACCGTTGTAAAGATAACAGGTTTCATTCATTCACTACCCAAATCGGTACTCATGATTCTAAGATGTTTAACAGGTATTCCCGTTATTAAGTTCTGGATTTGCCTGTGAATATTTAACGGCAGCGTGTCATTGAACTTGTGGGATTGCCTGCGATTATTTAGCGGCAGCGTCTCTATGAACCTGTGGATCTGCCTGCGAGTATTTAGCGACAGCGTCTTTATGAACTTGTGGATTTGCCTGTGAGTAGTTAGTGGCAGCGTGCCTATGAACTTGTGGATTTGCCTGCGAGTATTTAACGACAGCGTCTTTATGAGCTTGTGGATTTGCCTGCAAGTATTTAGCGACAGTGTGTCTATTAACTTGTGGATTTTTCTGTGAGTATTTGGCGGCAGCATCATGAAGTTGTTTCAGTCTAGCTGCATCAGCAAATATACCACAACGCCTGACACGCCTCCTTTTTACTGTTTTCTCACAGCTTGGATTGCTGTTGTCATAATTGGTTTGAGTTTCGGTAAGTGACAGTTCTTTGATCGATGGTGATCACCTCGATAGACATGTTAATGGGGGTACGGTTGGAACGGTAAAGGAAATGGGTACCTGAACAGCAAACTAAGTTTAAAATACCTACACAATAACTATAATCGTAATAAACAAGCAATAAAACAGCGGAGAAGCCTTGGATTAAATAAAAAGGCTGCAATTATCAGCAGGGGGACATGAATACCATGGCGAAGCAAGGAAGGGAATGAAGAGACCTGAGCGACAGACAATTATGTGGGAGGCGTGGGGATGGGGGACGCAATATAGGCAGGCAGCCAACTACGTGGGGATGGGGGAGGATGTAATGCCGCCTCACATGGCGACCGAGCTGCAGGCTATGGACGTATATATGTACGTAAGTAGGATTCAGTTATGACCGTTATGCATAGAATTTCAAAATGAAACCTGCTTAAGTTTAGTAAGTAACCTTTAAGGAATGAGTCTGCCAAATTTCAGACTTCTACCTACATGGGAAGTTGGAGAATTAGTGATGAGTGAGTCAGTGAGGGCTTTGCCTTTTATTAGTATAGATTAATAACCATTGTCCAAAGTACATATTTCCTTTATAATTTGAATACTAACCTACAAAACTTCATCCTTGATGCAGCAGTGCTACCTAATGTGCCATCCGCCTAATTTAGTATCTTTTTTAAATAATTTTTGCTATATTTTTTCTAAATCACTTATAGCACTGATTTATAAAGGACTTCACTTTTCTCAAAAAGATTCTTGCAAAATACTGTACCATGCTGTTTTGTGTGTCTTGGCAAAATTTGCATCCATTTAAAAGTCACACACTTAATATTTGTTCCATGAACTTTCATTATTTATCTCCTACAAATGAACACACTGTGAACGAGCAAATAAATAATATACTGCTTCCAATCTATTGTTTTGATGCTTCTTTGTGAAACTCCTTCATATTAGTGGAACAGGATCACCTTCCTTTAAATACAAACTGACTCTCTATTAACACCTCCATAATGGATACCTGTTTTTCTATCTTGTATTTATGGCTCTTTGCTTTAACTTATCTTTATTATAAGTTTAGCCTAACTAGCAATAATAACTGGCACATATTTTACATAATGGGGAGAAGTCTTCAGAATTTCAATCAGTCTGTATAAATCTCTAAAAAATAAAAGAATGTTTGTAAATGCTAACAGTTGCTTTGATAATAACTTTTAAAATGTGTGTTTTCTAGACCTTAATTGAGAGTACTGTGTTAAATTTTAGCAGTACCTCATTATGTCTAATCTTTTTCACTATCACATGAATATTTCTTTTAGCTACTGTATCTGCTTATGACTTGTCCTTTCATAGGAGAAACTTATTAAAAATATTAATTACATCTTGGTCATAATACAATTGAATTAATTATTTACCATTACCTATTGCACTCATAAGAACCCTTTAGAGCTGGTACGAGGGATGTTTAAAAAGTTTATGCACTTTTGTATTCTCGTTGGAAATGGTTAAGGCAGGAGGAGTAGTAATTGGGTATTAAAAAGTTGGTATGACGCTGGGAAAATTGCACAGAGGAAGGTGATAATGTAGAAAAGTGATGTAATTTTTTTTTGAAATTCTTAATAAATAGAGTTAAAAAAAAGTGCAGAAACTTTTTTAACATCCCTTGTGTTTGCATTATTAGGGATATTTTCTTTCTGTACCTTTTGTATTATCTATAATATATGTTACCATTATTTAAATGCTCTAGTTAATAACATAACAGTGACATTACATGACATGGCATTCTCAAACATTCTCAAACTAGTTCAGGTTTTCATGGCTAATCCACATTATAGATGTCTCGTGCACACACTCACATTCACACGGAACTAATGGGCAATCACCAACTCACTTAGCAGTCTTTGGGAAGCTGGAAGGACACATTTTTCATTGTTAACAATCTGCCCTTTTAGTGGCAGTTTCTCTGTTCTTTTGTAACCACAAAGGAGATATACAAGTTATCTTATTGCTTCTTAAATTTGGAAAAAGTTATCCTGTGTTACATTATACAAACTTTCAAATGATTTGATTGCTCTGTCTTGACATTTATCTTAGTCCATTACTTTAGAGCTTTGCCAAATCTATTCAGAATTTGACATTTTGAAATCAGATTGTTGTAATCAAACAATCCTAATGGTGCAACAATTCTTTTATGAGGATGATGACTGTGAAATGAAGACAGACTTTTCTTGTTGATAGTTTTGACTGCCTAAAATAAAAAAAATATATATGTTTATTCTTGGCTACAATGACCTTTATTGTTGTAATCTGACTTTTAAAGTATACATTTGGGTAATTTAATCTGTTATCTAAACTCACTTTTTGGATAATGTTATATATAACCTTTATTTTCTCTATGATATCTGTTAGAAGTTCACCAGAAGGCCACCTCTGCCATTTTCAGCCCCTCGTCTAACCTTGCTGTCCTTATTAAAATGTCACGTGTTTCCAACATGTAACACACTCTGTTATGTGCAGTTTAGAGTATGGGCATTCCTTCAGCTTTTTAATTTTGCTTCCTTCCTATATTTCTACTATACTCCTACCCTTCTTTGGGAGCTGAACAGTTCTCTGCTACAGCTCTAGTGTCCTACAAATATGCACAATATGTAGTCCTTCTTCAATTTGTTTATTTCTGATGATGATAACATTAAGGCAAGCATTTCTGAACTTTGTTCTCCTTTCCTGAGTACTTCTACAGGGCCAGGGTTTTTTATATTCCCACTTTCCCAACATTATCCCTTCCTTTCATGACTCCTATTTTAAGAGCATGTAAAAAATCAAAAAGCTCTTAATTCTTAAGCACCCCAGGTTTTACCCTGTTTGATTTGTTTTCTGCAAATTAACTTTCGCCTGTCTGTAATAACTTTTACAACCTCCTCTTCCTTGTCTGCTTTCCACCTGTGCCTCTTATTATTAGGAATATTAGTTTTTATAATGCATGTCTCAAAGTGAGTTAGAAAACTTTATTCTCACAGAGTGTTACTTGTGCTGCCCACCAGTAAATACAGGTTTCTGCTGTTATAATCCAAGGGTACTTTCAATTACTTAATGTCAAGAACATGTTAATTTATTATAAGCGTCTGTCTTTAGTTTACCATAATTGGACCATTTAAATATAAGAAATTCAGAGATTAAACATCTCTACTGTAAAGTAACCATGCTACAAAACCATGTAGTCCCATTACTGTACGGCAGTTCATAGTGGTGCTTTACAACAACAACAACATTTATTTATATAGTACATTTTCACACAAATAATGTAGCTTAAAGTGCTTTACATGATGAAGAAAGAGAACAAAGACAAAGTAAGAATTAAAATAAGACAAAACTCATTAACATAGAATAAAAGTTAGGTCCGATGGCCAGGGAGGACAGAATAAACAAAAAAATTCCAGACAGCTGGAGAAAAAATAAAATCTGCAGGGGTTCCAGGCCATGAGACCACCCAGCCCCCTCTAGGGATTCTACCTAATATAAAGGATCAGTCCTCATTGTATTCAGGGTTCTCATGGAAGGACTTGATGATGACGGTCACATGTGCTTCTGGCCTTTAATCCATCAATGTAGGGACATCATAGTGCTTTGATTAGGTGGTGGTGGCGCAGGTCGCCACCACAGAAAACTGGGAAAAGAATAGAAGAGAGAGTAGGGGTTAGTACGGATTTTGGAGCCACCATGAATAGTAATGATAATTAATTGAATATGAAGAGCATCAGGATTAAATTAAAGTGAAGTTATGAGAAAGTCATGTTAAATTAATGTGTTTTTAGCAGTTTTTTAAAGTGCTCCACCGTATCAGCCTGGCGAATTCCTATTGGCAGGCTATTCCAGATTTTAGGTGCATAACAGCAAAAGGCCGCCTCACCACTTCTTTTAAGTTTAGCTCTTGGAATTCTAAGGAGACACTCATTTGAAAATCTAAGGTTACGATTTAGAATAAAAGGTGTCAGACATTCCGATATATAAGATGGAGCGAGATTATTTAAGGCTTTGTAAACCATAAGTAGTATTTTAAAGTCAATTCTGAATGACACAGGTAACCAGTGTAAAGACATCAAAACTGGAGAAATGTGCTCGGATTTTCTTTTCCTAGTTAGGATTCTAGCAGCTGCATTCTGCACTGGTTGCAAACGATTTACCTGTATGTCTTTTTTGGGTAGTCCTGAGATGAGTGCGTTACAGTAATCTAGTTGACTGAAAACAAAAGCGTTAACTAATTTCTCAGCATCTTTCAATGATATAAGAGGTCAAACTTTTGCTGTGTTTCTTAAGTGAAAAAATGCTGTCCTAGTGATCTGATTAATATGCGATTTAAAATTCAGGTCACAGTCAAAAGTTACCCCTAAATTCTTTACCCACGTTTTACTCCTAATGCATCAAGTTTATTTCTAATAACCTCATTACAGTGAACCCTCGTTTATCATGGTTAATCCGTTCCAGACTGTACCGTGATAAATGAATTTTCGCGAAGTAGGATTCTTTATTTATAAATCGAATATTTTCGCAGTTAGAGTATAGAAAACCTGTTTACGACCTTCTAAATACATTTTTTAACATTATTAGAGCCCTCTAGACATGAAATAACACCCTTTAGTCACCATTACACTCGTATTACCCAATATATTAGACAAAATAAGAGAAAATAAGACATATTAGACGTTACAAATATCATATTACTAGGCTCACTCACCTTTTATCCTCAATTTTTGTGCGCTCGATGTGTACATCAGGCATGTAAGTGTAGGGAATGAGAACATTAAAGTGCCCATTTATAACATCTCCCGAAAACCGAAAAATAAAAGTTTTTTTTTATCCCCTCAAGTGCCTGTCCAAAGTCGTACAATGTCAGCCCGAATCTGTACCGCTAAAGGCGGAGTTTTATGCACTAAATAAGCTATAGATGAGAATAAGCAAGTACCATCTCCCTTGATATTTACTACGCGGTGAGGCATTTGTACTCCATCAACATTAATTATTTCCAGAGACATAATTTTGTCTATTTTTCCAGCGCATCGCGCACAAAAGCAAGGGAACGATGGGAGCACCAGAACTCTGCTCACATCGCGTCGCTTCGTACCTCAAGCCACAAGTAGTAAGTCTGTAATAAGCGGAATACTGCTATGCTTTGCACTCACGGGACGGAAGGACAATCCCGAACGCTTTTATATAGTAGATTATTGTACTGTACATTTAATTACACACACACACACAGTTCTTACACACAACCATTAACCTATGAAGGCACAACCTCAGTAGGAGAGTCTTCAGAGGTGGTGCAGTATCTTCAGCAGGTGCGTCGTTGTCTTCTTCCGCTGAAGGAGTACTAGGAGTAGGCAGTGGGTGTCTGGGTGCGCGGCTGAAGAGCATCTTGATAGGCAGTTGCTGGCGCTGTCTTTTCATATGCGTGAGGAGGCATTTATAGGGTATTGCCATCTTTAATCATATCCAAGAGTTTCACCTTCTCCTGGATAGTAAGCATCTTCCTCCGGTGCTTAGTTTTATTGTCAGAAGGCTTAGAAAAAGCAGCACATTTAGGAGCCATCGTAGGGGTTTAGATAAAAGTTCTCAGAAAGCGCATGCGTAGTGACGTAAGCGTGTATGAGAAAAAAATCTTGATAGAGTGAAGCCGCGAAAGTCGAAGCGCGATATAGCGAGGGATTACTGTATATCCATTATTGCCAATCACTAAAATGTCTGTTTTCTCTTTATTTAGCTTGATGAAATTACTAATCATCCATTTAGAAACACAAGTAAGGCACTGTGTTAGTGAAACAACAGAGTCTGGGTCATCAGGGACTATTGACAAATACAGCTGCGTGTCATCAGCATAGCTGTGGTAGCTCACGTTATGTCCCGAGATAATCTGGCCTAACGGAAGCATGTAAATCAAAAAGAGCAGCGAACCCAGGATAGAGCCTTGTGGAACACTATATAGAATATCATGTGTCTTTGATTTATAATTACCATAACTAACAAAGAATTTTCTACCTGCCAGGTAGGATTCAAACCAATTTAAGGCACTGGCAGGGAGGTCCACCTCTTGCAACAAAGCTTAGGATCTCCTGCTCCACCCATGAACAAAACACCAGCATTACCAGACAGATCTCAGTAGCAATATGAGCTTTATAATCCAATGCAAGTTAATTTTGACTTACAGTACTGAAAAGCAAAAAATCTCATGAATACTGCCTGTTCTTGTAGGTGACCTCTTGAGTGGGTGACTGAGATAAGTGACCTTCCATGAGTAGTCATCCATGTTGTAATGATTTAAAAAGTTTTCTGTGAGAATCATGCCTGCTTTTTGATGCCTTAAGAAGAAAGGCCAAACTAAAACAAGGCAAAAGGCCCATTGTTAAGTATAATATAAATTGTAAAATGCTAACAGCAGACTTGGGATGGAATGACAAAACACTAGTAATTTCTGCCTTTACAAAACAGTCTATCTGAGGAGTTAATAGATAACAAGCCATAATGTCAGAGCCACTTCAAAATATGTTTATCTCATTAAATTACAAACAGAGAAGAGGGGAAAAGGAAAGTTATTAAATCCACACAGTCTCTCAGCTGAAAATAAGTACTCCCATGGAGTTTTTGCAAGTCCATAATCAGCCTCAAAGAAAGAAGGAGCACAATACAAAAGGAATGATGTTTTTATTGCGGAGGCTCAAGTCATTTACTAAATGTTCTCAAAAGCTTCAGGCAAATCAATGAGAATCTGGTTAGTATTTATTGTTTAATTACTATGAATTAGAAAGAAGAATATGAAATCCAGATGATTATTGACTTACATAAACTGAGTTCATTGATATATAATTGGTGCATTTTCAGGGTTATTGTACAGAGGAAACAACCCAGGTACCAGTTAGAGGTATTGACACTCTTGAATTACTTTCTCAGTTTCTTTGGTTGCATCTGATGAATCCAGATTGCCACATATGCAGCTTGTACCATGGCAGGGGGGCTCTGTCAGGAATGCATTTTTAATTTAGTACTAGTTAATACTGATTTGTATTAGTAAATTTTATATTTTTATTGTTATTTTGATTGTTTATCTTATCATTTTTTGTGTTGTTTTTGAAGCATCTAAGCTGTTCACTGCTATGGCTGCAGACATTACACAACATCTGAACCTAAAAAAGGACTCATTTGCCAGAAATATGTCCTTGAACAAATAAACCATTTAGGAAAAAGATTCTGGTTTTGACTGGGTTTTGTCCTTTACATGGAATCTTGAATAGCCTGTTGAATTCTGATGAACAGTCTAACATCTTGTGTACTGACCTTTGATAACAACCTTGGCTTTTCTTTTCAAAAGCCCTAAAAGAAAAACCTCAGTGCATCTTTGCCATTTAGTTTTTCAGTCTGTCCAAGAGGAATTACCATTAGTTCTCCTCAATCACTATACTCAAAAGGCAAATGAAAAAAAAAACAAAAAAAATCTTTGCCAAAGGAATAAAATGCTGCACAGCCCATTTATTTTAGCCACACTGAAGGTTTAGGAGCAAATCTACAAAGACAAATAGACACACACACAAGCAAGCTTGAAATATAACTTCAGCTCTCAGTCAAACTTGTTTTTAACATAAAGTCTCCAATGGAGAATTTGAAATAAAAACAAATCATATTTAAATATAACAAATGGTAAAATCACACTTTTACTTAAAAGGTTCTCTAATCTTAAAAATATACTTCAAACTTCAAACTAACTGTGCGCTTCAAACCTCAAAGATTCTGCTCACTCTATGTGTTTATGTTAGTACATTAGGTCATTAATATTGCTTTAAATAATGACTTGGGGCTATGAAGTCCCTTGAGTGACACCTGTTTAGAGGTTTGATGTTCCTGTGCCCCTGGGCCATGAATACATTCAACCTAACAGACCCACAGAATTGCGGCTCTGTCTGCCCTTAGCAATAATCAGTGAGAACTGTAAATATTTCTTTACAAGCTCTGTTTAACCAATCTTATTGGGAGGAAAACCATAAATGACTGGGAATCCTTTATATATCTGGTTATTCATCCACAATAGGGAATGTAATTTCCTGGTCTGACCTGTCACTTGCTCTCCTCTCACAGTGTGTTAGCCCACACTTTTACAATAAAAACAACATGTTGTTTATGTTGTGTAATGTTATCATTTCTGTATGGTGGTAGAATGCAGGAAGTAAGGCCGATAAACAGGAAGTCGTTGCTTGAAGAGAACGTACTGTATATGAATCAGTTATCCAGAGTGGCAAAGAAATATGTTATCTAGATATATACTTTGTTATTAAACTCATATTTAAATGATGCATCACAGTAATAAATGGCTCGTGGAATACTTAAACTGGGACCACCATTTGTGTTACCTCTAATATGTGTGTAATTGATTGTATTTTTACCACAAACTATTTAACAAAGACCTTTGTTTAGCTGAATCCATCTGCATGGTAAACCATGCTAGTTATGGATGAGGACTGACTAATTAATAACTAAAGAATAATTAAGTATAACCTTCACAAATGCACTTCACACCCACATTCTCTCCTCTACACTCCCACCATTTCAAAATCAGTCATCATAAAAAAGACAAAAACTTACTTACCAATGATAAAGAAACAAAAAAAAATCAACATGTCATGTCATGTCATTTTCCAACCCGCTATATCTTAACATAGGGTCACGAGGGTCTGCTGTAGCCAATCCCAGCTAACACAGGGCATAAGGCAGGAACAAATCCCAGGCAGGGTGCCAGCATATTTTAATCTACTGAAGGGTTAAATAACCCTCTAGTTCACTTATTCTTATTAGCTGGCTTTTCATTATTTTTTCCTAATATTTCATATTTTTGAAAAATGCTATACAAGTAATTATGTTTTTAAAAGTAATGTTTTACTAAGATGTCTAAAATGAAGCATTTTTTTGTTATACACATTAACTTTTACAGTTTTATATATATTAATATCTTGTCTAACATTAACATTTTAAACTACTAGTTTTAATGTTTTTCCATCCAGCACTTTCTCAGTCCCCCTGTCTGTTTCTGTCTCATCCTCTGTATTTTGGAATGCAGTCAGTTCAAGTAATGTTATATCAAATGAGTAACATGTCACTTGATTTTCTCTTACGATCTTCTTAGATGGAATTCTGTTCACCAGTGACGCTCTTATAAAACCATCAGGCTGTTAGAGAAGAGAGAGGAATGATGCATCTGTCACACGTTTACGGTGTCACCTGAGAGACAGAGAAACTCAGGATCTTACTAAATTAGACAGTTTGTATATTTGTGTGTAAATTATGTTCAAAGTCACAGAGCTGTCATTTTGCAATTCAAGAAATGTGAGAGAAAGAAGATTGAGGATTCCTCTGTACTTCTTACAAGAAGAACAACATAGCCAGCTAGTTGTCTGCAAAGCCTTTTAAAGTCAAACCATCATTTTATTTTGTACAGGTTTAAAGAAGAATAACAAGGAGTCAGTTAATTACTTTATTTATATAATTATATGACTTCATGCTGAGACTCTGTTGCTTCTTGAACTTTTGTTCTATTCAGTCCAGTAGCAGACTAACTTAATTAAAATTGTCCTTGCTTTACTTTCCTTATATCTCTAATTAGAGCCTCTGTTCTGCCTGAGTTTTTTTAATATAAATAATACATTTTTTCCACTAATCATATAATATTATGCCATAATGAAATAAAGAAATTGAAGGGTGAAGGAAGGCATAGTTAAGATTACTTAGGAATCCTACATACCTTGATTTTACCAACAGCTAAAAAAAATGATAATAATAAAGAAGGCAGTCACAAGTAATAATACATGCCTTGAAGTTATTCCACATATTAATCAAACACATTATTACCAAACAAAAAGCATCAAGCAATGTATTCATCACCTTTTGAGGGTAAAGCAATTTAGAACAGTGAATCACAAAACACATAGAAATAAAAATATAGTACAACCAAAAAATTAAAACCATAAATTCCGAATTAAGATATGAGACTTTAATAAAAATGATATGTACTTAGCTTAGAGTGGAATGCTGGTATAGGTTTGATTAGACAAATCTACAGATTGTTAATTGTTACAGTTTTATGTAGCTGTGACGATAAAATGTCAAGGAGCCCATTATCTATCTATCTATCTATCTATCTATCTATCTGTCTGTCTGTCTGTCTGTCTGTCTGTCTGTCTGTCTGTCTGTCTGTCTGTCTGTCTGTCTGTCTGTCTGTCTGTCTTAAAGTTATTGAAACCCTAAATGACAGTAATGGTTTTATTCTCAACTGCACTTTTGCTTGAATATTCTAGTTTGGAATATTCTGCCTCTTGGTAGATCAATTTTTATTCTTCAAATTGCTGTAACAATCTTTGCCTGAGAACTGCTCTAGGGAATAAATGAAATGGAGCTTGGCAATTGGCTGTCTCACCTTACAAGACAGCAGTTAAATGTTTTCTCCTACTTTTCCTGAGTGTAAACTAGATATTAAGCTGATGAGAACCACTATCTTTCAGAGCATTTTCACAATGCCTGAAAAATGTAAATGTTCGAATAGTCTAACCAGGAATATGCATTAAAATACACGATTAAAAAATATGGCAGTACAGACCCATCTGGTCCACAATAACTTCTTTGTCCCTCTAATCTCTGCTTTTTAAATTTCTGTGAGTCGAATCTTCCTCATAAATTACCCCTAAGATTTTTTATACAGGTGCCAGTCATAAAATTAGAATATCATGACAAAGTTGATTTATTTCAGTAATTCCATTCAAAAAGTGAAACTTGTATATTAGATTCATTCATTACACACAGAATGATGTATTTCAAATGATTATTTCTTTTAATTTTGATGATTATACTGCGGTGGGTTGGCACCCTGCCCAGGATTGGTTCCTGCCTTGTGCCCTGTGTTGGCTGGGATTGGCTCCAGCAGACCCCTGTGACCCTTTGTTTGGATTCAGCGGGTTGGAAAATGGATGGATGGATGGATGATTATAACTGACAACTAATGAAAGTCCCAAATTCAGTATCTCGGAAAGTTAGAATATTGTGAAAAGGTTCAATATTGAAGACACCTGGTGCCACACTCTAATCAGCTAATTAACTCAAAACACCTGCAAAAGCCTTTAAATGGTCTCTCAGTCTAGTTCTGTAGGCTACACAATCACGGGGAAGACTGCTGACTTGACAGTTGTCCAAAAGACGACCATTGACACCTTGCACAAGGAGGGCAAGACACAAAAGGTCATTGCTAAAGAGGCTGGCTGTTCACAGAGCTCTGTGTCCAAGCACATTAATAGAGAGGCGAAGGGAAGGACAAGATGTGGCAGAAAAAAGTGTACAAGCAATAGGGATAACCGCACCCTGGAGATGATTGTGAAACAAAACCCATTCAAAACTGTGGGGGAGATTCACAAAGAGTGGACTGCAGCTGGAGTCAGTGCTTCAAGAACCGCCATGCACAGACGTATGCAAGACATGGGTTTCAGCTGTCGCATTGTGTCAAGCCACTCTTGAACAAGAGACAGCATCAGAAGCGTCTCGAATGGACTGCTGCTGTGTGGTCCAAAGTTATGTTCTCTGGTGAAAGTAAATTTTGCATTTCCTTTTGAAATCAAGGTCCCAGAGTCTGGAGGAAGAGAGGAGAGGCACAGAATCCACGTTGCTTGAGGTCCAGTGTAAAGGTTCCACAGTCAGTGATGGTTTGGGGTGCCATGTCATTTGCTGGTGTTGGTCCATTGTGTTTTCTGAGGTCCAAGGTCAACGCAGCCGTCTACCAGGAAGTTTTAGAGCACTTCATGCTTGCTGACGAGCTTTATGGAGATGCAGATTTCATTTTCCAACAGGACCTGGCACCTGCACACAGTGCCAAAACTACCAGTACCTGGTTTAAGGACCATGGTATCCCTGTTCTTGATTGGCCAGCAAACTCTCCTGACTTTAATCCCATAGAAGATCTATGGGATATTGTGAAGAGAAAGATGCAATACGCCAGACCCAACAATTCAGAAGAGCTGAAGGCCACTATCAGAGCAACATGGGCTCTCATAACACCTGAGCAGTGCCACAGACTGATCGACTCCATGCCACGCCGCATTGCTGCAGTAATCCAGGCCAAAGGAGCCTCAACTAAATATTGAGTGCTGTACATGCTCATACTTTTCATGTTCATACCTTTCAGTTGGCCAACATTTCTAAAAATCCTTTTTTTACATTGGTCTTAATTGATATTCTAATTTTCCGAGATAATGAATTTGGGACTTTCATTAGTTGTCAGTTATAATCATCAAAATTAAAAGAAATAAACATTTGAAATACATCAGTCTGTGTGTAATGAATGAATCTAATATACAAGTTTCACTTTTTGAATGGAATTACTGAAATAAATCACCTTTGTCATGATATTCTAATTTTATGACCGGCACCTGTATATTATATCCAACCTTGTCATGGATATGTGGATTAGGCAGGAGAATGTAAAAGAATAATCCAATGCAAAACACTGACAAATGGGAGTTTAAAAAAATAATCAGGCAAATCTGACAATATCAGTAAAGAGGCTTGACTTGGTTGCACTACTGGTACAGAACCTTTACAGTCTTAAAAACAGATGTGACAAGGACAGAGCAAAAGCCATAGCTTACATAAATATACCTTTCTTTAAGGTAAATATTAATTTACACAACAGATAAAAATAAAAAAAATTTAAATCATTTTTGAAAAACTATATGTAGACTGTTGTTTTCTTTTGAAGAAAAAAATAGCACATGTAAAATGAGATCCTCAGCATCTTTTCAGACGCAGTTGCTACCCAGTCACACACTTTATTTATGGTTACCAGCTACTTTACCTATGCAGAAATGGCATCACAACTCAGAGCCTTGCCTCATCAGACTACCCTCGGGTCTTGCCAATTGTTTTGGGTGCCATCATCTCTCCGTTTCATGTTTTACTTTGTTTTTGCCTAGTTGTTTTATTATTGTCATTATGTTTCTGTATCCGCCTGTGGTTTGTCACAACAACACATAATAAACCAGAGAATGAAAACAGAGCAAAAATTAAGTTGATAAATTAATCCAAAAATGCAGAAGAAAAAATGAAGGAAAAAAAAAAAAGAAAAATAAACTACATTAAATAAAGTAAAATTATATTCCCAAAAGAACACAAACAACTAATAGGAAAATCTTTCTTAATATGTGCATACTGCAAATACAGTGTGATGAAAGAAACAATCGAATGGACAAAGATATCAGTGAACATGTTGATAATGTACATTGCAAAAATACTGTACATTCAAATAGAAAATAAATTATTTTAAACAGAAAAAAATAAGCATCAAATGTTATTCAAACAACTAAATAACAAGGAGTATTAAGAGGATGATAATAATTCATTTTTATATCTTTTGGATTGCACAGTTGCTGGTTCGATTTTGGATCGCCTGTGGCTTGTGTCAGACTCACTAATGTAATTCCATATATTAAACAAGCCCTTGACAGCATTCATCTCCCTTGGCTGTGTAAAGAGCTTTATCTCAATTATCTGGCGCACTTTCTTTTCCTTGATACCAATGGGTTTATGAGGTAAAGTTAAAGCACGTAGGTTTATCATTCAGATACATATGACCCCCACCATCTCCTCAGACCTGTAGCTGCAGTTTCCCTCAATGTAAATGAATTGGTCTTTTCTGGGTCTAAGAGTGCCCTGTATTCTTGAGTCATGTGTTCTAATGCCAGCATGGCCTTTATATGTTTAACTGCTTTTAATTACCTGGGTCAGTTGTTCTCAAATTATTTTCCCATGTAAATAGGTATAAGGATCCAGCATCCATAGCATGAGGAATCAGTGGAGATAACTGCTTCCTTTGTTCTTGGTCTTGCAATGAGCAACTTTGTATAACATTTCAGATGAAGAATATTATAACCACTTGACATTAAACTTGAAAACTCAGCAACTATAGGTTTAAGCTCTACTTATTAATTTAATAAAAAGTACTTGCTTACTGTTGGAGGTTGTGGGGTAGCATGTGAGTTGTGGGGAAGCAACAGAGTAGCATCCTTAAAGAAACTCTGATTACTGTCAGAAAAGGCTCTAGCTCCCAATTCAGTAGTGATATGCATTTATCATCTTTCCCTTTCATTCAGTCTGTCAAATATTAATAAGCCTTAAATGCATCTAAGAGATGGAGCTGCTTTTGTTATCTATGTATCTATCTCTTGAACCCGGGCAGGGTCTTGGTGAATGAGCATGCACACCCATGTCAACACATACATCTTTGCATGTCTGTTGGAAATTTAAACCCTTCTGTAGCTGACAAGAAAAAAATGGTCCTTCCATGCTATATGGGTATGTCACAAGCAAGGCCAGATTAAGACCCTTATTGGCCCCGAAGTGTCAAAACTCAAAAGAACCTCCGCCAACCTCACTACTCTACCACATTATGAACAGGACATAAAGTTGTGCTTGAAAGTTTGTGAACCCTTTAGAATTTTCTATATTTCTGCATAAATATGACCTAAAACATCATCATCAGTCCTAAAAGTAGATAAAGAGAAACCAGTTAAACAAATGATACACAGATATTATACTTGGTCATTTTTTTATTGAGGAAAATGATCGAATACTCCATATTTGTGAGTGGCAAAAGTATGTGAACCTCTAGGATTAGCAGTTAGTTTGAAGGTGAAATTAGAGTCAGGTGTTTCCAATCAATGGGATGACAATCAGGTGTGAGTGGGCACCCTTTGTTATTCATCTATCTATCTATCAAAGTCTGCTCTTCACAACACGTTTGTGGAAGTTTATCATGGTACGAACAAAGGAGATTTCTGAGGACCTCAGAAAAAGAGTTGTTGATGCTCATCAGGCTGGAAAAGGTTACAAAACCATCTCTAAAGAGTTTGGACTCCACCAATCAATCCACAGTCAGACAGATTGTGTACAAATGGAGGAAATTCAAGACCATTGTTACCCTCTCCAGGAGTGGTCGACCAACAAAGATCCCTCTAAGAGCAAGGCATGTAATAGTCGGCGAGGTCACAAAGGACCCCAGGGTAACTTCTAAGCAACTGAAAACCTCTCTCACATTGGCTAATGTTCATGTTCATGAGTCCACCATCAGGAGAACACTGAACAACAATGGTGTGCATGGTAGGGTTGCAAGGAGAAAGCCACTGCTCTCCAAAAAAAACATTACTGCTTGTCTGCAGTTTACTAAAGATCACGTGGACAAACCAGCAGGCTCTTGGAAGAATGTTTTGTGGATGAATGAGACCAAAATCGAACTTTTTGGTTTAAATGAAAAGCGTTATGTTTGTAGAAAGGAAAACACTGCATTCCAGCATAAGAACCTTAACCCATCTGTGAAACATGGTGGTGGTAGTATCATGGTTTAGGCCTGTTTTGCTGCATCTGGGCCAGGACGGCTTGCCTTCATTGAAGGAACAATGAATTCTGAATTATATCAGAGAATTCTAAAAGAAAATGTCAGGACATCAGTCTATGAACTGAATCTCAAGAGAAAGTGGGTCATGAAGCAAGACAACAACCCTAAGCACACAAGTCGTTCTACCAAAGAATGGTTAAAGAAGAATAAAGTTAATGTTTTGTAATGGCCAAGTCAAAGTCCTGACCTTAATCCAATCGAAATGTTGTGGAAGGACCGAAAGCGAGCAGTTAATGTGAGGAAACCCACTAACATCCCAGAGTTGAAGCTGTTCTGTACGGAGGAATGGGCTAAAAATTCCTCCAAGCCGGTGTGCAGGAATGATAAAAGTTACGGAAGCGTTTAGTTGCAGTTATTGCTGCAAAGGGGGGTCACACCAGATACTGAAAGAAAAGGTTCACATACTTTTGCCACTCACAAATATGTAACATTCAATCATTTTCCTCAATAAATAAATGACCAAGTATAATATTTTTGTCTCATTTGTTTAACTGGTTTCTCTTTATCTACTTTTAGGACTTGAGTGAAAATCTGATGATGTTTTAGGTCATATTTATGCAGAAATATAGAAAATTCTAAAGGGTCCACAAACTTTCAAGCACAACTGTATGTCACTAACAAATCAGGTACAGGCATTGAATTAGGAAATAAAAAACTGTAAAACTTCATGTTGGGTCAACTTCATGGTAATTGTTTGTTTATTGGTGTATCAAAATAAATAAAACAAACTGATAGATAAGTGGAGCATCACAACTACGGGAAATGAACTTTCTAATGATAGCAGAGTTAACAAACATCAATTAAACTTGTTAAAAAGGCCTACGCACTTTGTGGCCAAAAGATGATCTGTAAGTGAATGTTTTTCATTTGCATTTTTCATCCAAATCTATTAAAATAGCTTATAAGAATTCCTTCGATTGAGTCTGGCATTGTTTGTTGCATCCTGTTTTCTTCCACATTGTTGTTCATGTGTATGTTGGTGTTATCGGAATATGCATTGCTGCTAAAGCTGCTAGATTCAGCAGTATTAGCCATTTCAGGACTATCTATAAGGTGAGGCTCATTAGTCTGAACTGCAGTAGACTCTTACAAAGAATGGTTCTGTAATGGCATTTTTCCGAATTGTTTAGTTCCTAACAGAACCATTACTTGACAAGGAACTATTTCATTCTGGATAGGATTCTTTGCATATAAAAATTACTACTTTGAGCTTTGAGAAAGTTAGTAATATGTGTACAAATCAATAGTCTTTAATGTGTATTAGGCCACGCAGCAGGACACAACTGATCAAAAAAACCTGAAGTTAGCCGATGTGATTGTATACAGCAACAGTATTTTTAAAATCATAAGACCATTGAGATTTCATAAATCTGTTATCATTCATGATTTTTTGGAATCTGTTACAGATCAAAATGAATAAAGTTTCTTTCTGGAACCTTAATGTGGATGGTTATTTAGTGAAACAAAAGTGGCTTCCCTATGGCATTGCTCTGAGATCCACTTTGGAACATTAATTCTTAAGAATGTATGTGCTGCTTGTTCAAAACATCATTTTTGTGTATGTGTTTATTTATTTTATTTTTTAAGCTGCAAATTTCAGTATAGGTATAGTTTTTGGTAAAGCAGCATCCTTCGCTTCTCCCTCTTTTTCATTTTTTGTTTTTGCTGCACTACTGAGCTGTCATTGTGAACCACCACCTATTTTGTCTTTTTCTATTTTGCAGTGTGACACTGCATCAAATATACAATTGTAGAAAAGTGACCTGTTAGACAACTGCTCCGATTGTGCCTCACCCGTATTAACCAATTCAGACTCCTATCAAAGGGAGAGGGGGAATGTGCAAATTTGTTTAGGCATTTATTTCTCACATATGCTCAGTCAACATTTTTAAAAAACACAGGAAATAGGCTTAATGACTGTAAGCATGGGTGTGTGATTTATGTACTGCTTAAGACAAAAATGAAGCAAACCAAAAGACAAACAAAGTACCAGGACCAGAAGATGACAGAGGGAACGCTATTTCAGGGAGGATGAGCAGGGCTGAACGCCCAGAAAGACAACAAATCCAATAATGCCAAAACCCAGTCTGCAAACCAGAAATACAAGTGAAGGAAATGCACAAAGTCTTAACTTCCTAAAAAGATTTTTTTTCCTTGATAAATGCACAGATGTTTCTCACAAACCCAGAAAACCTGAAAATCAGGGGTGGCACACCACCATCTTAAGTAGCATCAATCTGATGGCATCACATGTCACACCTCCCCTTGTCACATGGTGGTAATGGGCAAACCACACCCAAAAACATTATGGTTGTATCCATTCATAAAATACACAAAATGGTAGCATCCACAAGCAAATAAAAGATGAAAACATAGGAATGTCAGAATAACAACAATTAATTATAACATGATCAAAATTAAAATATAAATACAAAATATGTGCGGAAATTGATTCTACATACTCCAAAACAAATCATAACAGCTACTTAGAAATGTGGTGATGACTGTGGTACCAGGTCAATGGATTAACACTTATTGTGGCAGTTAAATGCAATAAGAAAAAAGCATACTAAAATAAAGGCAACTTATTGTTATTGCAGCCAATCAGCTATCTTTCTTACTCCTGGAACTACTAGTTGAGCTCCTGCCTCATGTCTGTCACTAGTTCAAGTTTTTGTATATATTTTGTGGCTGCCAAGATTCACTGCATAACAAGTCTCAGATCTACTGACTCAAGCGTACTTAATTTGTTAAGGATCCCCCATCTTGGAAATTAGTTTGAATAAAGAACTGAGATATGCCAAGTGAAAACTACCATTTAGAGTAAGAGCCATTTCAGACACTTCTATGTATTTGCACCTGAGAATGTCAGAGGATGAAGACTAACACTTTTCTAAATGTTTTAGTATGGAAGAATCAGAGTAGTATCCGTGGTATGATAGGGTAGCTGAAGTTATTGCACATTTCCATAGACTTGCTATATAAATGCAGGCTGACCTTCCCTTGTAATGTGCAAATGAAAGCACTGAAGTTTTTAATCTCTTTTGTAGAAGATTTCATTATGAGACCACGGAATTTGACAGAGATCCCAATTAACTTTTCAAAATAGTCTTAGAAACATAATTATTAATGTTGGGAAGCTCTACATTGAAAGTGGTAATGACAAGATCAACACTGAAAACCTCTCACACTTTTTAGTGTGTTGCTGCAAAGACGCAGCAAGCTGCCTGGAACTATCACATAAAATAAAAAGGGTATGGATTTCACATATTATCATGTTTTATGAATTGGCAGTATCAGATAGACTTTGCTGAAAATAACATAGTTTAAATAATTGATATAATATTTGCTTTAGTTACATATTTTAAATTTCCTTTTAGAATACTAGGGGGCTCCACCCCTGCTCGCTTTGCTCACCCGCCCCCAGGTTTTGTTTACCGGATATACAATTTAAACAGACTGTTATTTTCATGGGAAAATGTTACATATGCATTATTTTCACTTTTACTTTAAAACTTTTGTAAAAACAATACTTGTCGTTTATTTCTGGCCCCGGGTGTGGTTGCATCTCTTTCTTGCAGGACGTATAATGTGTTGTGAAGGGGCGGCGGTTGAACACACGCTAAGGAGATGCCGTTGTATCATCTGTTGTCTTTCTGCTGCTGGCGAGCTGCCTGTTCTGCTTGTCTCGCTGCCTGATCATTTTAAAGCCTATACAGCATCTGTCCTTTAGCCACTTTGCGTCTCTGCCACTCGTGTTGTGAGGGGTGGGGGGTTCGGAGGTTAGGGTGGCTGAACGCACGCAAGGAGATACGGTCAGATCATCTGCTGGCTTTCTGCTGCTTGCGAGTTGCGTGTTTTGCTTGTTGCTTGTCATTGTTTTAAGAGCTGGGAGCAAGTTAAAGTGTCTCTCGCGGGACTTCAAATTGTCTTCCAAGAAGATCACATCTCGTCTCCCTATTCTCCCTCCCAAAGATTTTTTTTATAATAGAGAGATAAAATAAAAATTGTCACTTTTTCTCTGAAAGTCTTGGCAATTTGAGTACACACCTTCTAAATCAGCTCCAATTTCTATCACTACCAGGTGCTGCCATGTTTTCAAATATAGAACTGAAATTTGTAAAGGCATTGCAGAATAGCAAACCATTATAAAAGTATTAAGTTAAAAAGTTAACTTTCTTTGTTTTGGGAGTAAAAGACTGGTCTACTGTTTTGTGAACATCTGAGCTAATTCAAATAATTGTCTTGAGTACAGCTGTGTGGCTACAGAATAGAAGAAACAAATTATGCTTTAATTTTGCAATTTACTATCTTGGGTAATTTATGAAGAATAAATGTAGACCAGAGACAATAAATTTTGTTTGCATTTTATTTAATCCACCCTTGGAACACAGTAAGCATACATGGTTTGGATCGTTTTGCCCAGAAAGCACATCAAGTGAACCACAAAAGCCAAGTGCATGATTAGAAGGCACTGTAAGCCATTCCAAGCAATAACTAGTCAGCTGTAAATGTATTAATTGAAATCAAGAATCATTTTCAGCACTAAACTAAATGAAGACTCATTCTCCCTGGAGAAACGATGCCACACTTTTTGACATCCCTTTTATTAATTCAATGACATCTGCAACTGGCACCTCCTATTTGTCATTTTTAACCCATGCTGACTTGTTTAAGTTTTGTAATCATATTAACATTCATTCAATCATAATTTGAATGCAAATATTTCACTGAAGTTTCTCAGGGTAAAAAAAATAACAAACAAAGTTCCTGGAAAAAACACATGCAGACAAGGACAGAACCTGCAAATTCTACACAGACAGTGAGATTTAAATTGAGAGGCCTGGAACTATAATGCAGCAGCAGAAACCTCCTCATCTGTTATCAAGATGATTACCTAATATGTAATTTTGACCAAAACACATTTTTTGTCCGTCTCAGAAGCAGATGTACTTTACATTTATGACACCATTCTTGTAAAGCTATGCAACAATTAACAACACAGTATATTGTGTGCAGTAAGTTCATAAAACAAAAACTTCTGCCACCATAAAAATAAATTAACCATCATAGCATGTGAAATTTATGCAGAGTAAGTGCACTTTTAATGCAGTTATCCTTTCTTGAATCCTTTATAAATAACTTTTGTTTGTGAGAAAGAGACATGAATTCAGATAACTTGAAGGAAACCGGTATATGAAAACACTGCTATTTAGAGTGAATTACCGCTCAGTTTAATTTTGCCTTACTTTTGATGGTCACTCCGTAGTCAGAGTTTGTGCGGACTTCAGACATACTCCACCTATGTGCCTAGATTTTTCTTTATGTACTCAGATTTGTATCTTAAATATGTGTGTATTGGGTTAATTTGCCACAGTACATTGCCTCTTCAGATGTGTAAATGTCCAAATTACTGGCAAAGTTCTGGTACACCATCCAGAGTTGTACCCAATGCTGCCAGGATAAGCTTTGGCACTATATGACCCTCTATTGCAGGGGTTCTCATACTCAGTCCTGGGGGCCCACTGTGGCTGCAGGTTTTTGTTCCAACCAGATTCCCAATCAGTGACAACACCCGATAGCACTGATCTCATTTAAATTAGCTGGTTTTATTTATCTTTTATTCTACATTCAGAAACAGCACAGCAGCATGATTTTTATATTTATAAGAAACATTTCTTATAAATATTTCTGTTTTTGCTATGGATTTAAATGCTTAACTCTCTTTTTATTATATTTCGCCCTTTCTCTGTGCAGTTTGCTGCCTTCATTGAATCTTAATAATGACAATTAAAAACAAGCAGAGCAGAAACCCAAGCAAACAACACTCAATCGTGAAAGGCTGCAACTACATTATAGTGTCAGTCCCACAATGTAGTAAATAACGATTAATTAAACAATTAGAACACCTAGAAAAGTAGAATGACAATCAAGATGAAAATACTGTTAAAAAGAAAAATACATATAACTGTTTAGTACATTTTAATACTTTTTTTTTTTACCAAACTTAGTTTTCTAATTTGTATATTGTTCCCAAAACAGGGAAGCTGGGAAACAACAGCTCATTTAATTAGCACAGGAGTCCAATTAAAAACAGAGGCTGGTTGGAACAAAAACCTGCAGCCACAGTGGGCCCCCAGGACCGAGTTTGAGAACCCTGCTCTATTGGATTAAACATTTACCTTATGTTGTTTTCCATCTTTTTTGGATGACGCATGTGCAACAAGGGCATGGTGGTCTAATTGAAAAATACAGGCTACAAACTTAAATGTTAGAGATATTTAAAAATACTAGGGGCATTGCCCCCTGCTTGCTTCGCTCGCCAACTGGGCCTGCGACACGCTGGCAAATTCACGTCTCTGCTGCTCGCGTATGTGGATTTCACTTTCACCAAACAATAAATCTTTTAATTCTTGCGGTTACGCCTCTTCATTGGGAAGAAACACTATTTTTCCCTGATGGCAACATGAATTAGACAATCTACAAGTCTCTTTATACTTAAAGTATAAAGCCAAACAATATATCTCTTTTTCATTGCTCTGTTATTTCACGTTTCGTTATTTCAGTAATAATTTCCATTTGTTTGTGCTAATGCGATTTTTGCTATCATTTTTTTGAGACTTTCGAATTTTAGTACTTTCATTATCTCTAACCTGCTCTGCATGTGTATCGCGCCAACGTTTTTGAATTCTTTACAATGTTCTACTTTGTCATCTACTCTTTTATTTCTGGCCCTGGGCGTGGTTAGATCTCTTGGCACAAAGTCTCGTCTTACAGGACGTGAAAGTATCTCTCTGAAAAAGTCATGTTTCATCCCAGGCTAAAACGTCTTGTTTAGTCCCAGGATTTTTTTATTATAATAAGAGAGATGGACATCAAGTTCATTTGTATCTATCATACTTAATATACTGCAGTGGGTTGGCACCCTGCCCGGGATTGGTTCCTGCCTTGTGCCCTGTGTTGGCTGGGATTGGCTCCAGCAGACCCCCGTGACCCTGTGTTCGGATTCAGCGGGTTAGAAAATGGATGGATGGATACTTAATATAATCACTAATATAATTTGTACAAACCCAAGATTGAGCCAAGATGTTTTAACTCTAACCAGGTCTAATGAGAGTAAGTGTGGGTGTGTATGTGAATATGTACTGTGATGAACTGGCACCCTGTCCATGGCTGGATCATACCTCATGCCTGATGTTGCTAAGATAGGCCTATGACCCACAAGGTCCAGAATTAGATTAGGCAGACTTGAGAATGTTATCATACATTCTAAACAGGCCAGTGTGAGAGTGAGTTTGGGTGAGCATGTGAATGTGTTCCATGATGAACTGGTCCCATGAAGGGCTGGTTCTCTACTTGCACACAATGCAGTAAATATAAGCAGTTTAATAGATGGATGGATGGATAGACAGATGTTATGTTTTGATTTTGATGGTGTTATGATTTTGAAAATTAACCAGCACTAAAAGCAACACATGGCATTGCACAGATAAGTAGTTTTAAGATTTGGTAATTTGTTTGCTTGTCTAACTTCAGTCTCTTCTGGTGTTTTACGTTCTCTGAGCCACTAGATGGAACTGTCATTCAGACTTTAGTAAATAGGAAAAATAAAAAACCAACAGTATGCCCAGGGTCAAAAGTTTAGGTTAGGACATAGTCTATGGTCTTCCCTTGATCAAATGAGGTAGTTGTACAGGTTTTGCCAGTGGTGTAGATTTGTATACTGGACACACACATATATATATATATATATACAGTATATATGTATGTGTGTGCGTGCGTGCGCGTGTGTGTATAAATTTTTTGCATCCACACAGAGATTTTGAACTTTATACATTTGATTGTGTTTAATTGTTGCTTAGCCTCGCTTCAAGGATGGTGCCATTCTTGATAATGGAGGAGGTAGAGTCAGAAACACTATTCCCATGTAAATGTCTGGCTTGTCTCACCAATCTAGTAATAAAGTAGCATCTTGCTTAAAAGCACCACATCATGTTGAGATTAATTATGACAGAGAGCAAAGAAAAAGGTAAATTTGTGCACAATACCAGTTGAAATTGGTGTAGAATGTTTGTCAGTTACCTAATTTCTGTCTTTATGTAGATATTTCAATCAGTACATATTCAGACCTGCTGTGTTAATGAGAGCATAACAGTGACATGCAGAATGCCTGCAAAGTATGTAAATTCATCTCTTGTAGGCAGTTGAAAAGAAACATTGAAGAGACAAAAAGGTAACATAGTTATATTCCAAGTGATTCCCCGTCTGAGTAAAATAGCTACTGTAAGTAACTTTGAAATACCATAACACAAAAATGCTGCATATTTATTCAAACCCAACAGAACATCTATGAGCTTATTCAAAGTACTGTTTCACAAATTACTTAAAGGCATGCTTAAAAACTGGAGAGGTAAAAACCGTGCTACTGTATCCAACCATTCTTAATATTATGATTTATATTTAATCCCCAATCTAATAAAATCAGAATAAAACTCAGTACTTGGACCTACATGACAATTATATTTTTTTCTGTCATAATCTTTTCCACTGCCTCAGCTGGTTGTCAGAAATCAAATAGACCTCATATTATGAAAGGCTTGTATTATTAAAGGCTTGCAGGCAAGCAGAGGTGCTTCCATTTATTTTTAATAAACTGCTGCTTTACCTTATAGTGATTATTGAAAGTGCCTATGAAATTAGATTCTAGCACTCATTTTTGTTTTATTACTTTTCAAACCCCTAAAAAGTTGAACAGTGCTTCTGTGATCTTCTGAGAGTTTTTTTATACAGGAATACTCTGGATTCAAAAAGTGTGATGATAGCTGGTAGGGGGTCACTTTAGCTACAATCCACTTACTGTACTTCTCCGACCCTGATGCTTCATTGCCAGTGTAAGAATATATGTTGTGCATATTTTTAGTATTACCTCTACTGAAACAGGTGTTCATTATTTCTGAATTTTTATTGTGCTGCTAGCCATCCCAGAGATACATCATCAATTGTAAAGGCAGCCTAACATCATTTCTTCCTCGCAGTTGACATTATCAGGGGTTTGAAAACAAGACGATCATTCTTTATTTTGTATATTTTTTTAAATTAAACAGTACTAATGGTAAATGTCATGAGGGCTAAGTAAGCTGTATTTGAAAACTATACAGACCTTGATAAGATGTTATTGAGCAAGATGATACACCTGTTAACACAATGAAAAATGAATGGTGTTCAGAAAGAAAATCAAGCAAGTATGAAGCCCAGTTTAAAAGTGCAATGGACTTCTACTGTGAGATGAATTGCTCAAACCTGTCTACTCACAACTACTGACCGCTCATTTAACTGTCATCAGCACAGTGGCTAGCTGCCTTAGGCCAGAATCCAATATAATAGACTGTGAAAGTATTTGACAGTCTGTATCCATTTTCCGGTAATTAAGTCTAAATTACCCCAATACACAAATCAAAATTGCTAAATAATATCATGAGGATATCAATAATTCAATAGAATGTTCAATTAGAAACATGACTTTTTTCATTTACAGTAAACCAAAACGACAAACTGCACATTATGGAAGATGAATTTGTGGAGGATGACAAGCTGATATACTCTGAAGACAAAAGTATGGTATAGAATATGGCGTGATGAACACTGTTAGAAAACCCATGGATTTACAGATTTGCTTTGCTATTATTATATATTTGAAATTTTCAAATTAGAACTCAACTATATAATATTTCCTATTCAAATACTTTCTAGAGCAGTGTTTCCCAACCTTGGTCCTGTGGCCCCACTGTGGCTGCAGGTTTTTGTTCCAACGAGATTGCCTGATAACACGAATCTCATTTCATTAGCTGAGATTATTTTTCTTTTATTCTACATTCAGAAAAGTACTGCAGCATGATTTTTACATTTATAAGACATTTGAAAATATTTTTGCTTTTGCTATAGATTTAAATGCTTAACTCTCTTTTGATGATTTTATTATATTTTGCCCTTTCTCTGTACAGTTTTTCCCCTTTGTTACATCTTATTAATGACAATTAAAAATGAGCAGAGCAGACGCGCTGGCAAACAACACTGAATAATCAAAGGCTGCAACTACTTTAGCATCAGACCCACTAATTAGTAATTAAAGGATTAATTAAACAATTAGAACACCTAGATAAGTAGAATGAAAATCAAGATGAAAATATTGTTAAAAAGAAAAAAATACATTATTCCCATATAACTGTTTGGCACATTTTAATATATATATATATATATATATATATATATATATATATATATATATATATATATATATACTCACCTAAAGGATTATTAGGAACACCTGTTCAATTTCTCATTAATGCAATTATCTAATCAACCAATCACATGGCAGCTGCTTCAATGCATTTAGGGGTGTGGTCCTGGTCAAGACAATCTTCTGAACTCCAAACTGAATGTCAGAATGGGAAAGAAAGGTGATTTAAGCAATTTTGAGCGTGGCATGGTTGTTGGTGCCAGACGGGCCGGTCTGAGTATTTCACAATCTGCTCAGTTACTGGGATTTTCACTCACAACCATTTCTAGGGTTTACAAAGAATGCTGTGAAAAGGCAAAAACATCCAGTATGTGGCAGTCCTGTGGGTGAAAATGCCTTGTTGATGCTAGAGGTCAGAGGAGAATGGGCCGACTGATTCAAGCTGATAGAAGAGCAACTTTGACTGAAATAACCACTCGTTACAACCGAGGTATTCAGCAAAGCATTTGTGAAGCCACAATACGCACAACCTTGAGGCGGATGGGCTACAAAAGCAGAAGACCCCACCGGGTACCACTCATCTCCACTACAAATAAGAAAAAGAGGCTACAATTTGCACGAGCTCACCAAAATTGGACAGTTGAAGACTGGAAAAATGTTGCCTGGTCTGATGAGTCTCGATTTCTGTTGAGACATTCAAATGGTAGAGTCAGAATTTGGCGTAAACAGAATGAGAACATGGATCCATCGTGCATTGTTACCACTGTGCAGGCTGGTGGTGGTGGTGTAATGGTGTGGGCGATATTTTATTGGCACACTTTAGGCCCCTTAGTGCCAATTGGGCATCGTTTAAATGCCACGGGCTACCTGAGCATTGTTTCTGACCATGTCCATCCCTTCATGACCACCATGTACCCATCCTCTGATGGCTACTTCTAGCAGGATAATGCACCATGTCACAAAGCTTGAATCATTTCAAATTGGTTTCTTGAACATGACAATGAGTTCACTGTACTAAAATGGCCCCCACAGTCACCAGATCTCAACCCAATAGAGCATCTTTGGGATGTGGTGGAACGGGAGCTTTGTGCCCTGGATGTTCATCCCACAAATCTCCATCAACTGCAAGATGCTATCCTATCAATATGGGCCAACATTTCTAAAGAATGCTTTCAGCACCTTGTTGAATCAATGACACGTAGAATTAAGGCAGTTCTGAAGGTGAAAGGGGGTCAAACACCGTATTAGTATGGTGTTCCTAATAATCCTTTAGGTGAGTGTATATATACATTTTACCAAACTTAGTTTTCTAATTTCTATATTGTTCATAAAAAAAAAAACACAGAACTTGGGAAAAAACACATCACTTAATTAGCTCAGGAGTCCAATTAAAAACAGAAGTTGGTTGGAACAAAAACCTGCATCCACAGTGTTGCCCCCAGGACTGATGTTGGGAAACACTGTTCTAGAGGGTGTCCCAGTGAAAGGGGACATGCAACCAGTAAAAGCAATATCAGACAAGAACAGCATCCAGAAGGGTCATAATGAGGAGAAGGAGGGAGAATCATTAACTGGTATTTACACTGGTTGTTATGCCAGTATGGGAGGAAGGACACATTCTGGTACTGTATATAGCAGAGTGCACCAGTGTTAAGAGATAGGCAAGGGCAGAAGGAGCAATAAAATGAAAGAAGCACCTCATATTAGCAGACAACACCAAGGTGGTAAGGTGGTGAAATATTTGCACCCTCTACTTTATAGTTCAGAGAGTTGGGCCATTTGGGAGCCGCGTGGAGTGCATGATCTTTTAAGTTAGAGTTGAGGCTCAGAAGAAGGAGATACCAGGTAGAGCTTTATGGCACAAAACCTGAAGAGGATGTTTCTGATCCCACAGCTGATTTTGGACTTCACTCAGAAGTGACCTGGGTATGGGGGTTAAAGATGCTCCCTGGTTATGGCCCATTCGGTATTGGGTTGAGAGCTGAGATGAACACTTGACTGGATGGAGAAACTGAATACAAGAGAAAGAGAGAAAGAGGTGAAGAAAGTGTTTGGTGCTTGTTTCAAAGTGCTTTGAGTAGGGCTGTACCCAGTAGACAACTGTTGGGTCTGACAACTGTGTAGGTAGGCCAGATATTTTCCATTTACTTTGTACCTTTTTCTAATTTCTTTCTTCATTGCTTCCTGATTTCTTTGGATATTAAATAAATATGCTATTTTTGTGTATTTTAGGCTCCCCTGACATTATCCTGGGTACACAGGCAATTCAGGAACATGTCTTGTGTTCATATAGCACCTAACCATCAGAGAGATCAGTAATGTAACACAAATACAGCATTTCTTTTTTTTTTAAGAGATCTATGTGCTTTTACTAGGGTATGAGATAATTTTTTCCTTGGTGACTGAGGCTAATTTTCTTCCATGTTTTACAGACATACTGTAGTACTGGGTAGTGTTGGGCCCCATTTAGATGTGTTAGGTTAAGTGGTTGGCTTTCTTATTCTACCATATTACCCAGCCTTTGCTTTATTACAGTATACTTGTTTATTATGCACTTTATGCTTTATCAGTTTTTGAACTACTGTACAAACAATGAGTCAGTTTTTGTTTGTAAGCTATGATGAATGAATTTAAATGCATGTTCATGTAGAATTACATAAGTTAATTCTCCTCAAGTGCTTTTAGGGTGAAAAGTAAGTCCAAATTGGTGCTGTATGAGTTAATGTGAGTGCTTCTGTGCCTGAATGTGTGCATAAGTTTAGCAACTGCTTGTGCAATCACTTACCTGATGCCTATTCTTAATTAGCTAACTATGGTCAAGCCAAGTTGGGGAGCATGCACTGGTATAGCTTGTTGCTGCACCCACCACATGACGAAACAGCTCAGAATCCTGTTTGGTAACCTCCCAGCCAGTCACACAGTCCAGTCCCACCTACTGGAATGACCCTCTATCTGCTGCAACCAGGTGTTACGTGGGCGACCCCTTGGCCTGGTCCAGCCACTCGGATCCCCAACAATGAGGATCCTGCCAGCTGCATCACCCTCTGGGAATCGCGCTACATGGCCATTGTGCCGTAACTGACGCTCCCTCACAATGCAGGTAATGTGCCTCATTCGGGACTCCATGAGCAATCGCTTATTCAATACAAATTTAAACCAATGGTACCCAAGGATTCTCCGAAGAGACACAGTACCAAAGGAGTCCAGTCTTCCTCTCTGGTCGCTGCATGGCATTCATGTTTCACAGCCATATAGCAAGACAGGAAGTATCAGGACTCTAAAGACATGGACCTTCGTCCTGGTCACTCTTCACAGAAGAAAACCATATTCCAATATAGTGGACATAAAAGAGTTATTTTCTATGGCTATTGTTGTGTTTCTTATCAGTATGCATCTAAAATGCTTGTTGTACAGATTTACGTACAAAACATAATCTTAAAGCTGTTCCATGCGCAAAAGAGAAATACCAGTCACTGCAGTTTTGCAGTATATCCCATTGATGGCGCTACACTACTCTATCTTAAGGGGCATGTTCATGAGTAAGTGACACAGGCACACTTTCCTATAGTCAGGGTTCTTATTATTGTTTAGTTAGGAAAGAGGGCAGTTAGGTATTAGTTTGGGATTATTATTTAGTTAAGCCCAAAGACCATTTAGGTATTTGTTATTTCATTTACTATACTGTGTTTCTTCCTTGTTCATTTCCCTTCCTCTATATTATTAATTCTACTAACAAAGCACCTATTTAATCTCCTTTTGCTTGATTGATGTAATTCTGGGTTTGAACTAAACAATTACCACTCTCTGTTCAAATTATACGTTAACGACATTTTTGTACTCTACACTTATGGTATATTTTTCATTTCCTTGCACTTCCCTAAATTCCTCTGATTCAAAGATTTTGTAACGTTTAAAAAAATACTATTTAAGTATGATCCTTCAGACTAAGCTTTTGCTATTATCAGAATCCATTTTCAACTGCATACTGCCATAAATTGCAGTAGGATAGCATTAAATTGAAGTCTGTTCTGCTTAGGCAACAATTTCAGACAGTAGCCATCAGTGAACTCTTAGTAATTTTAATTATTTTAATAACTCCTCTTTTAAAGAGATGTTGAAGCTAATTAAAAATGCATTCATCTTCTAATCATGGACCTTGAACAAGGAAACTAGCAAAAGTGTCAAAGCATAAATGTAGCTTCAGCCATTTACAGAAAAATTAGGCAACATTTCAGGTCATACTTCCTCCTCCGACTACTGAGAAGCTCTTTTTTTGTGACAAAACCATTGTATAGTTGCATCACATAATCATACTTGCCCACTTTCAGGGTGGATAAGTGGAGGGTAATATACAATCATACTGTTCATAAGAAAAATCTATCGGTGCTTGCAATCTATTCATTAATTTAGCTGCCCACACCCCCAACCCCTTCCTCTTCTCATACAATGAGTCAAATGCAATGAATGACTAGGCACAAAGGCAAAATGAATGAATAGACCACATGCAGAAAAGCTGAATTTGGATTAGGGAAGTCTGAAATCAGTTTGGCACACTCATGTTGAAGGCTGTAGGCAAAAGAACTTGACTTTGCATATCCATCCCCTCCTCCACAGCACAGACATTTCTGAGATGTGCTGAAGGCTTTGTCTCCTGAAAAATAACACCTGCCAACTTTTACTTTCCAGAACGTAACTACTGTAATTAAATGCCAACCTGTTTTCTGCCAGGAGTTCTGCCTTTAAGCAGCTCCAATCTTTTTGCACAGTGATAAGTGTTTTTTCTTTTTGCAATAGTCGGCGCTGTCCACTGTTTCATTCAAGAGGCAGTAAATGGAAATTTTGTTGAATCTGGTTACAGTTTTGATTTTCTAAATGTTTTCATATTCGGTTATTTAACATGAACTAACCTTTGTTATTCATCCATTTTGTAAACCTGATTTTTCTAATTGATGACTATGGAAAGCTGGAATAAACTTCAGTAACATTGAGCACAATTTAGGTAGCAGGATACAACAGGGCACACTTACAGCAACACCTCCATATTCACACACTTATACTAATCTTGGTTAGAGCTGCCAATTCATATAACACTAAACCCCTCTGTGGGCCCAGCTGGCAAGATGCTTTCAGTGAAGAGTGCCACCAATGTTCCAAAGAGAAGAAGGCACTCACATAGGAAAGTTCCAGATCACAGAAAAACCCAAACTGCCAGATGGAGTGAACTCTGGCATGTTGCTTTAGAATGACAGAGGCCTCTAGTAGGTACTTTACGGTATTTGGCATCATGATCCTATACCGTAAACGTAGAGTGTTGTACCGTGTTAGCCATAGATTGATACAGGAGAAAGTAGGGTGAAATTACACCTTTTATTGGCTAACTAAATAGATTTCAAATGCAAGCTTTCGAGGCAGCTAAGGCCCCTTCATCAGGCAACCCTAACCCCAACCCTAACCCTTGTCTGATGAAGGGGCCTTAGCTGCCTCGAAAGTTTGCATTTATAATCTATTTAGTTAGCCAATAAAGGGTGTCATTTCACCCTACTTTCTCCTGTACCTATACCGTAAAGAAATGTGACACCGTTTCAGGAGGAACTAGCGGCCAGTAAGGAGTCTTAAGGAGATTCTTCCAGGATATTGGAGGGCCAGTAACCCAACAGATGCAAGTGCACTAGACACTGTTCAAAAAGTAAGAGAAAGACTGTGGAAGAAATGCAACCATATTGTTCTTTTAAGAGCGTAAATTACATATTTAATTAGGAAATATGTGAATTAATTTTTTTGTATTCTATTGCAATAGATATTCAGAAGAAGAGATCCGGCAGAAGGTTGGCACATTTCGGCAAATGCTTATGGAGAAAGAAGGAGTGATTACCAGGGAGGATTCACATGGCCACCCAATGTAAGTACCTGTTAACTTATATCAGGGAGTGGGCACAGACAAGCTAGTAAGGGGAGATTGATGGGTTTGCTCCATGACTCATATTCAGTGCATAATGCCGGAAATGTGACCATCTGTCTAAATATATTAAGCATGCTGAAAATTGAATTGCATTTTGTAAACCTGCTTTGTCCAGTAGTGGGCCACAAAAATGTAGAGCACATTGCAGGGCTCAGACACACATACTGGGTCAATTAAAAATTACACAGACATCTTTCACAAGTGGGAGGGAATCAGACAATTCATTTGAGCATGAAATGCCACATAAATATGGCAATTTTGCTACATTTTTTCCTTTATTTTTACCATTTTTAGAGATATCTTCTGTGACATCACCACTCTGTTGAGCGTACCACTCACCCTGCCAGACTGGTACAGTTAGGTAATTGTTCATCAATGCTAGTGACTGTGTGTGAATGTGCCATGTACAGAACTGGTGGTGTCCTGTCCATGGTTGTCCTCTGCCTAGTGTCTGATGCTGCCAGCATAGCTTTGGAAAACTGATTGATAGATGACCAAATGGTGCATTCCTAAACATTTAGGTCTGAAAATATGATGTAGTTGTCTTGCACTGCCATGCTTATTTTCATTAAAGGGTAGGCTATGTTACCTATGTTTCAGATCATTTTTTTAAAGTCTGCTTTCAGTTTTCTTATGGCACACTTTTCTTTTTTGTATTTTGACATTTTTTGCTTGATGATACTTAATTTGATATTACTTCCAAATAAAAATTCAGTCAAGGCAGAATTCTTTTTTGAGTTGGTGTTATGAACTCATCTTTTGCTATAGCACCAGGTTATCATCTGACTTTCCAGAATGTTCCTCATTATCTGCCTTGTCCTTCATTGGCAACATAAACAGCCCAAGGGAATTTATATGTGCAGCAGGTTCCCATGGAAGCACATTAAACAGAATGAATGTGCAAAGAAATGCTTTCCCCTCTTTTTCTCTATCCTGCCTCCCTCTCCATCACAGCCTAACAGGCTGTCATTACTCTGCAATTAATGTCACGTATCACTGACTGACGCAAAGGCTTTCAATACTTGTAAAACAAAGAACAAGAGGAGGCTACTGCCCCTGCTGAAGCATCCTTGTATTTATCAGAATCAAGCCGGGCTTTTATTTTATTATTTTCTGAAAATGGTTTAATAAGAAGGGCACTGCAGATTACTGGAACTGAACAGGTATTTGCAAATAAGCATACTATACCATCTTACTAGCCATCTTACTTTCCAGAAGGACACAGAAACATACAGGCATAATTTTACTATCAGTGATTTTGAATAGTCATGGAAGGGAGCAGGAGAAGACAGCTATAAACAAAAAAGATTTTATAGTAAGATAAAATCTGAAGTAGCCATGTAGGTCAAGCACAGGCTGTGACACCAGAAAGTGTTCATCACTAGAAGATTAGGCAGAATTTTGGTTTTAAGGTATGTTCCACAAGATAAAGCTGCTTTTGAGATTTTGATTTAAAAGTGATATAATTTTGCTGAGGATTGGCTCCAGCAGGCCCCCGTGACCCTGTATTCGGATTCAGCGGGTTAGAAAATGGATGGATGGATGGATAATTTTGCTGAGTCATCTTAGCATATGCATTTCTTAAGTTCTGTACTATATGGCTAAATACGTTAACTTGATATTAAAAAAAACATTTGATAGCTGAAGGTCAGAAGTGACAAAAAAGAAGAAGAGGCTACTGCCTCTGCTGAAGAGTTCCTCTGTTTATCTGGTCTGTGGGATGCTGTGTATGCCAGAAAAGAGCTTAAAAATGTGGCAGGGAGAAAGAGAATTGGGCTTCTTGCTGAAAATCTGTGAGCTGAATTACCTGTTGTTTATTTACTGAACTACTGGGAAGTTGGACTCATTTCAGGATCAAGAGGGAGAGGGATCTTTTGACTGAGTACACGTCTAAGATTAATAAATCATGGAAATTATATAAAAATACATTCAAAAGGCTTAAAAGCACAAATAAGTAGTACAATGTTGGCTGAGTTGAAGATGACTATCAGAGCTTGAGTATTATTTTCTTTAACAATTGAGACTTTGCTAAATCCGGAGGGGAATGAGTATAATATTAGTGGGTATACACTGTGAAAAGGTGCTATATGGGCGGCGACATGACACAGACTGACACCGTGAGGCACACATAAAATAAATAAACTTTTTTATTTTCTTCCCCTGTGGGGCACGTCTTCCCCGTGTCCCACAGGTACAACGCAGTCCCAAAAGACACACCAAACAAAACACCACCGCAAAAACACTCTTCCTTTCCTCCACTCCTCTCGGCAGCTTCGTCTCCCTCCTCCCGACTCTGGCTCCTTGAGTGGTGGCTGCAGGCTCCTCTTATAGCCCACCCAGGTGTGGCTGCATCACAGCCCAGACAGGGCTTGTGAAGTCGTTCAGCTCCCCCAGGCGGTGGCCACGTAGCCCAAAAGGCATGAGCTCCAGTGTTCCACGATTGTGGCCCCGACACCACCCAGGGGGCTGCCACCAAGTGTCCCAGGGAATGTAATGACCCTCCCATGGCAGCTTCTCCGGATTCAGTTGCCAAAGGGGCGTCCCGGCCGGGCATGAGCCCCAGCCATCCGTCACAACACTCATTAGGCAAATTTTTAGGAACACCTGTACATCTACTTATCCATGCACTTACCTAATCAGCCAATCACATGGCAACAGCACAGTGCATAAAATCATGCAGGTACAGGTCAGGAGCTTCAGTTGATGTTTACATCAATAACCAGAATAGGGAAAAATGTGATCTCAATGATTTCAACCTTGGCATGTTTTCTCAAATCGGTGCACCGAATTGATGAGGGAGGTCAGAGGAGAATGACTGGAATGGTTACAGCTGACAGAAAGGCTATGGTAGCTCAGATAACCACTCTGTACAGCTGTGGTGACAGTAAAGTATCTCAGAATGCACAACACGTCCAACCTTGACTACAACAGCATGAGACCACAAAGGGTTCCTCTACAGTCAGCTAAGCGGAGAGAGGTGAGGCTGCACTAGGCATAGGTTCACCTACACTGGATGGTTGATGTCAGAAAAAATGCTGTCCTGGTCTGATGAATCTCAGTTTGTGCTGAGGCACACAGATGGTAAGGTCAGCTTTTGGCATCAACAGCATGAATCCATACATCAGTCTGCTGTTGCTGCTGTTATAATGTTTTCTAGGCATCCTTTGGGCCAGTTAATACCTACCAATCACTGCTCAAATGCCACAGCCTGTTTGAGTATTATTGCTGACCATGTGCATCATTTTATGTCCACAATTTACCCATTTTGTAATGGCTACTTCCAGCTTGATAATGCACTGTCTCAAGGCAAAACTGGTACCAAGAACACGGCAATTCATTTGGTGGCCTTCAGTGGATATCCCTGTCACCAGATCTGAATCCAAAAGAACTTGTTTATCATGTGGCAGAATGGGATTCTCAACATGAATGTGAACTGACAAATCTATAGAAACTGTGATGAAATCAGGTCAACATGGACCAGAATCTCAAAAACATCTTTTGGACATCATGTGATAAAGAACCAAGGCTGTTTTGAGAGCCAAAGGTGGTCCTACCCAGTAATGGTATAAGTGTTCCTAATAATTTACTTAGTAATTCCCTCCTTACAGTAGTCTTTTTAATAAGTGCATTTTTATGTAGATCCATTTTGTTTTCTATTAATACCAATTCTTCTGTTGGTTTTCTTAATGGAATTACACTGATTCAGTGGGAGTCAATACTAAGTCTTCATAAGACAAGAATGTGACACATTTTAATGTGTGAACATTGAACACGGAGGAACAAAAGAACAGCTGAGCAGGCATGGCATCTGATAAATATTTATTTGGAAGCTCAGATTTATTTATTTTTTGCTGTTTATATTTAGGCAAAAGGAAATCATTTATCTAGGCAATACTTGGAATGGAAAGTTAATCTTCACCATCATCATCTTCACTACCAATTCTTTACTTGCTGTTATTTGAATAATGACAATGCATTTTGAAGAAAAGCAAAGTAGTCACAGCCACAAATCAGAGCAGCACTTTAGGAAATTGAATTAGATTATATTCTGTAGTATTTAAAAGTAAAAAACTACACTGACTACTTTAATGGTCTGACTTTAGTACAGGCTACTTCTTGTGTACTTAATAAAGAGGACTGCATTCTTAATTATTTTTTATACAAACCAATGCACGTTGCATCCTTTTATGTACTGCATAATCATTGGATGGTGAAGTGTGTAACATTTTGTATGAGATTTCAGATTCTAAATAATTTGACTTGCAAATTTAGTTAATCTATTAAAATTATGTTTTAATATGTGTGGAAACAAGGTATATATTAACATGTATTTGTTTTTGTTTAAAACTTTATTCCTGTGGTATTATTAAAATTTATTTTAATAGCCTAGGGGACAGCAGTATGCTTTTTTTGCCAGCTTTTTGTAAAATCAAATATAAATTACTGAGAGACACCAAGAGAATACAGCATTAATGTTTCAGTTTGCTGATTATAATTTAACAAAAAGTTAATTTGAAATGTATTTCTGCTCCCTTGTGTAAATTTAAAATAATGTATTCTTAGAGACATTTGTGGAAGGTAGGTCACTTCTTAGAATTTTGTATGGTTTGGTTTGTATATGTTATTGTTAATATCAATGCTCATAAGACCATTTTGTCACCCTGAAGAGAGTTCATGGATATGGAAGTGTTTGCTAGATAACAGAATTTCCTGTGGCAGGACCATTGTGTGGGATTTATTTGGCTTTTGCTGTCAACACAAGAGAGAGCTTTATATTTGGGATGGTCATGATTTCATGGGATCACTAAGAAACACTAAGAGAGTAACAAAAAACAATGCTGGTATAAGATAAAAATGTGCTCCTTTATGTACACCATGTGCTCATCTGCTGTATATCATTTATTCACTTTCTGATACTTACTGTAAAAGAGAGCATGAAATAAATATGTCAATAATTCAGTTATTTCCAACCCACTATATCCTAACACAGGGTCACCGGAGGTCTGCTGGAGCCAATCCCAGCAACAAATACCCAGACAGGGCACACACACACACAAAGCACAATTTAGGATCGCCAATGCACCTAACCTGCATGTCTTTGGACTGTGGGAGGAAACCCACGCAGACACAGGGAGTACATGCAAACTCCATCCAGGGAGGACCCGGGAAACGAACTCGGGTCTCCTAATTGCGAGGCAGCAGCGCTACCACTGCACCATCATACCACCCCTTCAATATTTCATTATACTTTAATTTTCTGTTTATTTCTGATCAATTAGACATTAGTTGAAAAGGAAGAGTTACTGAGGGCAGAAAAAATTAAAATAACAAATATAACAGAAAAAAACACCAGAAACTGAGACACAACTTTTTTATATTAGAAATGAATGTGAGATATTTAAAAGGACCTGTCATAAAGCCAACATTAAGTTGGAATCAGTGGCTATAAGAACCTGGACAAATATGGGGCAAAATTAACCTTTTTGAGGTTTCATTGTCAAACGAGTGTAGCATTAATTCATTGTGTGTATGTCTATACATCAGGGAGAAGTTTTCAGAGGCAAAAGAGACATGTTTGTCAGTGACTTCTGAAATGTCTCCACTTATTTTTATTGTCAACTGAGGATGCAACTTTTTTATTCTTACACCTTCACAGAGTGTAAAATGCTTAAACTATTTTTGCTATAGGCAGTTTCCAATTGTAATTTCTAGATTAGTTCAGTTTTAAATTAGATATTGTCAGAACAAAAGAAGTAATTTATGTGATAATTCTACCGACTTGAAGCTCACACCATATAATGAGCAGGAGTATGAAAGACCCCACTGCCCATTTTCAGACCCTATCCGTCTGCCCAGTCTCTGCACTCACTTAACACAACATTATGGCTGTGGGAGTGCAGAAGTCTATTCCAACAATGCCACATTTAAGGCAAGAAGCAAACCTGGATATGCAATTGCATGCATACACCTACAGTGGACTTATTTAGAGTCACCATTCAACCCAACATACATGACTTTGGGATATGGGAGGAAAACTAGCAAACTGATAAAGAAACCCAGACAGACATGGGAAGGACATGCACTGTGTCCTGAGACAGAACCCCCAAGTACTGTGTATATCTTCAGCTGTTCATTTTTATTCTGGTCTTTTTCAATTTATGGCAGAAAAAAAAAACAATGTTATGTATTCTCCAGGTAATAATTAACATGTTAGATATTTTAAGATACCTTTGTATCTTGTTAAACAAAATAGAAATCTAACAGTATTTATCAGATTTGGCTTATCATTTTCATTGTATCTAATTTTAAGGGTTTAGTAAATATTATCATCTTAAACAAAATAAGACTACAAGCAAAAACAAGGCAACATCCTATGAAATATTGTAACAGATTCTTTAAGTGCATTCTCCATAAAGGCGTGAGCAGTTTGCAGTGACACCCAGGTGAGGTACTGCAAAGCCCACCTGACAGAATAGTTTTGATGTCACTGCTTTCAATGTTTAAGCTATGAAAGGTTGAACAGTAGGAGAGTCTTCCAAGATCCGCATCATGTTTGTTTTTTCCCTGCAGCTCCAATCACTTGCCTTATGAAAATGAAAATATGGGCCTTGAAGAGGGATACATGCAAGAATGTGATTGTCATGCTGATTGCTATGACAGGGACCACCGAGATTACAGGTACAGCACAGACTGCCTAATTAAATCGTAACATTTCCTTGTTCATTTTTTCAGTCATCCAGCTACTGATAACTTATTGCACATTATTCAAATTTTTACCTAATAAGGTAGTAAAAATCTTTTTCTGAAAATCCACTGTCATTCTTTTACTTGGCAGGTTTAAATATTCAAAGATACACTAAGAACTATTAACACTACAGCCAGGAATTCTCATCTTCAGTCCTGGGGGCACTGGTTCCTGTAGGCTTTCCTTCTAGCCAGGTTGTGAATGTATGCCATTAACCTAAATGCTTCATTACTTAAAAACATTTATCTATTCTACAAGCCCACAAAACACATTATGATGTGTGCAACCAAAACATTTTTCATTAATAAAATCTGGGTAGTGTTTAATGTTTCGAGCTGAACACTTAATTTTTCAACAAAGCAGTTTTCTTCAGAGCTAAAGATGAGAAGAGAACAAGAAGACGCTGTGGTACCTGAAAACTTTAAAGAAGTACCTGTGCATCCTACTCTTGTAACTGTTGCAATTCAGTCATTAAAATGATTGTTTTTATCCCATCATTACATTTAACTAAATCAGTTTCAGAGCTTGCAAATTTAACATGAGGTGACATGGAAATTGTTAGCTACAGTAGCTCTTACTGTACAAAATTGCCATATTAGAAGGGTTATATTTCATTTTGGCAGAACTGATGCCAATCAAATTCATATTCTGTATTTGTACAAAAAAATGTTATGTGTGTGTATATATATATATATATATATATATATATATATATATATATATATATATACTAATAAAAGGCAAAGCCCTCACTCACTCACTCACTCACTCACTCACTCACTCACTCACTGACTCATCACTAATTCTCCAACTTCCCGTGTGGGTGGAAGGCTGAAATTTGGCAGGTTCATTCCTTACAGCTTCCTTACAAAAGTTGGGCAGGTTTTATATCGAAATTCTACGCGTAATGGTCATAACTGGAAGCAGTTTTCTCCATTTACTGTAATGGAGATGAGCTTCAACGCGTGGGGCGGAGTTTCGTGTGACATCATCACGCCTCCCCGTAATCACGCAGTACATAGAAAACCAGGAAGACCTCAAAAAGCGCTGAAGAAAACATGCATTATATAATTGAGAAGGCAGCGAAACAATAAGAAGCGGCGAAAGTGACATATACAACCATATTCATGAGTTCTGCTACTTGAAACAAAGCACGATGTAAACCTACACTTTAAATTAAGTTCATAGACAGGCTGCGCTGGCGTTTGTAATTTAGTGCCTGCCCATATAAGGCCGTCCGTCAGCGGCAATCCAATAGCAAACTGCCACTAAATATTCACGGGTGAAGGACTGTGCTTATGCAGAGGAAGATGAGATGGTCAGGGTGGTGTTTGGCACAAACTCAGCGAAACTGCGAGAGAAAGTTTTAAGTGCCAGGACTAAGGTAACATTAAATACAGCCATGGACATAGCACGAGATGGCACCAGCACAGCTGGGAACCTTCGATGCATGTACACCGAGCGGCTCACGTGAACTGACGAGTGCACAGATAAAAGCAACAGTTCCAAAGAGCGCTGAACAAAACCGAATTACACAATTGAAAAGGCAGCAAAAATATGAAGCGCGTTGATACATACAAGCATATTCATAAATCCAAAACAAAGCACACGTTGGAAAAAGTCAATGTCCCGCTAAAGGAAGACAGTGTAAAAAAAACCCGTGCATGCAGTGTGTCAGGTCTCAGATAAAGAAGAAGACGAGCTGTTTATTGATGCAGTAAGAAACGAATCGATGAATGAAACCTGTCATCTTTACAACGATTGACAAACACGGAATGTAACTTGAACACAACACATCCTACAAATACGAACCTGATTGAAAGAAATAATGATAATCAAATCCTTGATGACAGCAACACTCAGTAACACTCACAAAACAAATACTGTATATTGACAGTCATGTTACGTTATTTTTAAAATGTTCCCTTTTCTTTTCTAGCTTTTTAACACACTACTTCTCGCTATGATACGCTGGTATATATATATGTATATATATATATATATCCCGATCTACATACTCGAATAATGGATACTTTATTCGCCATCAATGATTGTTTTGGTAAAGCCATACTCAGTGTATTCATTAGATGAACGGTAAAAAAGTAAGAGCGAGGGAGGATGACTTATTGAGGCATGCAGGCTGTAGTGCGCGTCAACTCTATCTGAATTGCGATCACATTTGAAAAATATATCTTTTCAAGTTCTATTTAGTCCATATGTGTCAAACTCAAGGGCGCGGGCCACATCCGCCCGGCGTGTAATTATATCCGCCCGAGATCATTTTATATACTGTATTATTGTTATTAAAGCCCGGTATATGAAGCGCTGGTAACACAATAAACTACAGATCCCATAATGCAGCGCTTCAGCTGCCTTGCCAACACTTACCGTTAATCAAGTCTACCTTATGATGCTGCAAGTTATTGCGGCTAGCTCACACGATGCTGAAGAGAAAAGTTGATTCTGAAAATAGAGCCTTTAAAACCGATGGGAGGCTGAGTATATGTTTACTGAACCCGTGTGTCTCATTTGTGGAGCTAATGTGGCTGTAATTACAGAATTTAATCTAAGACGGCACTATGAGACAAAACATCAGGGTTAACCTGAATGCAATGCAGAAGATACAGAAAGCAGCATAATTAAATAAGAATCTGACACTTCAGCGGACGTTTTAACCCGTGCACAATCACAAAGTGATTTCAAGTGAAGCTGCTTTTATGGGAGACACAAATGCACCAGTGCACCTTGCCCCACTTTCCCTGTTGCCAAGTAATGTTAAACCAAGTCGTCACTACGGTGTTCCCAAACACGCACTTTGCTGATAAACTGAGCGCACTGAGTTTGCACGGCGCTTTGGTGACTTTGAAGAACAAAAAGTCCGTCTACATGCGGCTCAACCTTGTGCATGTTTGGTAGCACATATCTGTGTGAGAAGCTCTTCTCAGTGATAAAGACTAACAAAACAGCACACAGGAGTCGCCTCACTGATGAGCACCTGCAATCCATCCTGAGAATCTCCACAACACAGAACCTCACACCAAACATAAACGAACCTGTGGCCAAAAAAAGATGCCAGGCGTCCAGCTCTAAAATGACATATGAGCAAAGACAACTGAATGATTTGATTTGTTATTGCTGAAAGGAACACATTTTATTTATATTTCTAGGTTTTGTTATGCAGCATGTTCATATTTGAATTTGTATAATTTTGACAGGATATATTTTTATGGAGAGCAAAATCTTTTGGGATATTTAAAATCTAAGTTTATTTTTTATATAAAATTACATAAGAGTAAAGAAATGTGAATGTTTGTTCTTTTAACGTTTACTTTATTTCTAACTTGTATAATTTAGACAGGATATATTTTTATGGAGAGCAAAATATTATAAGTTGTTTAAGGTTTGAGTTGATTTATTCACGAATAATATTCCTGTCTGTTTTTACCATTCCTACCAAAGATATTTCTGTCGACTAAATAAAAATTCCTTCTATTTAAAATTTAAATAGAACTTGAACAAATCGATAGTTCATAATATCCACGCAGACTTGCACGTAAGAGCGGGAGTTATCCGTTTTAACAAGCAGCGTATTGCACTGATACGAAATAGCTGTGTGTGTATATATGTAGATATGTATGTATATGTATATATATGTTTATATATGTATGTGTGTATGTATGTATATATATATGTATTTGTGTGTGTATGTATGTATGTGTATGTATTTATGTGTGTGTGTATATGTATGTGTATATATGTAGATATATATATGTATGTATATATGTGTATATGTATAGATATGTATATATATATGTTTATGTGTGTGTGTGTAAATATATATATATATATGACAACAACACTCATCACTCACAACAGTGACAAAACAATTACATTGACAATCATGTTACGTTATTTTCAAAATGTTTCCTTTTCTTTTTCATTGCTTCTTTAACACACTACTTCTCCGCTGCGAAGCGCGGGTATTTTGCTATTATATATATACAGCAGAGTCTCGCTTATCCGACATAAACTGGCCATCAGAACGTCGGATAAGCGAAAAACTCGGATAATGGGAGGTGTTAAGAAAAAGCCTATTAAATGTCAAACTATGTTATAATTTTACACATTACCTTGGAACCTCGGTTCATGAACGTCTCTGAACACATACAAATCGGGTTATGACCAAAACGTTTGCCAAACTTTTGCATCTGTTCACGACCACACACTAGGTATATGAACGAGCCAGTTTCCCTTTCAGTTTATGCGCGCAGATGATTTCTGCACATGTACAGTCTCTCCCTGTGCATTCCCTGTGCAGCAAGAGAGAAAGAGCATGAGAGAGACACAGACAGACACACACACACACGCACACACGCAGGAGAGAGACACGGGCGCACGCACGCACGCACACATGTGTGTGAGAGAGACAAGGCAGGCGCACACACACACACACACACACGCGCGAGAGACACACAGGCAGGCACACGCACACACGCGCGCAAGAGAGACACAGGGGCGCACACACACACGCCAGAGAGGGCTGGCCACATAATCCACTGTAATCATGTTTTACAACAAAACAGAAAAATTTAACTGAAAAAATTAACTTAGCAACAGAAAATAGACTACGCTCACGCTCGCAACTTGCAGTTCTTGTTGCCGATTGATGTGTTTTTTTTGTTTTTTGTGGTGGGACGTCCGATAATACAGAATGTTGGATAAGCAAAGGTTGGATAAGCGAGACTCTACTGTATATACAGTGCATCCAGAAAGTATTCACAGCGCATCACTTTTTCCACATTTTGTTATGTTACAGCCTTATTCCAAAATGGATTTAATTCATTTTTTTCCTCAGAATTCTACACACAGCACCCCATAATGACAACGTGAAAAAAGTTTACTTGAGGTTTTTGCAAATTTATTAAAAATAAAAAAAAATGAGAAATCACATGTACATAAGTATTCACAGCCTTTGCTGAATACTTTGTTGATGCACCTTTGGCAGCAATTACAGCCTCAAGTCTTTTTGAATATAATGCCACAAGCTTGGCACACCTATCCTTGGCCAGTTTCGGCCATTCCTCTTTGCAACACCTCTCAAGCTCCATCAGGTTGGATGGGAAGCGTCGGTGCACAGCCATTTTAAGATCTCTCCAGAGATGTTCAATCGGGTTCAAGTCTGGGCTCTGGCTGGGCCACTCAAGGACATTCACAGAGTTGTTCTGAAGCCACTCCTTTGATATCTTGGCTGTGTTCTTAGGGTCGTTGTCCTGCTGAAGGTGAACCGTCGCCCCAGTCTGAGGTCAAGAGCTCTCTGAAGCAGGTTTTCATCCAGGATGTCTCTGTACATTGCTGCAGTCATCTTTCCCATTATCCTGACTAGTCTCCTAGTTCCTGCCACTGAAAAACATCCCCACAGCATGATGCTGCCACCACCATGCTTCACTGTATGGATGGTATTGGCCTGGTGATGAGCAGTGCCTGGTTTCCTCCAAACATGACGCCTGGCATTCACACCAAAGAGTTCAATCTTTGTCTCATCAGACCAGAGAATTTTGTTTCTCATGGTCTGAGAGTCCTTCAGGTGCCTTTTGGCAAATTCCACGCGGGCTGCCAGGTGCCTTTTACTAAGGAGTGGCTTCCGTCTGGCCACTCTACCATACAGGCCTGATTGGTGGATTGCTGCAGAGATGGTTGTCCTTCTGGAAGGTTCTCCTCTCTCCACAGAGGACCTCTGGAGCTCTGACAGAGTGACCATCGGGTCACCTCCCTGACTAAGGCCCTTCTCCCCCGATCGCTCAGTTTAGATGCCCGGCCAGCTCCACGAAGAGTCCTGGTGGTTTTGAACTTCTTCCACTTACGGATGATGGAGGCCACTGTGCTCATTGGGACCTTCAAAGCAGCAGAAACTTTTCTGTAACCTTCCCCAGATTTGTGCCTCGAGACAATCCTGTCTCGGAGGTCTACAGACAATTCCTTTGACTTCATGCTTGGTTTGTGCTCTGACATGAACTATCAACTGTGGGACCTTATATAGACAGGTGTGTGCCTTTCCAAATTATGTCCAATCAACTTAATTTACCACAGGACTCCAATCAAGCTGCAGAAACATCTCAAGGATGATCAGGGGAAACCTGCACCTGAGCTCAATTTTGAGCTTCATGGCAAAGGCTGTGAATACTTATGTATGAATACTTTCTGGATGCACTGCATATATATATATATATATATATATTTATATATAAAATATATATAATAAATATATACTATGATTAAATCTTGCCTGAAGAAGGGGCCTGAGTTGCCTTGAAAGCTTTGCATGTTGTAATCTTTTAGTTAGCCAATAAAATGTGTGATTTGCTTGGCTTTTCTGTGTGTGTGTAGATATATATATATATATATATATATATATATATATATATATATATATATATATATTGTGATGAAAACTGGGATGTCAGCGAGCCCCAAACCCTAACACCAACACACAATTACAGTCCCGGGTTCAAATAAAGGTTGGTTTATTCACCAAAATCCTATCCAAAGTTGCAAAAGCACGAAAACACAGGTTTTCTCTCTCCACAATTCAATTCACCCCTACAATTTCTCTCACCTCCGCACTGCCCTCCTCCAGTCGAGTGGTGCCTCTCTTCCTCCCAGCTCCAACTCGCCTTGCCAAGGGAGTGCATTCCCTTTTATTAAGGACCCAGGAATGCTTCCGGTGCCAGGGCCATTGCCTGATGGAAGCACTTCCAGGTCATATGGAATTCCATCACAGCAAGGAGCTTGTCTCCCTGCAGTGTCCTCTTGCGGCTCCCAATGACCCCAGCAGGGCTGCTCCCCCAGACTACATCTTCCTGCATGCTCTGCTGGCTTTCCATTGGTCACCGATATTCTGGGTTTCTGCCATCTAGTGTGCTGGGGGAGTAAAAGCCCCTAGCAATATTTTTCCATTTCAATGGGCTGTCTGTCCATCTCTTCCAGTTCTTCCTTCCGGGTCTGCTCCCTTTCTCCTCCCTGGCCGGGATGCTTAGCTTTCCATTAGAAGTCTCCTGTCCGGGCATGGAACCATCCCCTCTCCTGGCCAGTATGCCCATCCAGCCCATGTGACATCTACAATATATATATACTGTATATATCTCTATTACTACAATATATACAGTGTAAGCACTGAAGATTGGTTTGTTAAAATGCTTTTTGAATTGATGACGTATTTTTTCAGCAAGGAAGGAAAACATTAAGCAACAGAATGCTTACGTCTGATTTTATTCATTTATTTTACCATTATGCCCTTTTAGATTAAGTGGTTTTGAAAATGTTATTTTTTTTCTTGGCCTGTTGGCATTTACTCTAATACTAGCAGCTATGTTCATTTTTTATATCTCTCACTCTCTCTCTTTCTATTAGTCATAGGCTATTGACTTTGATATTTGTTGTGGCAAGTGAAGTTGTGTAAAGGTAGCAATATTAAAGCCCTCCAGAACAGCCATTATTTTACATAGTACTGTACTTCTCAATAGTGATCATTGTTCTAAATTACTTTAGAATTATAAAACTGCATTGCCATTGTGCATATATGTTTTCAGTTTGAGAATAAGTATAATAAGTGATCTGTTAATTGTTTAATTCCGTATCCATTAAATTAAATTCCATCTCAGAATTGGAGGACAAACACTACCTAAGAGACATCAATAGGACTTGATCTCAGAGCATCCTGTGTACTATGCAGGCCCTTTAACCTCCTAATCCATGCACACAGACCTGTTGCATTTTAATTGAATTCATTATTTAAGTATGTTATATTTATAACTGATATACTGGATACTGCTTTCCAACAATTGTTCTATGTATATTATTTAACAAAAATTTTCATTAACAAATGAAACTTTTTATCTGCTGTTAATGACTATAAGCATGGCTGCATCAACTTTATTACATTTAATTAAATTAAGGAAAAACAAAAATAGTCTAAGTGACTAGCTAATAATGAAAGACAACTTCATGCAGTTATATGCTTAATCTGCCATCAGACATGATATAGTTATACAAAACCTATCCCAGTGCTATTTGCAAACATCTGTGACGTCTCACAAGAGAATATTTACCTCCCGCTGAATTACTGCAGCTTCAATTTTCTGTAAACTATCTTGAATTGGAAATAAGTAACAACTCTTGAACTCTTAATCATAGTGTGTTGTGACAGCTCATATTCTCTAGCAAACCCCATTCTTTTGGTTATGAAAACTAATATTTGGTGAAATCTATCAAATTCTTAAAGCAAAGGAAGTAAAGTATATTAAACCCACAGACGGTCCTGACAGTTTATTGTGATGCATCTTTTCCTTCTTATGAATTACTGTTTGTATTTTGTTTTCCAAAGGTGAATATTCCATATGTAAAGCTTTCTAAAATTTTGTGTTTTTCTTTTTCTTTGCTACTGCTTTGATTACTACAGCCACCACCATATTAGATTTTGAAAAATAAGATCAAAAATGTTTATCACGAAGGATCTATTCCATTTTGTTATAGCTTTTCATCGCACTGAACATTGGGAATGGTCTCCAAATATCCAGCAAATCAATGACCTTAAATATGTCTGCCTTTCATTGTGTCATATACCATGTGAGAGCTACATTATATTTTACAACTGAATAATACAAAGTCACCAAAATCAAATTGATCTTTATTGGTTCTTTCATTCCGCAGAATCAGATCCAGTAGCTCCCCTTCACCTCCACCCAAAAAGAAGAAGAAAAAGAAATGCAGTCGCAGGAGAAGTCGGTATGTATAGTGGCAAAAACTCTTGAAAAAGAATGACAAAAATTTTTGAATATAAGCAAAAGAATACCATCTAGTTTCTTCACACAAACACTACATTCCCCGCACAAAATCTTTAGAACATTTAAAATTAAGTGGGTATAAAAGACAAGTGGCGTTATTTGCTGATGCACTCAAGCCTGTAAGATCAACAGCTGGAGGATGTGGAAACACTGCCAAAGAGACAAACAGCAGATTGTGCAAGGATCAAGCAAAAAACTTGCTGAAGTAGTATGCAAGATCAACATTGGATTGAGGATAGCCACCTAGCACATGAGTCATGACAAAAACAATAATTAAGGGCAAGGAAGAAATAAACAGATCAAAAAATAACAGTGAAAACATCACAAAACCAAGCAAACAATATACAGAAGATAAACTTTTGTAGATTTTAACATTCAGTTTCTTCATTTTTATTGTTATTTTGCCTAATTGTGACATCAAGATGGAAGTTACCAAGTATATCAGTGTAGTAATCTGTTTTTTGGAAGCTCATTTGGGAGAATTTGTTGATGGCAGAAAACCTCTGCTAAAGTTTATAGTGACTGCAGGATTAAGGTGGCATTTGAATATACAGTGGTGTAGAAGATGTGGCATACCAAGTAAGATGTTTCCCTGAAAGTTACAGCTTTCAAGCTGGCTCCCCAGTTTATTGGACCTTACATCGTTTTGAAACATACAGATCCAGTTTCATATTGCCTGGCTCTCCCAAGCCATTTTAGGATTCAACTTATTTTCCATGTGTTCTGTTTAAAATCAGTTTACTCCAGTCCTTTTCTGAAAATGGCCAAGTCACCTCCTGTAGATGATGATGGAGAACAGGAGTTTGAAGTAAAAAAAATGTTAAACTGTTTTTGTGCCAGTGCAGCTCTAGTAGCTGGTTACCCAAGAGCTGAGTAAATGATAGGAGCCTTATTATATACATAAGTAATAAGTACCCTCAAATACAGTAAGTCTCCGGATGAGTTAATAAATATCATCAGCGGCTGATAGTAAATATGAGCTGGGGACAACAGTGGGAAATGAGACAAGATGTAACATACTATATGCTTTTTACAGACTTCACAGCTTGAAGTTGTGTGACTGGAGCACATTTAACCTTCGTGTAATCCTTTAGTCCCTCTAATTGTGTTACTTGCTGTTCCAGTGGCATTTTTGTCATGAAAATTACTGGTGGAGCCACATTAACCTGGGAGAGTGCCAGAGGCAGACCAGTCCTGAGAAACTGTACGTGTGTGTGTGTGTGTGTGTGTGTGTGAGTGGGTGTGTTGGTAAGTAAGTGAATGCATGAGTATGAGAAAGAGGGAGATGATCAAAGTATAGGAAACACTTTTTTACTTAAATCAATTAACCTATGTATGTAAACTGCGTGGTACGATTATGATTTGTATCGGCTTATGAAATTGTGGCAAGTGAGTGCTGGTGGAGTAGCTTCTGACCACAGTGATCACTGGAGCAACATTAAATGAACCAGAGCTGTGACAGTCATGTTGGAGGGCAGCCAAGGAAGAAACTGGCCTTCAGTCAGCCTAACACGAAGAAGGGAGGGAGAGACACTGAATTTCACAATATATTAGGTCATAAGCATCCGTGATGATAAAACATCAGCTGAATAATGCCATAAAAAGATCACACAAAAGAACTATTGAGATTTTGTCTTACAGTATAGCAACCAAAGGACATTTAAATAAAAGGCATTTTAACATCAATATCAAAAGAATCAACACCAAAGCAAAAAAAATGAATAATCATAATTTTTTGTTAATAGGCAAAGTAAGTAAGCAATCAAAGTGGTTCTTGATAATGATGATGACTACATCAAAACAGTAAGATGTGCAAGTTCACATACCATTTAAGTTACTTCACAAAAACTCAATGAGCCACTTTAAAGGACATACCAAAGGCGAAACTGTAAAGTGCAGGCAGCACATGTGCTCACATGAGTAAGGGTATGAGATAGATAGATAGATAGATAGATAGATAGATAGATAGATAGATAGATAGATAGATAGATAGATAGATAGATACTTTATTAATCCCAAGGGGAAATTCACAAACAAAAATGAACACTGCAGGGTCGAATAGCTTGCAAAATAGACTGATATTAGGCTATAGGCACCAGGCACAAAGAAAATTGCACATATTTAAATAGGAAATTGCATTAAGCATATCGTGTGAAATTGGAAATTGTGAATATGATAATTAAATTGAGTATTCTATAAACATTTTAACAAAATATTAAATCAATGAGGTGGGTTTACTAATTCAATTTTTGCACAGCATCTCCATGTTCTGTGAAATGGCAAGCAGTCTCCCACTTGCCTTTAATGCAAAGATGCCAGTGTGCAGTCCACTTTTGGTCTACTATGTATGGTAAATTTTTAAAGATTTTTTTTTTTGTTTTAACCATTGTTGACTTTAACTAGCATCAAAGTACTAGGGTGTAGTGAGAAGTTAAGTAAAATGAAAACTTTTATTGGCTAACTAGAAAGATTACAATATCCAAGCTTTTGTGGCAATTCAGGCATCTTCTTCAGGCAAGATCAGGCCTGAGTTGCCTTGAAAGCTTACATATTGTAATCTTTCTAGTTAGCCAATAAAAGGTTTCATTTTACTTAACTTCTCACTACTAGCATCAGATGTAATCCACCAATGCAGTATTTAAAGTAAGTATTGGTTAAAATGAACAGTGAATAATTATTACAGTAATTATTAATGTCACCAACTTTGCATCTAATAAGACATCGCAGTTTCTAACTCTGTGCTGTTCCTATCAGCTAGGAGGTTTCGTCACTCCTGCCAATCTTCTGTGGGCTTTTCTGCTCTGGGTGACCTTTGCCCTTACATCCAGGGGGAATATTGCAAGCCTCTCCCAAAGTCACAACCTCTGTTTTGCAGTGGAGACTTGCCTATGGGCCTTTACAGAGATGATCACCTACAGGACTTATTGTCACTTTAAGGTTCCCAGACTGTCAAATGTTATACCTCTACCACTACCTGTTTGTTCTTATTCTTTCCTCTGAAATCTTTATGCAAGACTTTAGGCTACCCTTTGCCACCCTGGTGGTTTGTTTGTTCTTTTAAATCTTATGACAGATAACAACAACAACATTTATTTATATAGCACATACAGTATTCATACAAGAAAATGTAGCTCAAAGTGCTTTACAAAGTGAAGAATAGAAAAATAAAAGACACAGTAAAAAATAAAATAAGTCAACATTAATTAACATAGAATAAGTAAGGTCCGATGGCCAGGGTGGACAGAAAAAACAAAAAAAAACTCCAGACGGCTGGAGAAAAAAAATAAAATCTGCAGGGATTCCAGACCAAGAGACCGCCCAGTCCTTTCTGAGCATTCTACCTAGAAGTCTAACATATGATCTATAAGTAAGACACATGAACTCATGAACGTGACATTGCCATGAAAGGTCACTCTCCAAGTCTTAACGAATAGAAAGGACACAGACTCATACAATGTTTATTTCAAGGGCAACATTTATGAGAGCATAACAATTTGTCCATAATGGGTGTGGGCCATAAGAACCATTACAATGCTGTCCCAAATCACAGAAAATACCAAAATAGAGTGGGAAAGGGTCAAACATAGGTATTTTATTAAAGAAATAATAAGTATAAGAGGGAGAAATAAGGGATAACACAAAGTAACAGCTAAAGACAGAAAACAATAAAACTTCAACTCCCTAAACAATTGCAATAGTGCCTCCTTTGTTGGCCCCTCTACATCTAGCTGGTAAACCCTTGCTCACTTACCACCTCATTTCAGGTCTTATGGTCTCTGATTGATGGTCTTTTTAAGAAAATGTTTTAGAATATAAGCCTTGTTTTGCAAGGGTATCCCAGGTGTTATTTTGTATAAAAATATAAGTCCTGGTTAATGGTAGTAGGTTTCTTAATTGATCAGCTGTCTCCAAAAATGAAGTACTGCACCATGAAATCATCTGTAAGTATTCATTAATCTTCTTCTATAATACGCTACCGTGCCTGTCCGTTTGTCTGTCCAGGATTTTAAATCACTTGTAGCTCTCAAACCGTTTGACCTATTGACTTGAAATTTGCTATACATATACTACGTGACGTCTGCTATCTGCTTTCAGGGTGATGATTGATCTCCAAGGTTATTCCTCTTTTTATTTTTATTTTATTTTATGGTAGACTCAACTCTTGGCAACAGTCAGCAGGGTGGTCGTGCGGCGCATGTGTACGGGCGCCATTCTTATCCCTACCACCTTCACTGTTACTTCCTCTATCTCTTCATATCTTAAATCATTCGTGAGGCAGATTGAAAATAAAAAAAATATTCTTAGCAATGTGAGAATGTTTTAAGTAATTGATAATATTCACGGAAATCAAAAGATTTAAGACAAAATAACATTTTCAGCAAGGTCAGGGTGTCAGCTTTTGCAGGGCCCACTTACACAGATCCCTGACAGGAAAAATTTAGTATCCCCAATCAAAATAAAGCTCTCATCTTTAAGGATCTGGAAGGAAAATTGGAGTGTTGTACTGAAGCACAGAATTATTTGCTGATGAAGTTAGACAGGATGGGTCATTATTATCATTAATTATTTGACTGCCATCTTCATCAAAGGCAATTTACAACCTTTGAGACACCACTGGTAACATTTCATTGGTTTTTCCAGTTGAAGCAAATGAAATGACTCGTTCATGGCTTCACAGTGTCAGTAGCAGGATTTGAAACCTCAGGGTTTGAAGTCGAACGTGTAAAGCCATAACCACTACAACACACTGCCTGCCAATAAAGTTAAGCACAAACTTTAAGTCTTTTAACAGATAGGAAGTCAAAGCCAAAGGAAAACCTGAAAACAAATAAATGTGTTCAAGAAGCTAACCTTTTTGCACTGTTTTCTTTAGGAAAACAAAGTGCAGACTAAATGAACCGTGTTTCTATCTTGTAAAAGGAGACCACCACCATATGTCATGGACGACCAGGACCCTTGCCCGGTCAGGGCAGGAAGATTATGTATGGAAGGGCATTACCTCCCCCAGAGCACTAGAGTTGCAGCAGTGCCTCGGACTCCCACAGGGCTCCATGGGAATTGGAGTTTGGAGCAGCCCTGTTGGGTTCCGTGGGCACTGCCAGGAAGTGCTGCAGGAACGGCTGAGCACTGTGTTGCAGCACTGCTACCACACTGAGAAGTGATGCCAGAAGAAGATCCATGAACACCTCAAGCACTTCACAATAAAAGGAGCCAGCCACCACTACTCTGGGAGCCAGAGTCGGGTGGGGGGTGGGGGGGGTGTACAAAGCTTGCTAGAGGAGGAGTGGAGGCAAAGGAGAGAGAGGAAGAAGAAAAATAAGGCACTGTATTGTGCCTTTGGTGCTTTAGTACTGTGCTGCTGTGGGGAGCGAGGGAAAAGTGCTTCCCCACGTGAATAAAAGCATGTGATGTCTTGCGAAACTTGTGCATGGTGTCTGCTCATGTCAGGTTTGGGTGGCTGGAGCGCTCCCTATCTGGTCACATATGTCTTTTAAACAAATGCACACAAGCTACACAAATGCAGAGACTTTGTAAAATTGGGGTCACATTAAAAAAAAAAAGAAAAAAAAGAACACAAAATGGCAAAAGCACTGAAGAAATTGCAGCAAATGGTAAAAAATAAAGAAAAGAGAAGTTACTTAACATAAGTACCCAGCAAATATACCCACACAAATACTGTGTGGGATCCACTGAAACACCATAAACGCAGGCAGCAAGAGGGAAGCAGTTTACTTAAAGGATCTGAAGTACAGCTATGTACATGAACTTTGACTTATGTTTATCTTTTATTGTGTCTTCTATTTCTCTATTCATTTTGTAAAGCACTTTGAGCTACATTTTTTTGTATGAATATGTGCTATATAAATAAATGTTGATTGATTGATTGATTGATGAATGAAGCCGTGACACAAGCTGAGACACAGTGTAACGTACATGCTAGGTAGGGTGAGTGAAAATGGGTATGAGTGTGCCATGCTCACCTATGAACTGGCATGCTGTCCAGGCCCGGTTTTTGCATTGGGCCTAATGCTGCCAAAATAATCTCTGACTCCCTTTGACCCTGAGCTCGATTAAGCAGGTTGCAAAAATGGATAGAAGAATATACACATTCAAGAATATAAGAGATAGTTTATGCAAAGAATAAGTTACAATAATAGTAATAGTAGTGAATGTAAATGCATGTGCAACTACAGTAAATAATTTTTCCTTTTTTTCTATGTATTTGAAAGAGTTAATAATTACCTTTTTAATCAATTACATAGTTAAAAGATAATGATCTACCAAAAGCAAGCACAGGAAGGTAACTTTATTAAATTTCAATACCAGAGAGGAATTTTAATAATGTTCTACAGACCACAATGAAAAAATGAGTGCTTTGTAACGAGAGTATGGAACTAGACAATTAAAATGTAGTACCCAATGTGGAGTATACCTTGAAATCATAATGATTGTCAGTAACGCTGAAACTAACATTAAGCAGAATGAAATTTTATGACATGATTGAAGTAATTTTAAAGCAAAATTAAATTGGACCTCTCACTTCTTGGCACAAAATTGTTAAATAATATTTTATGGATGACAGAAGAGAGAGCAAAGCTGGTCTAAGACATGTATTTAAAACTGGTTATTTTTTAGTAGCTGGAGGCAGGAATCGTATTTTTCATGTGAAAACCTGATATTTTTTACTGTTATATACTACCAGTCATAATCTTGGCATTGTGCAACCACATTGCTCACAAAGTGTTTTTATTAGCAATGGAAACACTTTCAGGTAAAGGTCTGTTTAGTGTTTGCATATTCTGTTTACTATAATGAACAACAAAAGATTTTATTTGCACAATTACACCATATAAGTTAATCTATTATTAGTTTTATTTTAAAATAAATTAAATTCAGTTTTTCCAAGGTGCTGGTCCATCACAGGGCATGTCCAGTTTTAATTGACCAAGTACCTAAAATCAGCTCCTCAGCTTGCCAGTTAGTGTTTGTCTGTTAGCATCTAGGAAGAAATTTGGCCTGTTTTTCCTCCACATTCACTGGTATAAACTCATGTTCACTTCCAAATAATGACTAGATCTGTAAAACCAACAGTAAACACTTTTGACTTATAAGAATTAAAGCAAATGTATGAGATATATGCAGATAGTGACAATTTACTCCTCACCTGTATTTTCTCGAGGATGTTGAGCTCCTCTGCAACACTCGGCACTCCACATGCTGCACTTGCATTTAAATGAACAAAGCTAACAGTGCAATTGTTCTTTGGTGTTGATGTCCGGCACATTGCTTAAAAAAGTTTACGCTACATCCATAGCTGGTATGTTACATAATACCACCTGAGCCAAAGTGCATTTTTGCCTAACATCTACTCCCCCTACAACCAAAGCTATCCATACTGGGCATGAGACGATGCACTTAATTCACATGCAGTACATACTGTTATACATGCTTCATGATACAGTGCATTCTCTGAACATTGGACAAACATATACATAATAGCTGTTGTAAAATTAAAGACCTTGATACAAAAAGTGGTTGGAGTAGCCACCCGTATACTTGAGTAAGGCTACAAAAATTGAGGTTTGGTAGCACAGAACTATACAGGTTGTGTCCAAAACAGAACTGATTTCATAGTAGGAAGCTGTCTTGCTTTTAAGGCAGGTCGGCAGAAGTGAGGTCATTGGGGCCAGAACTGGACGTGACGTTCTCAGGGCACAACCAGAGGTGAGGTCATTATGGGTTTTGGGTGTGGAACTGAGGTCATTGGGGGCGGGAACTGGAAGTGGCCATGCAGAATTTCCCATGTTTGGTCTGCAGGGTTAAAAGAGAAAGGTTTACTGCACCCTGCCAACCCCTGGCCTGATGTGGAATTACCTTCTTTTGGTCCTTCTAGCTGCCTCCCATGCGCACGTATGTGACACTGTTAATAGTAGCTTTATTGTAGTAAAACACAAAATTTGCATTAAAAACAATACAAATCTATAATCTGAATGTGAAATGATATTCAGTTGTATCAAGCTTCCTTAAATACCTTGGCTATTTCAAACTCCATCCTGCAAGTTAAAAGAAGCTTGCCTCTTCCTAACTAAACATGCATGGTGCAAACGTAAGAGATGTTTAGCAGACATTGTAAGTGATACCTTAAAAAGAAATTAACAAAATTTTACAAAACGGCATTTATTAATTTAGGTATGTTTACAAGTCTTAAATTTCACGCCGTTTGGCTTGCTCTCTCTCTCAGGGGTGAGGATCGACCTGTTCTTAACTTAATTTTTTTTGTAAAAACTTGATTGCTTTGTATGGATTGCAATAAAATTAATAAAAAGGAAAAAAAAAATTTACAAAATGGCATAATCAGTATGTACATGCAGTACAATATGCATGGGTGCAGATCTATCATAAACATTGGTGAGAGGGGGGTTAAAATATTATACATTTCAACCCAAATAATAATCCAGTGATCAACAGCAACAAAAATCATCCATCCATTATCCAAACCGCTATATCCTAACTACAGGGTCATGGGGGTCTGCTGGAGCCAATCCTAGCCACCACAGGGCGTAAGGCAGGAAACAAACCCCAGGCAGGGCGCCAGCCCTCCAGAGAACAAAAATAATGATAATTCTTAAACTGGAGAAACATAGGAGACATAAACATGGCAAGTAAAATTAAAAGATCAACTATAACAGTATAGTTTGAATACATTGCTAAACACTAATTTAATTCAAAGTACTGTTTAAACATCTCTCAAATTGGCTTATAGTAAAGCTTGTAAATACTATCCTCTGCTTTTCACTACCATTAGTGTTTTAATGATTATACTTTTCACATTTGCTCCTGCTTCTGGCATTGATTTCTTTGAATTTTATGATTTATTAGGCTATTCATGTTAGTATAAGAGACAAAGTATAATGGAGATGGTTACAGTTTATGAGGCTGAATAGTAAAATTAAAATAGTACTGTCACCATCACTATAAGCTACCTGGCAGGCTGGTGGGTTAACAAGTGAGTTAAAATTCAAAATTGTTTATATCAGTGTTTCTTAAACTATGGGTTGTAACCATGTCTGTGATGGGTCTCCATTTAATTCTGTGGTACAATTAATCAAGTTTGTCCAAGTGCGAATTCTATATCAAGTGATAAACCACATACTGTTTATCATACACTTTGTGACAGTATAATATGTGAAACAATGCTGCATAACAGAGATCTTTAATTTCTGTAGCACTAAAATATAATTTGATTTCCCACCTTCCATCTCACAACCAGTGAAACACTCAGACTGAGAAGTCTGACAACAAAGACACATGTAAGAATGGGGGAAAGAGGAGGAAATGACAGACAAAATTGTGAGGTGAAGTGATCATGCCATAAGTTTGAAATGTCCAACTGAAAATAGCAGGTGCAGTTTAAGGACAAGTTTCGTGATTTTGTGTGGTGTTAGTCAATACAGTGAGGATATATACAGTATATAGTCCCGTGGTAGTGTTCTATGCTAAAAGAAGTTTCAGTGGTCATGGAAAACAGGTTGGTTCCTCATTACATGTTGGCCTTTATGGCATATGCTGAATCTAAATCTGCAACTGAGGTGCAAAAAGGACTTTGCATTAAGTTTAACATAATTTGGTGATGAAAAATTCCTTCTTGTCATACTATTTTAAAGTAGTTTGATAAATATCAGTCTACTAGTAGTGTGAAAGACGTGTTTGTCAGACTGCTGAGAACTTCCAGAACACTTGAAAATATCAAGAGTGAAACAAGCAGCAGACATTCAGCACAATATTAGTCATTAGAGTTTATCATTTTAAATTGGGCTGTTCGCTGAATTACTCCACAAGATTTATCCTGTCACCTGTGTAAAGTACACATATTACTTATATTCTTTAGGAATAATTTAGCATTTTCTGGTAAATTCAAATGTTAAATAGAAAATGGAGATTTTAAAACAATTTGAAAACTCATTTAGAAAAATGTACTGTTAATGGAGGAACTTATTTGAAAAACATTACTTGTAATATTGTTTAAGACAAGGTAAATAAGCTACATTGATTAATTTATTTTGAACTGCTTCATTCCTTTACTGGTACCATGAGTCAAATGACAAAGTTAAGTGACCTTTTGTGCTATGTTTTCAAAAATTGTAATACCCTTGCACCACACCCCGAGAAACTCTTTATTTCAGTTTTACTAAAGCTTAAACTTACCAATTTCACTGTCACTGATACACCTCAGAAATCTACTCATGTATTGAATGATAGATAATATTTCTTTTAGATTCAAGCCCCAGGTGCTCCCTGCATTGAGATTGATGTTCTCCACTTGCCCGTGTAGGTTTCTTCCGGTTATTGTGGTCTCTACCACAGTTGCACAGGTCAGGAAGTGATGATTCCATCCAAAGCAAAGGTGGTGGTGGGTGCCATTATCAGTCTTGATATGGCAGTAAAAATGTTACAGCCAGCCCTGCCAATAGTTATCAATGCACAGTCATACAGGATTTTAATCACTTGCAAAACAGAATTGAGGCATGCTTAACTACAGTCTGATTGTGGCCTCAGTACACATTTTAAAAAAGAAAGGTGGTAGAGCAGTTCTTTAAAGCGATCACATAAGGGAACCATTTTTCTTGTTAATGTTCAATAAAGATCCTTTGTTTTTTTAGATTAGTAACAGGCTCCATAAATAACCAAGAATAGGTAATATCAGATTTATAAAATGGGTTCCTGAGTTTAAAAGCACTCTTGCTGCAAACAACCACATTGGCTAAATTCATATTTGCTTGATCTCTTAGTATCCTGCTAGGTCACCTTCTGTAAATTAAAGAATTCTTATTTTTCCACATATTAGGAACCTCTTCAAAGCCCAAAGAGACAATTTTATATGCAAAGAACCCTTCATAAAATGAAATGGTTCTTTACTGAGCTATGGTTCTATGAGTACTCACAAAACTCAGCAAAGTGCCATTTTAGAACCTTTATTTTTAAAAGCGTAGGCTGTAGAGTCAGATTAGTATGAATTTTTCAATTCTTTTTTACCATTGTAACTTTTTTCTAGCATTGCTCCAGCAGGGTTGTACCACCATAGATGGCGCCTGTGGCGATATGTAGAAATTAGGAAAGTGAACGCCAATACCATGTGCTGACATGTGGTTCAAATCAAATGCTTGATTTTCACAATTCTCACAATGTGCTGAGGAATAGTAAATTGTGTTGTGTAAAATTGTAAAGTTTTAAAATGAAAACATTTCTCACGATTGTTAAAAGTATATAAAGTAGTTAGTAGTTGTATTTCATTCTTAAGGTTTACACTTTTTATACTTTTTCATAATGTAAAAAAAGAAATCTTACACAAAAATGCCACCTTTACAAAAGATCCTGGGGCAATCATCTAATCACCCCATGCACTGGCTCTGGTTACATCCCAGCTGCTGCCTGTGTGGCATGCACATCTTCTGTCTGTTTTTATGTAGTATGCACATAAGTGTTAAAGAGTTGCCATGAAACTTTCCATGAATTGAGGTTCAGTCCCATTCCAAGTCTCACAGAAGTTCCAAGAGTCTCCCAGAAATCAGTGTCTTCAAACTAGTGATTTGCAATCACCCAGAATGGATATCAGACTAGAAATCCCAAAGCTGACAACAACCCTGATACTAGCAATTCCTAGAAACACCTGTGTACATCTCCCTGGTCCCTTTACTGCACACATGCCCCTCACCCAAAACTCAGTGAAATCAGTTTTGTGAGGGTTAAATGTCTGCCATGGGTAAAAGCAGTGCCTTACACCTATGGGCAAACACATTTAGAAAAATTCTAGTGTGTGCCCAGGGAGAGTTTCTCACCAGAACAATTGCTTCAGTATCACAATACCTGCGAGCAACATCAAAAATAAGACTTTGAGAAGGCCATGCAAAACTCATTCAATTAAGGAAATAAAGTTATAAATGAATGTACAACAAACAGTAGACAAAGGTGTTACCTTACTCGTGTTCAATTGATATCACAGCTGCATTTGACTTATAGTGTAATCCTGCTGTTTAGCATTGCTTAGGAAGAAGCAAGTAACCTGTTGCTTATGCATTTTCAGGCATATTTATTGTGATTTGAAAATAATCAGCTCATTATTTGTACTGCAATCATGCTTCCATAAAATGTGAGCTCCCCCATATCAAATTTGTCCTGTCTCCAAACTTGTTTACTGATCAATTTATATCCATTGTAGCGTTGGTGCTGAGCGCTGCAATGAATAGATTCTTTGCCCTTTACATGACTCTTTGAGGTGGCTTGCAATCTTTAAGAGGACTGCTCACATTTTGCCGCTCTAGTTGGAAAACCATGAGAATTTGCAAGCTTGCCATTTATATAGACCCCCGCCACTTGTGATGTAATGCCAGTTCATACAGTACATGAGTGACACATCCCTGGCTGAGGTAACATATCGGTGACATTACATAATTGTAATTTTTATAGCTACTACTAAAATGTTAAAAGAGCTATGTTTATTTTATTGATTAACTTAATAATAAATTCTATAATATTCTATAATATATTTCTCTGTGGCTTCACATACAGTAGTTTTTCAAATAACACACTATTTTGAACTTTGAATGTAAACGCAGAGTTGAAGCAGCATCTCTTAATGTTTTTAGAATATGAAAGAATAAAGTGTCATGGTTGCGGGTTGAAAAATTTCTCTCAGGTAACAGAGTAGGACAAATTAATAAACTATAAACACAGAAAATGTAATCTTCATGCATTTTGAACGAAGCATGTTATGCGGTATTTGACATAATCCGACTGTTTAAATCACATACCATTAAATTCTCACGAGAGTATGAGAGGCACTCTTTTTCTGATCGGACTATTATCTGGAACTTATCAATGCCCCTCTATGTTGAAAGATGGAAAATGTTAGTGTCCTGGAGCTGGCAAATAGAAAAAGCATCCAGCTATCATTTGAAAGAAAGCAGAACAAAGTGACTAGTAAAGCTTTGAACTATTTTCTTTGCGTTACTTTGGACAGTGCTTTTACTGACTTTGTTAAGTATACACCTTGTAAAACGTTTGAGATGGAAACACAAAGCCTAAGAAGAGATCTTGATAGTCTTGTAGGGCATCACCTGCAGAAACGTCAGACTCTAAGGACCTACCATTCACTGTCAGTAAAATAAGAACTGGCAGGTCACAACTATAAAATGATGTGCCTTGGACGTAAGACAAGGTAATTGGTATTCTATTTTAATAGCAGTTAAATTATAGAACTGCAGATAATATGTTAAACATTATTTTGGCCTTCACTTTATTACTATTTTTATTATTTCTTTTTTTTACTTTATTTATTTTACTGTGGGGCTGCTCCTTAAGGATGAAAAAAATTTAGAAGTTGCTTCGTCGGCCCTATGCAAAGGCAAGAAGCAAAACTTCCTCATTGTAGGGTCACAATATTTGAATATTTGATAAAAAGTTGTACTTACCTGAGCCTGTGACGTTTTGCACCCAGTCCTCTGCAGTGAGCACTGATCTGCTGAACCGAGCTCAAAGCACCAATCCATCATTCAGACATGACTAATGCCTCACTGCCGCCAGCGGGCTCACCTTCAAGTACATTAATTCTAACAGTATTGCTGTACCCTCCATATGGGGTTGCAAAACTCAAGCAGTTAACAGTAAACCCATCCATCCATTATCCAACTCGCTATATCCTAACTACAGGGTCACGGAGGTCTGCTGGAGCCAATCCCAGCCAACACAGAGCACAAGGCAGGAAACAAACCCCGGGCAGGGCACCAGCCCACCACAGTAACAGTAAACCTTTAAAGTTAAAGTTTAAAACCAACGTCAGTGGTCAATCAAAACACTTAAAAGTATGGGCAGTTGTACATACGAGCTATGTGCAAACACAAGTTACGTTGCACGATTTAACCAAATTTTTGGAAACAAGTGGTAATTGTTTCTTTACAGTAAATAAAAAAACTTGATTCTATATTCCCCTGATATTTCTGAATAATCTCCTCACAGTTTAAAATCTATATATATAATTCACTAAGGCAAGACACCCATGAAAAGCATGCCGGAAGGGGCGTGGATTCACTAAGCCGCCGATAAGTAAGACACCTATGGCGCACGCAGGATGGAGTCACGCCCACCAACTCCAAGACCATTGGATACGACGACAACTCGTAGAGCCACGCCCACCAACTCGGAAGCGACAACACAGAAAAAGCAGCGTCATTTATATTCGTCTGTCGTAAAGGCCACATGCTACTCCTACTCCGAGCCACGTTGACAGTTCATAGAGGCGTGTTTCTTGCGGAGGTGAATCACCATATGCAGTGTGTAAAACTGTTTGCGAGGGGTATCCCATGAGATCCTTAAAACATTCCTTTACAACTGAGGTTAAAACACAATGAAGTAAGCAGTCTTTAAAAACCGAGTTTTCGGTTACGACGCACGACCGCGTGCACCATAGCTAACTGTTTTACTCGCTACATACAGCAATTCGCATCCGCGACATACATGCGTCTTCTTAGATGCTCCTGCACTTTGTACACACCCCCCTCCCACCTCGCTACTACTGTGGTCGGGTGTCTTGGTGGATTATATATAGAAAGGCAGCCAAAACCGCACAGAGCAATGAAAAGTCTACGTGAGTCACAGGTGCGTCTGGACTGTGCAAAGACGACAACGACTCACGTGACAAGTTGGAGGTGGACACATGAGCAGGCAGTGCATACTGGACGAGAAATCAGCAGACTAGCATGACGGAGGGAGCTGAGTGGACATCCTTCTCCTCTCCTCCCGTTCCACCCTCCGCGCCTGAGTGCCGCACGGACGATTGTGTGTTGGTTCGTTCCCTGCATTGTTACAATGTTTTTTTTCTTGGTGATTTATTACATTACCGATTTTTCAATTGTTAATGATTTTTAAAAATCGGCCTGATTTTGCAGCGTATGGTACGCTGTGGGTTGGCTAGTTATATATATTGATATTTCTAGGTGACTTTACAAATGCTCTGGTATGTGAGCGTGTAATGGAACTCTGAAGAACTGACATCCAGTCTATGCTCAATCCTGCTTTTGTGGCTTGCATAAGATGTAGTAAAAAGACTGAGTACAATACATAGTTGGCTTTTTTCGTTTTCTTTATTAATTTTAAAATAATACACAACAGGGCTCAAAACAAAGATAAGTGTAACAGTCTTGTTGAATTAACAGAAAACAAAATAGTATGATGCAACAAAAATTTAATATGAGGTAATAATGTGTCTATGTATAAAAGACTGTTAGAAATATATTGAACTCTAGCATGACTAGGCTGAATAATGGATGGGCCCGTTTCTTAAGGGTGAAATTTTTGCAGTTTTACTCTGTTTGTTATATTAAGGGTCTTATTTTAATGAGAGAACATATTGTCATTATTTTTATGTTTGGTTCTTTTTTCTATATGTACAATTATTTCTTCCAGTGTAGGTGTGTAGTAGGCAGGAGCCAGTGCTACAGTATTGGACACCACAAAAGAAGCAACCATAGATAAAGTACCAGTTTATAGGGCACACACTCATTGCAAACCAATTTTTGTGTCACCAATCAACCCTAACATGTACATCTTTAGAATGTGGGGAGAAACCCATGTGAACCCATGAGAGTTTGCTTTACTAACTCCATACAGTCTTGGTCTGCACTGGGATCTGAAAACTGAGGACTGTTATTTTGTGCTTTTTTTATTAAGTAACAACAAACAGTTGACTGGTGATGTGAAATGGAAGTCCTTTGTACAAGTCTAGAGTCATCTAATATACATCTTAAACCTTTAGTGGTTATGGATGTGGTTACATACTAACTGAAGTGTATACAGGTGGGTTTGGGTACTAACTACAGCAGGTAGGGGTGGGTTTGGGTTTGTTTTTCAGTACCTGTGCAAAATAGAATTGGAACCATGACTTTATTCAGCAAGGTTTAATTCCAACTACCAATAAAGTTTTGTAAGGCAAATTAAAATAATATTAACCCACCACAGTTATTCTGCTATTTGTTCTACGGGTAGAATACACAATGATCAATAAGTTCATAAGTGGTCAATTTCACTTTTTTATAGTTCACAACAATAAATCCATCTGAAATCTAAAATCCATTCTATTTACACTGGTTATACCGTATTTGGTCTTAATAATCCCAGTTTAAGTGTTAAATAATTATTAATGTGCATCCACAGGGAGACATATATAATTTATGTGCACTTTTTTCAGCTTGTGCTCTTACCTTGTCAAGTTATACATTGCAAAAATGTTTCTTATAGCTGCAATAAAGTCTATACATATAAACTGTACAATACTATGAAGAAACAATGGCAAATTTTTATATATATTTATAAATAAATTTTCATATTTTTCACAATTGAGCTAATAGATGCAAATATTTACTTATAAACTCTTTTTTGTTCAGGATTTAGGTCACAAAGCTGGCTGTGCCGTATATAGTACTAATTAGTACTAGTACTAATCATTTTTAAATTGTACTTCAAAACATTTTTCCTTGTAATGATTTCAATATTTTTATTATTTACTCCAAATTTAGTTCTTGGTGATTTTGCAAAACGATAACAATCGTCATTCTAAAATAATATCCACTAGTTCTTTTTTTATTTACCACTTTTCACCTTCAGAAGTTTTTACTGCATGCAGCACAGATCATTTCCTCAAATGCAGAAATATCAGGAGTCCCTTTGTTTGTTTCCCTTTAACCCAGTATTTCTGGAGAGCACCTTTGAACGCATTTGTAATAAAAAGAAATTCAGTCAGAAAGTTACCTTATATTTGTTAAAAGAATAATGTGTTTTGATGTCGAGTAAAAAGTTGACAATCATATAAATTGTACCTCCTTGAGCTTTACAGTAGTGTGATACTGTATGTTGCAAATGAACAATTCCTTTTTTTGAACTTCTCAAAGTAAGATGTAACACACCCCAGTAAATCCTTAAGCCAGTGATTTGATTACTGAAGAAGAATGTGTTTCTGTGTGTTTTGCACAATATTGAGCTGAAGTGTGTTAAGCTAAACCACATCTTCACTCTCTCTATACTTTTTTGCTTGGGTAAACATTTCTCTTCCAGTTGCCCCCAAATTTCTTCTTTTCACTATCACAGCTTAATGCAATTGCAAGGTTAGCACTTCTTTTTGGAATGATGTCATGTTTGATGCATTCATTACACTAACCCTCTCCTATTTTTTAAATATATAAACAACTACAAAGTTTTACAAAGTAAAATCCTCTTCCTATTGTCTCTCATAGTTATCATAACATCAGTTTATTTTGAGTTGTCATATATTTTCCTACCCAATAAATCACTGCAGCTCCATAAAGCTTGCAGTACATTACACTTTCCGTATCTCAGGTATACAAGACAGTTACATGCCTCAGTGTGTTTACTCTGTAGCCTTGTATTACAGACTCAACAAAGTAAAATACATTAGAATATACAGTAAGGGTCAGTATTCCATTTGGGATGATTTCAAAGAGAACAATAATAGGAAGCAAGTTTCTTAATATTCTAAAGGTCTCCAACAGTATAATAAAATAGAACTCAGTACAGTTGAAGGCAAACCCAAAAAATGTTGCTAAGAGAGCCCAGCAACACCTCTATTAAATGGCATACAGATTATCAGAATTTAGAAACTTGTATATATGTGTATGCCAAGAAAGAGCACCGCAGATGCAATGTTTGCTCTGAGGATGTTGATAGGGAAGTTTAGAGAAGGCCAGAAGGAGTTGTATTGTGTCTTTGTGGACCTGGAGAAAGCATATGACAGGGTGCCTCAAGAGGAGCTGTGGTATTGTATGAGGAGGTGGGGAATGGCAGAGAAGTACATAAGTTGTACAGGATATGTATGAGTGAAGTGTGACAGCGATGAAGTCTGTGGTAGGAGCGACGGATGCATTCAACGTGGAGGTGGGATTACATCAGGGATCAGCTCTGAGCCCTTTCTTATTTGCAATGCTGATGGACAGATTGATGGACAAGATTACACAGGAGTCACCATGGACTATGATGTTTGCTGATGATATTGTGATCTGTAGTGATAGTTGGGAGCAGGTTGAGGAGACCCTGGAGAGGTGGAGATATGCTCTAGAGAGGAGAGGAATGAAGGTCAGTAGGAACAAGACAAAATACATGTATGTAAATGAGAGGGAAGTCAGTGGAATGGTGAGGATGCAGGGAGTAGAGTTGGCGAAGGTGGATGAGTTTAAATACTTGGGATCAACAGTACAGAGTAACGGGGATTGTGGAAGAGAGGTGAAGAACAGAGTGCTGCCTGGGTGGAATGGGTGGAGAAGAGTGTCAGGAGTAATTTGTGACAGATGGATATCAGCAAGAGTGAAAGGGAAGGTCTACAGGTCGGTAGTGAGACCAGCTATGTTATATGGGTTGGAGACGGTGGCACTGACCAGAAAGCAGGAGACAGAGCTGGAAGTGGCAGAGTTAAAGATGCTAAGATTTGCATTGGGTGAGACGAGGATGGATAGGATTAGAAATGAGTACATTTGAGAGTCATCTCAAGTTGGACGGTTGGGAGACAAAGTCAGAGAGGCGAGATTGTGTTGGTTTGGACATGTGCAGAGGAGAGATGCTGGATATATTGGGAGAAGGATGCTAAGGATAGAGCTGCCAGGGAAGAGGAAAAGAGGAAGGCCTAAGCGAAGGTTTATGGATGTGGTGAGAGAAGAAATGCAGGTGATTGGTGTAACAGAGCAAGATGAAGAGGACAGAATGATATGGAAGAAGATGATTTGCTGTGGCAACCCCTAATGGGAGCAGCCGAAAGAAGAAGAAGAAATATGTATACAGAGTACAATGTTAAATTTTATTAGCTTCTTTTGCACAAGATGAAGAGGAAGGGATTCCTTAGAAGTAAATTCCCACTTTTTAATGATGGAAACATTAAAGATTAGCAGACATTTAGACATGTGATTATGACTGCTTTATCTGTAGAGTAATATACTAATGTCTTTATGATAGCTGTTGTAGTAGTAGTATTGACATGTGTGCTGTGATAGTCTTATTTACATGTCCAACCAACATGCAGCATGTTATCATTCTCCAGTATCATGATTAACAAGAATGTATTAAAATACAGAATCATATTTTATATCAAGTAAATGTTTTTGAAAAGTGATGTCTATTACAGTAAAGAAAATCACTGATTTATAAGTAAAGGGAAATATTTCCGTAGGACATTGTATTTTTTCGGAATTTTCTTTATGATACCAAATTTTCTTTTACATATAAGTCAGTGTAGTGTATTGAATAAGATAACAGAATTTATGGTGAGCAGGCTCATTTCCCACTTCCAACTCACTGTGTAGTCATCACTTAACCTGCCCGTGACACAAATGTATATCAACATGGTTTCTTCCCTCAAATATAGTTTCTTCCTTCACAGAGACAATTGTTAGTCCAGGAGAAAATGCTTCAAATTCTGAACCTCCCTGATTCAGAGCATGTTAGTTAGAGTGCCTACTCAAGAAGAGTAATTTCTTTTGCAAGCACTCACTGAATGTAAACAGAACTGCTCTGCTCTGTCTGCACCTGATCACATAGAGGCATTACCTGAAACTACTTGTACACTTTAAACTTTTAAAAAAACTTTTTTTTAAATTAATTCAAGTCAGCTCTTTCAGCGAGTCACATAAAACAGGCTCTGCAATGGTGTAAATATTTTATTTAGTGACAAAATTGTTCACATGCATTTGAGTAATTCTTGTTTTGTAGGCTGTGTTTCATCATTATTGTGGATTTTTTTATAACTGATTTTTATTTTTGGCACTTCTTTGACCAGCTGCTAGTGTAATAAATGAGGAGGAGGTACTTTGAGAAAAGGGTATTGTCACTGAAGTCCTTTGACATTGTTGTTAAATTGTTCAGATTCACTTGTATCCCACCTGTCCTTTGTAAATATTGCATGTTAAAAGTGTCAGTAGTATTTAATAGGTGTTAACATGTACAAGTTATATTATGATATGTACTGTATATGAGTTTTTGTCTGAGAATGGAGCACATACTGACTACTGTTTTCAGGAAACCCAAAGGAGGTCATCTTTTCATGTCTGTGTTGTATACTGTATATTGTGATTAAACTAACATGAGATTGCAGATTTAGAGTCTAAACAGAAAAAGAATTGACAATGTCTTTCATGATGAACTCAATTCAAACACAAAAATATATCCTAATTTTTCTTTTTATTCATTTTAGTTTTGACCGCTCCTCCTTGTCCCGGAAAGAGAAAAAAAAGAAGAATGGCAAGAAGCACAAACGAGACAGGTAGCTATCATAAAGGCCTTTCTTGGATGCAATTGTTAATTTTGTCAAAAAAAGACATTTTTGAGTTACAGCTGCTGATTTTCAGTAGCTACAAGATCAATTAATTCACATTTTGTAGCAGTAAATGTGTAGTAAATGTGTCAAAGGAAATCTTCATTTTTTTATTTAATCTATCCTGTTCTTGTTATCAAATTCATTGAAACTGAATCAATTTTAGCCCTTTTGCACAATCTCCTTCTTATGTTGTGGTGTGGTTTTGAAATGAAGGAGCTATTTTTTCACTGATTAAAGTGCCTACTATACACAGAACATTAACACTAAAACAGAACATCAGGGCTCAAAAGCACAAAAGCAAAATGTCAAAAGGCCGCTGAAGAAAATGATTAACTAATATTCCAAAGGTATCCCTAATAGGTACTTTCAGTACTTTAGAAGTATGAGGATAATGAAGTGTATAGAAAACAGGAAGGGGGAGGTACAGAAAAAAAAATAGTTAATTTCACCTGTGAGAAAGTCAGTAACGTGCCAGTTGATTTGAGAATGTGACAAATTCATTCATATTCTTTTTTACTTACTCCCATGCTGCTATTTTTTACTAATGGGCACCATTAGAACTTTTCCCTGCTATTAGTGAAAGCAAACAATAAATAAGCCATGAGTAAGCCCGTGTGCAGCCTTTCACATACCCCAGAAGAGACAGATTTAGCTTACATATATGACAATGTATACAGTATACAGTGGGCAAAAGTTGGTTTACAGTTGTACATATGGAAGAAGACATGCAGGTTATGATTATTACAATATCTTTATTAACTCAATAGCTTTAAGACAAAGAAGAAGACAAGGATCCCTCTCAATGTAAAACCTGAAATTTATAGGGATGCAGGTCCAAGAACCATCTCATGATGCACAGATTTGACTCCTTGTTTAGGGCCATCCACTGTAACGGTGCATGGTCTGACACCAGAGGGAACTCACAGCCGAGATGGTAGTACCTTAGCTGTTGAATAGCCCATTTAATTGCCAGGGCTTCCTGTTCCAATAAATAATATCTGTTCTCCCAGTTAAATAGTTTCTGGCTCAGGTACATTATTTGGTGTTTAACACCATCAACATTTTGGCTCAAAACGGCACCAAGATCTGTGACAAAAGTGTCAGTCAGGAAGATAAAAAGGGACAGAAAAGTCAGGAGTCATCAATATGGTTGCTAAAGTGAGGGCCTGCTTAAGGTCATGAAATACAGTTTCCGTTATTTTCATCCCACACCACCTTATTAGGAGCATGCTCATTCATGAGATTAATCAAGGTTCTGGCTCTTTTGGAGAAACTCAGCACAAACTGGTGGTAGTACCCTGCTAACCCCAAGAAAGCCTGAACTTACCATTTAGTTACTGGATGGGGCCAATAAAAGACAGCAGAGACTTTAGAACCCTGCTCGAGCAGTCCCTCCTCCTACCAGGTACCCCAAATACTTAGTACTCAATTAGCCTCAAATATCATTTCTTACAGTTTATCCGGATACCAGTTTCACAAAATACTACAATACAATACAATGCAATTTATTTTTGTATAGCCCAAAATCACACAAGGAGTGCCGCAGTGGGCTTTAACAGGCCCTGGCTTTTGTCAGTCCTCCAGCATTGACTCTCTAGGAAGACAAGGGAAAACTCCTAAAAAAAACTCTAGTAGGGAAAAATGGAAGAAACCTTGGGAAAGGCAGTTCATAGAGAGACACCTTTGCAGGTAGGTTGAGTGTGTAGTGGGTGTCAAAAAAAGGGGTAATTACAATACAATACAAAGAACAGAACACAAGTAATCCTCAATACATTTTTATTACTATTTAATTTAATATTGTTTCTTTGTATCAGTATACTGCTGCTGGATTATGTGAATTTCCCCTTGGGATTAATAAAGTATCTATCTATCTATCTATCTATCAATGTAATATTGCAATAGAAATACTGTATTACAATTACAGAGCGGAATTCAACAGTAGATTATATTACATAATACGATTTGGATTTGAACTGAAGAACTGCTTGAACATGCTGCATGTGATTCTCACATGTGTGGGAATAGATGACAATGTCATCTAGGTAGGTGACACTATAGGAATTGTATGGCTGTAGCACTCAAACCACCAGACGTGGGAAGGTGGCTGGTGCCCCATGCAAACCAAATGGAGGACGTGATGCTGCCAGTGTCTGCTAGGAGTACTGAACAGTTTTTTTTTCTAGGCAGATTCCATTAAAGGAATTTGCCAGTACCCTTTCTTCATTTCAAGTGTAATCAAGAACTGTGCTCAGCTGGGATTAAGATGACGGAATAGTTACAAAAGTGTCAAGTGCCATCTGGCTTTGGGACCAAAATTATATGGCTAGACCAAACTTCGATTACACCAATGTCTAACATTTGTCTGATCTCAAATTCCACTTCTAATGTTTTTGCCTCTTGGAGTCGGTACTGGCACTTTCTTACATCTACAGTACTTCCAGATCAGTCACAGTGTCATATGCAATCACATAGATCCTACCTGGTTTTTCATCCCCTACCTTCGGGGCAGACTGAATAGCTGCTTTGTGCTCTATTCGTTGTTGGGTTGTCAAATTATAACCAAAATTTGCATTTTCCCAATGGATAAAGAGGAAATGTGGTTCAGCAGGTTGACATGGTAAACACGATTCAGTTGTGTCACTAAATAATCTACCAAACCTTTTATTTCTTTTATCTCATAGGGTCTTTGCCAATGAGCTAGCAATTTAGAGTGTGAGGTAGGGATAAGGACCATGACTCGATCGCCTGGATGGAATTCACGGAGGGTTAAAACTCGGCTATACAGACAGGCCTGTGCTGCTTGTACACATTCCATATTTTCTTTTAAAATAGGTTGAATTTTATTGAATCTATTGAAGTAACTGCATGATATATGTATTCCAGGATTTAGGAGGATGGAAGTGCCTCATTCTCCCAACCTTCTTTCAGGATGTCCAATAAACTGCGGTGTTGTCTTCCATGTAAAGGTTCAAAGGGTGAGAACCCCGTGGAGGCTTGAGGGACTTCCTCAAAAAATGCAATGGGAAGTAATCAATTGCAATTCCTTCCATCCTTGCTGACTACCTTACATGACATTTGTTTGAGCATTTGATTAAATCGTTCAGCTAGACCATCAGTTTGAGAATGGTAAACTGAGGTCTTTAGATGTTTTATGTGGAGTAACTTGGCCACTTCCCTGAACGTGCCAGAGGTAAAAGGTGTCCCTTGATCCGTGCAGACCTCTATAGGGATGCTAACACACACAAAGACCCCTACTAACTCCTTTGCAATGTTTTTTGAATTGGTTTGTCTCAAAGGGATAGTCCATGGATACTGTGTAGGATAATGGATGAGAACCAGAATATATTTATGCCCTCATGCTGAGAGTTCAGGCGGACCTACAATATCAATTTGTATCCGCTCAAAGAGATTTCTGTTAGAGGCACTGGTACGAGAGGAGCTTGGCCCTTCCTAGGAATTAATTGACACTCTAGGCATGAGGTACAAAAATGAGGACGAATCTCCTCATTTATCCCGGACCAAAAAAATATATCGATAGAACTATATTTGTTCCTGGGGGATATTTGGCTTTTTACAGAAGCTCTTTAAATAAATAAATACATACATAGATAGATAAATGGATAAATAAATAAACATACGCACTTTGATCTTTGAAAATTAAAAAGAAAGAAAAGTTTGTATATTGCTGCTGATATAAAGGATTCCCAATTAGCATCTTGACACACTTCAGCTGAATAATTCCTTGGCTGAAAGTACTGAATGTGTCAGAGAGACGATGTGCAGCATTGCTCTTTATGGCACTCAGTTTTGTTTTAATTCTCTCCTTGGCTACTACCTCCAGTGGGTCCGGAGTACATGCTATAGCTGATCTTGCCCTTTTAATTAATATTGAGAACGGACATTAGAAGTTTTTTGGTCTGGTAAAAGTCAATAACCAGTTGCTTGGTTTTGCTGATGGTAAAATGTAGACAAGAAACAAAGTTCTGTCCTACCCCCCTTATCAGTGCATCCCATAAGTGCAGAATCATCTGAGAATTTCTGCAAGTGACACAATCTAGTGTTACATTTGTAGTGTACAGAGTGAAGAGAAAGGAGACAAGACTGTTTCTTGTGGTGCTGCAGTGTTGGTTACATCTGTTTAAGAAACAGTCCTTGAATCTCACAAACTGCAGTCTGCCCGAAACACAGTCCGTTATGCAGGACAACATAGGCTTATCCACCTGCATATCTCTGAGTTTACCCCATAACAGGGATTGCTGGATGGTGTGGAAGGTGATGGAGAAGTCAAAAAACATAATCCTTATAGTGCTGCCAGCTTTTTCAGGTGAGAATAATCCTTGTGGAGCAGACAGATAATTGCATCCTCCACTCTAATATTTTTTGAAAGACCTATTGCAGTGGGTCCAAGTGGGCTACCACAACAGGACTCAAGGTCTTCAGGAATGCAAGAGATAAGCGCCACTAGTCTGTAGTCATTAGGTGAAGAAGCACCTACCTTCTTTGGAACAGAAACAATGCAGGGTGTTTTCCAGAGCAGTGGCACTTTCTGAAGACTTAGCGACAGACTGAACAGGTGACAGAGGACACCACAATGTTGGTCATCCCAGGTCAGGTCAGATCAGGTTGGGGACCATGCATTGGTACAGCATGTTGCCGCACCCACCACATGACGAAACAGCTCGGGATCCTGGTTGGCAACCCCCCAGGCAGACACGCAGTCCAGTCCCACCCTCTGGAAATGACCCTTTACCTCCCGCAAGCAGGTGTTACATGGGCATCCCCTTGGCCTGGTCCAGCCACTTAGGTCCTCAACAATGAAGATTCTGTGAGCCGGATCATCCTCTGGGAATCACGCCACATGGCCATAGTACCATAACTGATGCTCCCTCACAATGCAGGTGATTTGCCTCATTTGGGACTCCATGAGCAACCACTCATTCGACACAAAGTCAGACCACTGGTACCCAAGGATTCTCCAAACAAACACAGTACCAAAGGAGTTAAGTTTTCATCCATGTCTCTCAACCATATAGCAAGACAGGAAGCACCAGGACTCTAAAGACTTGGACCATCGTCCTTTTGCATAGATATCGGGAGGGCCACACACCACTTTCCATTGACCTCATGACTCCCCATACTCTTCCAATCCGTCTGTTGACTATAGGAAGAGTCACCAGAGACATGAAAGTCACTGCCAATGTCAGCTCAGGCCTTAAGAACTTGAGGACTGACTCCATCTGGTCCTGTACCTCTTCCTTTATGTAACCTTCCTGAGTTATCTCCTTACTTGGTCTTCAGTTATGGACAGTCCACACTTATTGCCAGAAGAGGACTTGTCACTGGCCATTTCCGTTCACGTGGTAGGAGTTGTTGTAGGGATGGTGTGGGGAGACCTGAGTCCTGCATTACTTGAGTCCCCATAATTATACACAGTCCATTCCAGACATCCATCATGTTATTCTAAGTGAGTCTGTTTTCTATTTTAGCTCTTTACACATCCTTTCCTTCACTTATATTTTTCTTTTGCACACACTGTAAGCCCTTCAGAGCCACTTTGTCACCAGAATTGAATGTTTTATTTTTCTTTAATCCTCTTTAGTGTTGGCCCAAAATGGATAACTAACCTGTCGCCATTAGGTTTTCGGGCCTGGAGTGACCTCTCGGGGCAGGGCGTCAGACTGCAGTGCTGTAGTGTCTTAATATTAATGTGTATTGCAGATACAAACATATGCAGGTTTTCACTGTAGTGGTCACTTGTAAATATTGAAGCTAATGAAACCTGCACTATGTTGCATGGTCAAATAAATTTTCAGTGCCTTAATAAAGGCTTAAAAAGAACAACATAAGGAAGTAAAATTAGGCATCATGTTAACAAAATTTACACAACAAGTCATTAAAATGTACTTTTTCATCTAGGAACTGTCTTAATCCATTTTTGCTTCATGCTGATAAAATGAACATTAGAGCTTAACCCTGTTGCTCCATCAAGCTGGTAATCTGGTTTGATCTGATGTCTAACAGAAATTCTAACTCATCCATATTTAATGGTGGTGCAGTGCTGGAAAGATTGTGAGAGTGACAATGAGAAACTGAATTAGAGGTATAGAAGAGGATTATGGTAATTATGACATATTTTATAATTGATATGCATGGCTGAGGTAGAGTATCCATATTTGAACATACATAGTTTTCATGGTAAAGACGTGCTTTTTCTTTTTTAAACTTAATTGTTTCAGAAGCTCAGGACTGTCCAAGCATGAAAACAAGTTATTTTACAAGTTATATAAAAACAACTTATCCACCTTTTGCATGTTTATAGTATTGGTAAGGACTTGAAGCGGCCATTCAGACACTATTCTGTTTAAAGGGCTTTAGTACCAGCAGTAAATGTTGTGTACCGATACCTCATCTTTGAACATCTTTGAAGCCCCCCAACACAATCTATCAGCATGCTCAAAACTATAAAGAAATCAGCGTAGGCGAAACTCCAAGGGGAACAACCCTTCACTACCCTGCTCTTTCATACAATGTAGGTATGTAGCACTCTGAGCTGACATTATTATTATTACATGTTATTTTACTATACACCACAAAAATAAGTGGACATATAAATATTATTTCTTCATCATTGTATTCATGATATGTTTGATTAGAATATGGCTGTGTGCTAAATTAAATAGAAACCCAGTTATAATTAATAACAATGTAGATTTTTATTTATAACTAAACATTTTGTAATTACTCATCTGTTCACCAGATTACTCAGCCAACATCAGAAACATGATTTTTATTTTTAAATTTCATACTGACAAGGTCATAATCAATATTCTGTATGTTTCTTCCATACTATGGAATGCATACATTATCAAATCATAAATTATGATTTGCGATAATTTAACATAATGTGAGGGACAAATGATATAAAAGAATAACGCTATTGTTAAGTTTGATCTCTTTCTGAGTTTTACTTTGCCTTAAGGTATAACTACCTTGTTTTACTAAATCAGATTTGGTGTAGATGATTTTTGGAACATTTTAAAATTTAGGATCTTAACTTGTGGAATACAAACGCATCCAGTTTGTTCTTTCCTGTTCACAGCAACAGAATCTCTAAACTCCACTGTTGGATGTTAAACTGTACTGTATATTTTTTAATAAATTATTTAAATGCATAAGCTTAAAATGTAAAACTCTGGCAGGTAAAGAACCATTAAGAAATTAAGCACATAGTCAAACTACATTAGATCAGCCATATGCAGAGTAAAGGTTGCTATGCAAGTAGCAGCCTTTTACATAAGCGCCATATTTCTCACTGTTCTTCTCTTTGTTTCTGAACTTATTTACTATTTACTAGTTAACGGTCAGTGCCAAACACCAGACAACGACACTATGGATGCCTGTCCATCCATTATGTAATATGTATGTATGTATGTATGTATGTATTTATTTATTTATTTATTTATGTATTTAAATAGCTTTTATAAAAAGTCAAATTTCCCCTGGGGTCAAATAAAGGTTCTTTCTGTCTATTTATCTTTCTATGTATCTATTGTATCTGAAAATAGCAATGCACCAGTTATCCTTTTAAAAAAAGGATGGTCTGTTTTAAGTGTCCGGCCAAATAATATGTGTATATATAGAATTAGTGCATGCACAGTAAAGCAAAGACTAAAAAGAGCAAGACATGCTGTACAGCAGAAAATCCAGCAGATGGGGTGGAGAACAAACAGTTTGAGAAAGTGCTGAGCTTTTATTTTAACTACGTACAAGCCTGCACTGCAGATCTTCTGCTGCAGATGTTTCTGCATGAATAATATATAGCAAAGAGACAACAATACTGTTTCACTGAGGGCTTTTTTTCTTCTTTTGTTAGAACGAAAATCAGTTTTCACTTTTAACTACAATATGAAGTGAAATGTTATCTAAATATCAAGGGCAATAAACTGTGAAATTTGTATACACCAAGAAACCTGGGAAAATCAACATTTATTTTGAATCAATTTCTTTAATTCAGAAAAAAGACGTCCAGAAATAATAGCCACTCGTTTTCTATTCATTTTATACCATACCAGGTTTATCCATCAAGCTGTCTTCGGTCGGCTCTGCCTTTGTTAGTGTATCCATGTATCATAAAACATTTATTTAAATATGTAGTGGAGTTTAAGAAGTATGGTTGTAATTCCTAATAGAAGAAGAACTCACCCTAAAATTAAAGAAAAAAGAAAGATTGATAAATAGACATTAGCAGTGAGAAAACACAGAAGGTATTCCATGGTATCAATGCATTATATCAATAATACGCCTTCAGATGTGCCGTTCATGCAGGATGCAGGACTTATTCTGTTGTTTATTAGGTGTTTACCTTGTTTCCCATGTGCAGATAGTGCTTGCCCCACTGAATACAGTAGCACAGCAGCAATCGACAGAATAGCCCTTCTCCCCTCACTTCTTCTCCTCTTTTTTTCCTATCTACCAAACAAGCCGCACTCACCTCGACCAGTGAGTCTTTGTCCTAAGCCATCTTACTGAGCACTATTACTTAACTTAAAAAAGCTTAAAATGCTTCAGCCTGCCAACACTAATATTAGTCTTTTCACAATGTCTCCTTTTTCTTTTTCATTGGCTGCCTTACAGACATCCTACATCCTGCAACATAAAGAATAATAATATATCATCATTACTGGAGATTTTATTTTCACCTTTTTTGAGAGTTATCTCCATGAATGTTTTGCAGGGTACCTCGGCTTTGTTCTGCTACTATATTAATCTTGAGTGTACAAACATTATTCAGAGGTTTTGTACAGGCACACTTATACTGTATTTATAAATTGTTTTTTTAAAAGCATTCATTAAATATGTCTAAGTATTTATTTTAGATTTAATTATTTTGAGGTGCAATTGGTTACACTTTTTTGATTTTTTCAAGTGTAACACAAGCAATTGAAGAGATGTGCTAATTATAACACAATGGTAGTAGCAGGATTTGAACCCACAACCTCAGGGCGTGAAGTCCAAAACCTTACCCACTACACCCCACTGCCTTATTTTACATTACAAATTCACGGCAACAAGGTAAGACTCAGGTTTGGCTGGGATGTCAAGCCATCACAGGACACACTATTTCATGTATTGCTAATTTAAACCTACAAGTCAACCTAATACAGTATGCACATTTTTAGTATGTGGAAGAGAACATGAGTTGAAAGAGTCAGAATTACTGACAAGGTACACTGCAATGCACATTGGTTCCAATTTAAGTTGCTAAATCACCTAGACTGCAGGTCTTTGGAGTTGTGGGAGGTAAATCAAATGTGTGTGTCGGGGCTTACAAGCTCAAAACTAACAACAAATTGGTGCTGGGTTCAAACCTTGGTTGCTGGATAAATGAGACAGTTGCACTATTGCTCCACTATGCCAATTCATGCCATTTATAAAATGTAAAAATAAATTGAACTTGGTATAAGTTTATCTACATTTGTTCGATTATCAAGTTCTTTTTAGATATATATGGGTCAGATAAAGGATTGGAATGAAAGATTGTTCTTTGAAGCAGAGGCTGCATTTGTAAAAGCAGTCCCAAAACAACTTTGGAAGCCGGCGCGGACACAGACAGGCGGACACGTTAATGTCACCAAATACACGTTTATTTACAAGTGCCATTATTTACAAAGGTGCCCCAACCCCCAAAAGTCCCCAAAGTCCTGGCCACAACACAGTGCCTCTTTCCTCTTCTCCTCTCCTCCAAGACCTTGTCTTTCTCCTCCTGACTCCAACCATCACATAAAGGGAGGTGGCCCCTTTTGTATGTACCCGGATTTGCTCCAGGTGCTTCCTGGCAATCTTCCACCGACACTCCCCAGTGTGGCAAAAGTGCCGGCTGCATACCCAGAAGCACTCCGGGTGTCCTCGCTTCTCTTCCCCCCGGCACTTCTGGGTGTGGCGGAAGTGCCGAGGTCCAGGGCTCCCAAGGCACAGGGGCGCCCCCTGGCAGTGACCACGGGCTTCTACAGGGTAGAGCTTCAAAGCTCTGTACCCGTGGCTCCCAAAGGAACCAGGGTGGTCGCCCCCACGTGGTCTGAGGCAAGTGTAAGCCCTCTTCCGGTCTTCCTAGGCATCCCGGCCAGGTCGCCACCCCAGTCATCTCCGACACAACATAAAGCTTCTTGATGGCACTGAGCAGAAATAAAGGGTACAACTCAAAAAAATGTTACTTTGATATATTCCTTAGCTATAGTCTCTTCTTTCTGCATGTTCCCACATAAATCAAAGTGACAGTATCATGTGCTTTGAGTATAATTGAACAACACTAACCCCTTTAAATTGAAAGATGTAAGACTGCGTGTTGGTGCCAGTGCCTGGGATTGTTTTAACCATGTGGACAGCACCCAAATTTATTTATAAAAGTATAAAACATTTCTTTTATTTTTTTGTGAAAACAATTGTCATTGAAATAAAGGATTTAGAAAAATAAATTAAGCTAAAAAAAAAAGGGTATGATGAGAGAATAACTTTACAAAATATCTGATTTGCCCAGTGCACGTCTTTCCCTACTTAAAGCAGATATTTTAGAAGTAAAATACTGCATGCCAATATTTTAGTTTGTGGAATGAAATCTTTTTAAAAAATGTATATTTTCCGTTGTCCAACCTCGCATCAGGAAAGATGTGTTGTACATGTGCATAAAGCACTACATAATTCCATCTAAAGATGTAAATCTAGTGGAGTCAAAATTAATAGATTTCAAGTATTGTACAATGCTAATAATTGAGCCAAGTATCATTCAGATTGAGTGTTTCATTTTTGAGTTATTGTATCGAAACTGTGACATCCAGACCTACATGTAGACAGAGAGAGAAAGAGACATCACACAGAAAGCAGTCAGATCATATTCAGGGACATACATTTAAAAGTTGAAATGAAATAAATATCTAATGGCAAATCAGGAATTGTCAAGAGTGCTTTAGCACACATAAGAAGAAAGAAGAATATTTTCTTACTGTATACAGTGGAGTGGATAGAAAGGTGTGTCAGGAGTGATTTGTGACAGAGTGAGATCAGCTATGTTATATGGGATGGAGAGGGAGGTCAGTGGAATGGTGAGGATGCAGGGAGTAGAGTTGGCAAAGGTGGATAAGTTTAAATACTTGGGATCAGCAGTACAGAGTGATGGGGATTGTGGAAAAGAGGTGAAGAAGAGAGTGCAGGCAGGGTGGAATGGGTGGAGAAGAATGTCAGGAGTAATTTGTGACAGACGAGTATCAGCAAGAGTGAAATGGAAGGTCTACAGGACGGTAGTGAGACCAGCTTTGTTATATGGGTTAGAGACGGTGGCACTGACCAGAAAACAGGAGACAGAGCTGGAGGTGGCAGAGTTAAAGATGTTAAATTTGCATTAAGGATGGACATGGTTAGGAACAAGTACATTAGAGGGTCAGCTTAGGTTGGACAGTTTAGAGACAAGGTTAGAGAGGTGAGATTGTGTTGGTTTGGACATGTGCAGGGGAAAGATGCTGGGTATATTGGGATAAGGATGCTAAGGATGGAACTGCTAGGCAAGAGGAAAAGAGGAAGGCCTAAGAGAAGGTTTATGGATGTGTATAATAGAGCAAGATGCAGAGTGTAGGATGTTGTGGCACCCCTTAATGGAAGCAACTGAAAGAAGAAGAAAAAGAAGATATATTTTACATTATATTATAACTACATGACTAAGACTGGAAAAGCATCAATCAATAAATAAAGACAAATACACATAAAAGTAGCAAGTTTCTAATTATTAGTAATGCACCCATGAATCAGAGCAGAATCTGAAACGTTAGGGATGGATTTCCATTTGATTGGTGATTAACCGATAAGGTAAGCAATTAAAATGATTAGATATGGACAGACAAGCATATTTGTGTGTGTGTGTGTATGTGATACAGAAGAAAAAATAATTTTATAAATACAGTATAGTCGAACACTTGTGAGTACAAAATGTCACTATTAAAAAATTCTAGCACCTTGTATAACATTTGAATATCTAAAATTAAAAGTGAGAGATGAAACTTGATTAGGGTACTAAGTTTTGCTTAGCTGCAGGAGAAAGTGGGGTACAGTATATTAAGAACAGCATGAAAAAATACTGATACAAAAATGTAAAATGTGAAATTTTATTTTTATCAGGTTTTTCACAGTAAAAAGGTCACGCTGTGAGTAACTGTAGAAAACATTAAAGGATAAAAAAAATTTTTCAGTCACAGTTATTTCTTCTTAATCATGGTACAGTATTTATTAGTTTTACACATGAAACTGATTTCTAAACTGAGGCATACTTTATAAATTAAAAAAGCAACTTGTGTTTCATTATGGAGCCAATGGGTACTAGAGTCCCTTTGTAAAGAAAAGCCTTATAACTTATATTGATATAAGTCCTCTTTGAAGTAGCAAATGTTTCATTTTAAGAAAATGTACCTTCCTTATTTCTGTGGAATGCTTTTGACAACAAAAGTAAACTGAAAATATTTTATCAGAGATTCTTAAAACTACATTCTTGAGGTAAGGATACGTTTTTTACTCGTTTGTCTGCTTGCAGTAGCCATAGTGAGTGGAATAAACCTCATAGAGATCCAGATGCTGTGAGGCAGTAATGACTGTTCTGTGCTACAACTGTGCGTATGTTAAAATATCTGTACTGAACTTACTGAACTTCTGTCTAATTAAACTTAGGTGGTTCGGTGCGGTAAAGTGGTCCAGGTGTGCATGCATGTGTGTGTGTGTGTGTGTGTGTGTGTGTATGCCTATTTGCCCTGTGAGGGTCTGGTGCTCTGTCCAGATGTTGTTCCTGCCTTCGCCCTTAGATTACTAGGATGAGCTGTCTCTGCCCTATGACCCTGCCCTGGATAAGTTAATGATTATAGCATCTTCTCAGTTCTTTTCACTTGTTTGCATGCTACATGTGAGCTTAATATTCATGTGTACATTATCAATCTGGTGACAGCAGGCAGTATCTTTGCAAAATAAAGAAATATGCTTCTGTATAGTGAAAGTGAATCCATGGGGAAGACAAGCAGGGTAGTTGGTGAAGTGAAGCGCATAGCTGGTCTCCTTTAAAAAAATAACTAAATCAAATAACAATGGTTTGCTTTTTTTTTGCATTTTTATCTTCTTAAAACAACATAGAAACATGCAGTTTTGCAAAATATGTGTAGTCTCAAGACACGGATCAATACTCCATAATATTTTTGGCTTGAAAAATTGATGTATTTAATTTTTAATGCTTTTCTTTATAATGGGACTCCAGTCCACATAAGCTCCATTATTAAAAGCAACAGTGGGATAGTACTTTGTACAATTTATAAAATATGCTTCACAATTCCATATGGTAAAGTAATTGTATAAGTAAATCTTCAGTAAGGATTTCCATAAGCTTTGGCATAATGCTTATGTGTATGTTGATTAATGATTACAGAGTATTTGTAGTGAGGGTCAAATCCCGGCATAAGTTATAGTGGAAGAATTGACTATTTTCCAGGTGAAAAAACAAATTTTTACATGAAGTTTGGTGAGTGATAAATATCTAGACACCTATTTTATTTACAGATCATGCATAGAAGGTAGAAAAGAGCACAGATTCAACAACTATTGGACTTCGAAAGGGATTAGTTTATTGGGATTTGTATGGGTAGTATGTCTATTCAGTTGCATGGAATGCCTGTACATTTTAAAATGTATGGGACTAGAGACTAGATGGAAAAGAAACTCCCTCTTACATAAACAGCATAGAGCCATACAGAAGAATCACTGAAAGGAAGGATTGTACATACAGTACACTGCAGAGTAACAACTAGTCAGCTTGTGCTCTAACATTAAGTTTCAAAGGCCAAACATGACATGTGGGATATTAACCTGCACTTTAGAGTTCATATGTGACATGGCACTTTAATACCACAGAGTAGACAAAAGTGTATTCTGGACAGCAAAGTGCCATGATGTCAAAATATCAAGGACTAACTGTTTTTCTGGACTCCCCTACTTGAATCCAGTCAAATGAATATTGTTTGTTTCCTGGATTTTGTCCCTCACACAGAAAACTTTTAACATTAATGAAGTATCCAATGACCTCCTGGCAGAAAGTATCTAGACCCTCAATGAGTCAATGTCACATTGTATTCAGGCATGTAAATCAAGAAAAAGTATACATAATGCTGATTTTTTGCAATTAAAATTTAAAATCCTGTAATCATATGTTTCATATATTAATGTCATCATTTGTGCCAGACTTGGTAGATACCAGGTGATCCCTCCTGATGTTGCAGTTTGCATTTTGATTGTAACTTAAATGTTAAATTCCCATATTTTGTATTTTGAGTGAACAAGGCATGCTTCCCTAGCTCAAATTTTACAGTTATGTTTCAGTGAATCTCAGTTGTGATCATATACTGTATATGAGGGGCTGTCATTTATAGCATATATATTATTACCCTGCACTATCAGCAAATCCAAATGCATTTCACAATACTACTTTCTCGATAACTAAATAATTAGAATTGTTTTCATAAACTAAGAAGATATGGAATGTTATAGGGAAATCTTATTAATACATTACCAGCAGTTCTTGTTTTTTAAATAATTTTTTTATTTAAAACATTTTTATTTAGTTGCAAGCTGTATGTCTCATTTCTATATCAAATGAAACGCTAGGAAAGAACTTAACAAAATAGTACGTAACTTTGTATGAATTTGTCTTGACTGCAGTATTATTCAAAAATAATCGGAAGTGCATTTGCAAAAATGCCACATGCACAATGGTAAACTTAAATCAATATTTTCAAATTATCAAGGATTGATAATTAATGTTGTTTTTATTATTTTTGTCACTGTTTTCTGATTCAAGCTTTTACTTTAGGTTTCTTGAAGTACTCTTTTATATTGACATATATTTAAAATCTCATTCAGCCTGTATTTGTACTTGTTGAAATGCATGTTCAGTCTAATATTTAATTAGATTAAGAGATCCAAAAATATTCATCACAAATAGAAGCATCAGCCAGACATTCCCAGGAAACCCTAATAGCTCATCTAGGATTCCCGGGTCTATTCAGTCTGTTTCTCTTGTTTCAAATCCAACTCACTACCATTGGTTGTGATCAGTTGACAGCTCTCCCCCTCTCTTCATGTTAATGTCCAAAACATACGATCACGGGTCAGATGACACAATTTATGCAGGACCTTGTACATGAGTGGCAGAGAAAACGAGCATGAGATAGCCAAGCGGATTGGAGTGGCAGCAGCTGTTCAGCGGACTTTGTACTGATCCATGATGGTAAAGCGGGAGCTGAGTCTAAAGACAAAACTCTCGGTTCGCTGGTCAGTCTACGTCCCTGTCCTCACTTGTGGTAATGAGCTGTAGGTAATGACCAAAATAACGGGATCTCGAGTGCAAGTGGCAGAAATAAGATTTCTACATAGGGTGATTAGGTTGAAATTATAGTGTGAAGCTCATTGATTCGGGAGAGCCTCAGAATAGAGTTGCTGCTCTTCCAGATCCAATTGAGCCAGTTGGGGTGGTTTAGGTGTGTCATAAGGATGCCCTCCCAGACGGCTCCCTTAGAGCTGCTCTGGGCTGTTCCCACTAGAGGAGACCCTGTGGCAGATCCAGTACATGCTGGAGGGATTATATCTCTTGGCTGGGTTTGTAACCCTAGAAATTCCCCAGGAAGAGATGGAATCTGTACCTGGGAACAAGGAAATCTGGGCTGACCTTAGCAAGCTGTTGTCACAAACCTCACCAGGAAAACTGGCTGAGAAACTGAGATGAGATATGGTTCACAAATAATTAAAATACTTCAGGAATTTCAGTATTTTTTCAGTATTTGTATCTGTTGAAATGCATGCTCAACCTGTTTTAATCAGAATATACAATTTAAAAAAAATAAAAATAAAATTTTGAATATAATTTTTTTAATTCACTATTATCCTGAAAAACAGCCTTGTTTTATTAACTTTACTTTGACCCTGGGGATCCATAATGACTGCATTTTTTCATTCCAAAATATAATATCTTAATTAGATACCTGTGTCAAATTACTGATCTTATTTAGATGACTTGCTCCAGTTGAGACCTGAATACCCAGAGTTACCAATAATGCATCTTTTCTCCCATTTGAGTAGTTGTAATATTAATGGACAGGATTCAATTCAGTCGCTTTTTCTTCACTTTAGTCAACTTGCTTTATAAGACACTGAGCCCTTGAATTTTCTTCTTCTTATCTTTTCCTTAACAATCAATTAACAATGAGATGAAAACAACAATATACAAACTCTGCAGAAGTTTACTAAAATTTGAGACTGTATGTATTCATCCTAAACAGCTGATTAAGTATAAACTTGAATTCAATGTATTCTTGTATAGCACTCTTTACTAAGTATAGGCTCAAGAGCACTAGTGTGTATTTTTATCTATAATATATTATCAGTAAACATTGAAACCACAAAAATACATTTTAAGTTTCACAAACATTAAAATATAAATACATCTCAATGATAAACTTAAACAAATCTTGTCAATACAAATTTCATCAATATAATAATTAAGAAAGAGCCAGATGACAGATGGATGAGATCAAAACAAAAACACCAGTTTATAGTAATCCTGTTTAAAGTAACCTGTCTGGGGGAATCTAATAATGTACAAACTAAAGACAAATGATAAGGTCTTGTGTTGCCATGGTAAACATTCAACCCCACGAGTTCCAGTATTTGTAATGTCTTTAGGAGACCAGCATCGTCAGTTTGTAGTGTACACTCTAGGATGTAAGCATTAATAAATTTGGTTAATAGGGCCCAAGTCATTTCAAACTTTTTGTGTTACGAGATGGAGTTTGAAATGTCTGGTCTAAACTTTCTTGGAAACTAACACAGACACTTTCAACCCAGGACCAAAACCCCCAGAACCTTGGTTAACAGCCATTACATTAAAGTAACATATATTCAGTGATGTAATTCAATTAGTTAAGTGGTATGTGAATGAGCAGTCAAATTATTATTTAAAGTTTATGTTTATGCATGTCACTCAAGGGTTGAAGTACTGTTTCTGGAGCTCTTGGTATTAATCTGAATTTACTTTGTCTCATTGACAAAATAATTAATTGAATTTTGCTATAGGTCTGCTTCAGGTTCCAGAAAGAAACGAAGATATAGGTGAGTACAGAGTTTGAATATTGAATCAATTTAAATTGTATCATTTATATTTTTTTATTTGAGGCAATACTAATAACAGCTGCAGTGGTAGCGCTGCTGCCTCACAGTAAGGAGACCTGGGTTCGCTTTCCAGGTCCTCCCTGCGTGGAGTTTGCATGTTCTCCCCGTGCTTGCGTGGGTTTCCTCCAGGTGCTCCAGTTTCCTCCCACAGTCCAAGACATGCAGGTTACGTGCATTGGCAATCCTAAAATTCTCCCTAGTGTGTGCTTGGTCTGTGGGTGTGGGTGTGTGCCCTGCGGTGGGCTGGCGTCCTGCCTGGGATTTGTTCCTGTCTTGCACCCTGTGTTGGCTGGGATTGGCTCCAGCAGACCCCCGTGAACCTGTGTTAGGATATAGCGGGTTGAATAATGGATGGATTCATAATAACAGCACCAAACTAATTATTTAAAATGTGTACGCTAAGAGCAGTACTAGCTGTAGTTATAGGTTATTGAGTGTGTTTTGATATTTATATTTGGTCAGCCTCTCACTCAGTTTTGTAAAGGTATGTTTTTTATTAATAATAAGGTGTACAGCAGGTAAAGCTGCTGCCTCACAACTCCATGAGTTTGATTCTCATTCATGGTTTGTTGAATTGGTGCAATCTTAACTGTCTGCAAAGGTTTTTTTTTTTAATTTTATTGTAATCATTCTATACAAATAGATCAATTGTTACAAAAAATAGGATTGAAAACAAATCAACCCCCACCCCTGAGAAATAGAGCATGGCCAACGGAGTAAAACTTAAAGCTTGTAAACATACCTAGATTGATTAGTTTAATAGGGCAATAGAGATGAATGGGGAAGAAAAAGAAATGCGGAGAGACTTGCTTCCTCGGTGCTTTAAGAGCTTATTCTAAAATATTACTGATTAGATCCTGCCATGTTTTGAAAAAGTTCTGTACAGATCCTCTAACTGAGTATTTGATTTTTTCCAATTTCAAATAGTATAAAACATCAGTTACCCACTGACTTAAAAGAGGAGAGTTAGGATTCTTCCAGTTTAGCAAAATCAGTCTGTGTGCCAGAAGTGTAGTGAATGCAATCACAGTTTGTCTGTCTTTCTTCACTTTAAACACATCTGGAAGAACCCCAAACACAGCTGTTAATGGGTCAGGAGCGATTGTGACACCAAGGCTGTCTGAAAGGCACCTACAAATTTTGGTCCAGAATGACGTTAATTTGGTGCAGGCCCAAAACATGTGACCCAGTGAGGCTGGGACTTGATTGCAGCGTTCGCAGGTTGGATCTTGCCCTGGAAACATTTTGGAGAGTTTTAGACGAGACAGATGTGCTCGATATATAATTTTGAGTTCAATAATTGTCTGCTTTGTGCATATGGAGCTCGAGTGAATTCTGTGCATTGCTACTTTCCACTCCTTTTCAGTTTGCAAAGGTTTTAATAGAAGACCCTATGCAAACTATCAGATTCAAACTTGAAATGTTTTCTTGGTATAGTGTTAATCATTTAATTTAAAAACAAAAAGTGTATGCCAGTGTTTTCCAATACTTGATCCAGAGTTTAGTAAGATTTTTTTTGTTCCATGATATTATTATTTTAGAGACAAAATGTTGCCTTTAAATGGAGTTATGATTTAAAATTACCCTTTTGTCTACATTTATTGTTGCAGTGCATTCATTTTTGATTGTTTACATTTCTTATTTTAATATAATTATATATGTATTAATCATGCATCTTATGCATACATGTGCTATACAGTACTTGTTTATACTGTAGATTAAATATATTTTATCTTGTAGTGTAATTATAATCTGTAGTAGTGCAACTGATATGAAATGATCTTAACAGTTTAAACCACATTTATTTGTAGAATTTAAGAATATTCAGCTGGTTTTGTTTTAAGAAATTTTCAAACTCATGTTTTACTCCAGCAGAGAAACTGCAAATTTAGCTATTCAGCCAATTACATTCAGAAGCAGGTATTATTTCTGTCTTTTTTCTTTAAATATAAAAGACACTTAAGTGATTCAACGACAACGATTTTAAAAGTTAATTTGATTTAATTGTTGGCACGACAGGAAACAATGCAGAATTACCAATATTCAGATTTATTAATTAAATTAATTCTTTGAATTTGTTTTTTTCTGTTTTATTTCAGATCTGGAAGCCCAAAGAACAAACACAAAAGCAAGAACAAACAAAGAAAAAGGTGAGACTCTCTCAAAAAGAATCAAGAAAGCTTTCTGAGAGAAATACATGATTGCTACCTGTTTTAGAACTTTTAGGTATAACTTGCAGTCTTTGTGTTTTCCACTATTAATACACTTTGGACAAACTTCAAATAAACCTTTCACTGCCTTTGAACCAAGAGTAAATAATGATAAAGTAATAAAATGCAGTTTTTACTTTTACGTTGTTTTATTTAAGAATAAAAGTATGCTATGTTCTGTATCTGTTACTAAATAGTTTTAAAATTGCATAATTATTTAAATTTCACCTTGCTGTCATTCTTTTATTAACCTTTTTGGCATTTCATGCATCTATCTGCACTTTTCATTGTCATTAAGTAGCTTAAAAATAAACGCATGGAACATTTGTGAATATTGATTTGCTGCTAATTACTGAACCCTTCAGCTCCTGATGAAAAATGAAAGTATCTTTCAGGTACCAGATTTTAAAATTTGTTGTTCTTCTCCTTAAACTGTGATCTAATTTATATGTAAAAATTATGAGAACAATCTTAGTTTGCTTTTATTTTAAATTGCCAATTTCCTGTTGCCGTATATACTCACATGTGCAGTAGTATGGCTAACATATAAAGCAATGGTATTATCTGTTTGAAATGTGGTATAGCAGGGAACATATTTCTCATTTCAAGTCCTTGTTGTTTCCTATTTTTTCAACTTGAATGATATTTTAGTTTTTTCCTGGTACTGAAATTTTATTCAGATAACTACATCCTTATATTGTAGCTGTTTGGATAATAGGGATGCTATAACTGTATGAGAGACTCTTCTGTTCTGGTGCACTATTTAAGGTGTACTGTAGTCCTGATTTGTATTCATAATTAGCTAGAGCAAATTCTGGTACCAAGCAGTAAAAAGAAAGCAATTAATGTCAAAGATATAAAAAAATAGAAAAGGTTTGCATAGCACTTCCTTTACATACTGTTCCACAGCTTTTATACTGGGCAGGGAGACTAACGGGTTTTTATTGAATTTTGTGCAAAGAATTGTTTTTTTGAGACACACACATTATTATCCACTTATGTTTGTAAAAGTGTCTCACAGTGCTATGAAGAAAGTCCATGACACTGTTTTGTATTTTTAATTGAAAACAGAAGTTTAAATATAATTAAAAAAGAGTATATTACCAGGTACCAGACAACAAGCCTTTGTGGATGGGGATAATGTTTGTCAATTATGGTGTCAACATGGTATTTTTTAGAAGACTGTAAAACACTAAGCCATTGCTAGTCAAGATGTAAGTAAGCAAATCTTGCATTAAAATAGGCATTTTTCATTTCATGTTTTACACATATTTAATATTATGCAGATATTAAGGCTACAATGTACACATACTTATGGTGACCAATTCCTGCATCACAATGGTTTATGATAAAAGCAGTTTTGAAATACAGTGATTACATTTATGCACACCAGCATCATTACAGTGGTGTAAGATCTTCGAGTTGTTATAGATAGATAGATAGATAGATAGATAGATAGATAGATAGATAGATAGATAGATAGATAGATAGATACTTTATTAATCCCGAATGGGAAATTCACATACTCCAACAGTAGCATACTGATAAAAATAATATTAATGAAAGAGCAATAAAACCGCAGTGCAAGTTAAAAAATGCAAGGTGGAGAGTGTAAGGCAGGAATAACAGTCTAAACTCTTGTGTAGTGTTAACGTTTACCCCCCCGGGTGGAATTGAAGAGTCACATAGTGTGGGGGAGGAACGATCTCCTCAGTCTGTCACTGAAGCTGCTCGTCTGTCTGGAGATGATACTGGTCAGTGGATGCAGTGGATTCTCCATGATTGACAGGAGCCTGCTCAGCGCCCGTTGCTCCGCCACAGATGTCAAACTGTCCAGCTCCGTGCCTACAATAGAGCCTGCTTCCTCACCAGTTTGTCCAGGCAGGAGGTGTCCCTCTTCTTTATACGTTCGCCACAACTGTCTGATAGAACATCAGCAGCATCTTATTGCAGATGTTGAAGGACGCCAGCCTTCTAAGGAAGTATGGTAGGCTCTGTCCTCTCTTGCACAGAGCATCAGTATTGGCAGTCCAGTCTAATTTATCATCTAGCTGCACTCCCAGGTATTTATAGGTCTGTACCCTCTGCACACAGTCACCTCTGATAATCACAGGGTCCGGGAGGGGCCTGGGCCTCCCAAAATCCACCACCAGCTCCTTGGTTTTGCTGGTGTTCAGGTGTAGGTGGTTTGAGTTGCACCATTTAACAAAGTCCTTGATTAGCTTCCTATACTCCTCCTCCTGCCCACTCCTGATACAGCCCACGATAGCAGTGTCGTCAGCGAACTTTTGCACGTGGCAGGACTCCGAGTTGTATTGCAAGTCCAATGTATATAGGCTGAACAGGACTGAAGAACGCACAGTCCCCTGCGGTGCTTATTGTTGCTGACTGCAATGTCAGACCCTGCAGTTCCCGAGATGCACATACTGTCTGTCTGTAAGAAAGTCCACGATCCATGCTACCAGGTATGAATCTACTCCCATCTTTGTCAGCTTGTTACTAAGGAGCAGAGGTTGGATGGTGTTGAAGGCGCTAGAGAAGTCCAAAAAACATAATTCTTACAGCACCACTGCCTCTGTCCAAGTGGGAGAGGGATTGGTGTAGAAAATAGACGATGGCATCCTCCACTTCCACCTTCCCCTGGTATGTGAACTGCAGAGGGTTGAGGCCGTGGCGGACCTGTGGCCTCAGGTGGTGAAGAAGGAACCGGAAGTCATTCAACTCACCAGGACGTGATACCTTTGGGACTAGGGTGATGCAAGATGTTTTCCAAAGCCTCGCGACTGTCCCCTATTCCAGGCTCAGGTTTGATGATGCGCTGTTGAGGACTCCCCAGCTCCAACGCACAGGCCTTCAGCAGTCGTGGCGATACTCCATCTGGACCCACTGCTTTGCTAGTACGAAGTCTCCTCAGCTCTCTGCTTACCTGGGCTGCTGTAATTGTGGGTGGGGGGAAACTCTCTCCTATGCTGGTATCAGCAGAAGGATGGGTTGAGGGTGCAGTACTCTGAGGTGAGAGTGGGTTAGGGTGGTCAGACCTGTTAAAGAAGTTATAGGATTATAGCTTATATGTGAATTCTGTAACCTACCTTGTGTAACAAAATTTTAATGACATTGAAGGCTGACCATCCTGCGTGCAATGCTAAAAGAGCAGAGAATGTGGCTGCTTTTACTTCCCAAGCCTCTGGCTGAATTGGATGGATCTGTGACTTTTTCAGATAATAGCTAAATGACCCAGTCATGGACATGTTAATTCCAGGATGGACTGTTTAGGAGACCATCATAAAAATATTAAATTAAAAGATGTCCAGTTGAGTTGAAAAATATTCAGCATCATGTACACTCAACATTGCTAAGGATGTTTGTCACTTTGTACAGAATGTTTACTCAATTATTTATAACTACCATCTGCTATATATTTTGAACACTTAACTAACACTTCCAGGTTTTGTTTTTGCTATCACTATATACATGTACTACTGCTTGTTTTTGCAGTGGTACACAACTAAGCAATGCTTCTTTGTTTTTTGCTTATTACATAAGTTCTGCTTATAAAGGTATATAAATCACATTAATGCTGTCAAGTTATATACAATTTGGATTCTCATTAGAGCCACTTTAAATCTCATAAAGGTAGAGTATATTTTTCATGTTCTATATGTTTTTTTGTGAAAAAAATCAAAGGCATCTGGTTTCGAGAAAAATATATAAAATTTGAAGGGAGGTTAACTTAATTTTTCAGACTGTCTGGAAGTGAGTATATATGTTTGTGCATGGCTGATGAAGGATTAAAATCCGTTTCTTTATTTGTAGTGGTGTAAAAATTCTCCCACCTCCCTGTAATTCTAATACTGTATGGATTCCCAGCTTAGTAAAACTGAAGCTTATTACAGTTTGTTAAAGGATTTGGAGGCACAGGATTTAGCACTGCTGCCTTACATCTCCATAGTTCTAGGTTAGACTGCCTTGAATACTGCCAGGATAGGCACCTGCTTTTAGAAAACTCAAACTGGATTTGTGCGTTAGAAAATGAATGAATTGATAGATAGACTTCAAAAATGTATGTATTACTAGATTTTATATACACTTGTTTTTAATGTCATTCCTTTTTAAAATGTAAGTGGAGAAAAAATAAAGGAAACATTCAACAGTTTGGGGACACGTTGCTGTCCATTTTCTCAAATCAGTTTTCCTTGTCTTACCAAGAACACACTCCCATCTTCCATAATGAAACTATCTGCTTTTTCTTTTAGTTCTGTCCAGCAGAGGCTCTTTTGTTAGGGTGTGGTTGCTGCCAAAAGACCACAGGCCTCACACTGGATGTCCCCTTGTTCTCTCTCTCTCTCTCTCTCTCTCTCTCTGTCCCTCTCTCTGTCTCTGCCTCTGTCTCTATCTCTTTTTAAATTTCTGGAAATTTTGCATGCTTTAAACTAGCTGTGCTTGAATTCCCAGTAGCTTAAATGAATGGGTAATTTAGCTCTAATGTAGCAAAGTAGCAGGCTGCTGCATGGCTTTTTGGGAGTCACGAGTCTGGTGGTCTACGTTCTAGTAACTGGCATTTTTTGTTGATTTGCCATTTTATTATTTGCATTTCCTTCTCCCGGGCAATCTGCATTTGTCAATCCTGTTTTACATGGTTGCCATCATTATTTTTAGATTCTCTCCTGACCTTAATTTTAAGAGTTTGCAGTAGTGTTGGATTGATACTAAAATTTCGACTTAATACTAATACTAAGTAATAATACCCAGATTTGTCATCTCAGTATCCATGCCAAAACCATACCTTAGCAAATAACAGATGACTCTAAACCACACAGGCTGATAGGCCACACAAACAGACAGATGTTTTAAAAAAAAAAGTACTTCTCATAGTTCTGGATCTGTAACCCAGCTTCATGGAAAACGTGCCCCTCTTAACTTTACTTGTTTTTACTGTAAATACCATTTTAACGCCTGTCGAGCTCCGAGTCTATGAAATTCATCGGGATGAACAAGGGGTAAATGATTGGCAAGATTTGATGTGTTTCCTCCTTTGGTGACATAAACCTTGTAACACTATTTGCAAACAGGTGCTGTAATATTTTCAGGTTCAACTTTTTCATTTGCCTTATTAGCAAACTATTGCCATATCTCACTTAACTGCCCTGTCAATGCTATCTGTGCCATTTTTTGGATCTTTCCTTTTAATAAACATAGCATAAAGCAACTTTAGTCACATTTTCATGTACAGTAGTAAGATTACTGAATTTTACATAATGCAGGTATAGTATCGCTTTGAACAATTGTTAGTATGGTATGTTTTAATACTTGTATACCATACAACACTAGTGTGGTTGGACAGTTAGTTTCATTTGCTAATTTGGAATATGACTCATTGTTACCCATTTTTGTGTTCCAGTAAAATTTGAGTTTTGATTATTCTTGATCATTTTCAGTACAGTTTGATCATAAAAACACTTTCTATGTTTTTAAGTTGCTTTTGTTTCTGGCTGTTATACTGATTTCACTCTTTCAATGACAATGTCTGGTAGCATGATGTAGGGATTTACGTCACTCAAGTATTGTGAAAGCTATGTTATCAAGAGTCTTGTATTCATAATAGGTTTACCATTGGCAAATTGGCCTTAAGGTTGGGTCTTTCCTGAAAGAAATTGGAACCAGCTGAGAGGTGCCAATGGTAATGGAAAGTCATTAAAGGAAATATTTTATAAAAATATTAACTAAAAGTGGTTATGAAATGGTTACAAACAGTTGACTTTATCCCTTTTTATACAATATTTGGCAAACCATTAAATGGCTAGTGAAGAGTAGGTGGGGAAATGGCCACGTTTGTTTTTAGTGAGATGACCTCTGTTGGAAATACAGTATGAACCTGGTGGGTATGTCCTTAGAGAATTCTGCTAAATGGTTTTGTTAGACTTTTTATGGAAATGCTGAATATACTGTCTTTTGGAGTACCTAGGTTATTGATTTTTTTCTTGTTTTGTGAACTTGGAGAATGCTTATGACCATCGATTTCAGTATATTTTGGTAACAGGTACTATGAAAGTTCAATGGTCTGGCGCCACTGTTGTATGACATTGATTGCTATATTGGCACTAAAGGACTTTCCATTGGGTGTAGGAATCTTCTAAGTTTACATTCTGCCTCCCTTCCAGGATTTGTTTTACGGCATGCACAGGTTTGGTTTTGTAGCTACAGTTGTGCTTGAGTTTGTGAACCCTTTGGAATTTTCTGTATTTCTGCATAAATATGACCTAAAACATCATCAGATTTTCACTCAAGTCCTAAAAGTAGATAAAGAGAAACCAGTTAAACAAATGAGACAAAATTATTATACTTTGTCTTTTATTTATTGAGGAAAATGATCGAATATTACATATTTGTGAGTGGCAAAAGTATGCCAACCTTTGCTTTCAGTATCTGGTGTGACCCCCCCTTTGCAGAAATAACTGCAGCTGAACATTTCCGGTAACTTTTGATCATTCCTACACACCGGCTTGGAGGTATTTTTGCACATTCCGCTGTACAGAACAGCTTCAACTCTGGGATGTTGGTGGGTTTCCTTACATTAACTGCTCGCTTCAGGTCCCTCCACAACATTTCGATTGGATTAAGGTCAGGACTTTGACTTGGCCATTCCAAAACATTAACATTATTCTTCTTTAACCATTCTTTGGTAGAACAACTTGTGCACTTAGGGTCATTGTCTTGCTGCATGACCTACCTTCTCTTGAGATTCAGTTCATGGACAGAGATGTCCTGACATTTTCTTTTAGAATTCTCTGATATAATTCAGAATTCATTGTTCCATCACTGAAGGCAAGCCATCATGGCCCAGATGCAGCAAAACAGACCTAAACCATGATACTACCACCACCATGTTTCACAGATGGGATAAGGTTCTTATGCTGGAATGCAGTGTGTTCCTTTCTCCAAACATAACGCATTTCATTTAAGCCAAAAAGTTCTGTTTTGGTCTCATCTGTCCACGAAACATTCTTCCAATATCCTTCTGGTTTGTCCACGTGATCTTTAGCAAACTGCAAATGAGCAGCAGTTTTTTTTGGAGAGCAGTGGCTTTCTCCTTGCAACCCTGCCATGCACACCATTGTTGTTCAGTGTTCTCCTGATGGTGGACTCATGAACATGAACATTAGCCAATGTGCGAGAGGCCTTCAGTTGCTTAGAAGTTACCCTGGGGTCCTTTGTGACCTCGCCGACTATTACACGCCTTGCTCTTGGAGTGATCTTTGTTGGTCGACCACTCCTGGAGAGGGTAACAATGGTCTTGAATTTCCTCCATTTGTACACAATCTGTCTGACTGTGGATTGATTGGTGGAGTCCAAACTCTTTAGAGATGGTTTTATAACCTTTTCCAGCCTGATGTGCATCAACAACTCTTTTTCTGAGGTCCTTAGAAATCTCCTTTGTTTGTGCCATGATACACTTCCACAAACATGTGTTGTGAAGAGCAGACTTTGATAGATCTCTGTTCTTTAAATAACACAGGGTGCCCATTCACACCTGATTGTCATCCCATTGATTGAAAACACCTGACTCGAATTTCACCTTCAAACTAACTGCTAATCCTAGAGGTTCACATACTTTTGCCACTCACAAATATGTAATATTCGATCCTTTTCCTTAATAAATAAATGACCAAGTATAATATGTTTGTCTCATTTGTTTAACTGGTTTCTCTTTATCTACTTTTAGGACTTGAGTGAAAATCTGATGATGTTTTAGGTCATATTTATGCAGAAATATAGAAAATTCTAAAGGGTTCACAAACTTTCAAGCACAGCTGTAAGTATAACCCAGTAGAGTTGGGAAGTTCTGTATTTGAGGTTTGGGGTTCTGTCCTAGAGTAGAACAGTTTCTCTCTATCTCTCTCTCTTTCTATTTTTACAGGTCAGGGAGAGTAAGCTTTGGAGGAAGTTTTCCATTTACTTTACAAGCCAATCTGTATCTCAGTTCTTGCCATTGGTCACATAGTGAGTGTAATTATGCAAGTACAGGCAAAAGTATTTAAAGGAATGATATTTTTAGATTATTTACCCATGTAGTTTGTAGTGGTGGCTGAGAAAAAATATAAATCTCATGTTTTCAAGCATGGCGGAGAGAAGTTCATGATATAATACAAGTCACTGGTAATCAAGGCTGTACCACGGACAAAAAGCTGTGAAAAATGTCCATGGGGAAAAGAAAATCTTACATTTTTCATGTTGCATAATCCACATATCAGTTATTCAGTTATAAGCTTAAAACTTGGAAAACACATTGTTTTTTGCTAGAATATTATTAAATATGTACTTCAGCATCATAAACAGGTAAGTAATTGCACCATGGAACTGATTTTTGAATTCAAGACAGTACTCGACTAAAAAATAAGGGGGAAAACGGATCTTCAGTTTAAATGCTTTTGTACAGCATTGGTCACTACTAGCTTGTATTAGATCAAAAACTTTTTTATCTCTGTTCTTCATGAGAATGCACCTGAGTGGCAGCGACAGCCTTATATATTTTTCACAAATTACGAATTGTCTTATTAATTATTTCCTTATGACTTATGACTGTTCATAGACTTTTTCAGTTATGACACAAGCTAGTCATTTGACTTGCCCAGGATCAGAAATTGAAACAGTGCACAACGATGGAAATTGAACTACGAACCTTGGGGTTTAAGATTTAATTTTTTAGCCACTGTACCATACTATAAGGTGATGCAAACAAAATACTTATCCATAGGCTCCCATAGTAGATGATAGTAGTCCATTAAACAAGTGTTGCTGATATTTAGTGATATTTGTCTTAAAAAAAGACAAAAAAACACACACAAATGTATCGGTATATTGATGTGTATAATAGGTCCTCTGAACCTTCAGGTTGAGTTGAACATCTTTTGCCTATCTTTCATGTCCATAAGTCTTTTTGGGAAAGAGAACTTTCCTTTAACACTGTAGAGAACATATTGCTGCCATCCTATCTCCATATTTTTTAAACATCCTATAATGAAGCAAGATAAGAATGATTACAATTACAGTCTCTGTACCAGATTATTTTATTGTGTACCTTATTTCCTGACAGTGTTTTTGCGTGACAAAAAGTAAACCTTTACTTTGAACTTTATATTGGAACTGCATTAAATATCATTGTGCAAAATACTTGACATGTTTTGTGTAGTCTAGTAAGGAGAGTAAGCTGCAAATTGTTGCATGCATTTAAGGCATTCACCCTAAGACTTTTCTTCATACAAAACTGAAAAACGACAGAATGATTCTGGAAAAACAGGGAAACCTAGATTAGAATAATCTAATTATTCATGAGTATATTTTCAGTCTGTACTACAAAGGGAAATCCATATTCCTACTGGGTAGTAGTGCCTTTCATATCTCAATTCTAACTTCCATTTTTTTTTTCATTTTCCCCATTGGAGTCACTCAGTTTAAGAAGCATTTTTTTTCTCTGTAATTATTTTTAAATATTGTTGGTGGTTGGATTTTCATGAGCACATTACTCAGTAACATCCATTTCTTGACATTTGTTTGATTTTATTGCTGCCCTAATACCTTATTGCTGTCGGATGAATTGAACGAATGTCAGTTAATATGTTTAGTCTCTATCCAGCTGTTTGGAATCTTTATTAATGAGACATTCCCTTACTTATTTATATAAGAACATGGAGGAAAAATGTCAAGCCATTCTCTTTCTACTTTGTCATTTTCTGTTCATGTGGTAATTTATTTGTGCACCTGACTTGTGTCTAATTGCTGTTCTTGAAAATTCCTATTCATTTTTCCTTAAGATCCCCTGCTGAATCACCTGGAGTAAGGTCCCACCGCCGAGGGAGTTGCTGTAGCTCACGCAGTGCCTCAATGTCTTCACTGGGTAGCCCTTTGAAATCACCAAGCAGGTGTGTCTGAAGGTCTTGCCTCCCTACAAAGCTGAACTTATTTGTGTCATGTTTATTTCCTAGTCCTGAAACTGAGGAGACATTGAAGGGAACAGAGTCAAGGAGAACCTCAGATACACAGAGTATATTTCCAACTACTGTATAAATTCTCAAATGCCTTTTTTTTCCCATAGTGACATTTATAATGAACACCTAGTGTAGATGGGCTTGACTCTAAATTGACCTTTATGAATGAGTATGGGAATGTCAGCAAGCATGCCCTATGACGGGGTGCAGTACTCTCCAGGGTGGTTTCTGTCTTGTGGCTGATGTTGCCAGAATAGGCTCTGGCTGCTTGGATAGAATGGATTCCATTAAATAAAGGATGAATTTTACAAAATAGGGGTTAAACCCATTATCACAAAATATGAACATACTGTGGAAACCCCACAAGTCATGTAACCATTTTACTGCTTTACATATGTATCATTCAAAGTCAAAACTATATTACACATCAAAGGAGGTTACGCTTAACTTTTAACTTATTATATAACATACTGTTTAGGCCTCACCCTAGAGTGCTGTATGCAGTTTTGGTCTCCAGGAACAAAAAAGATATAGAATTCTAGAAAAAGTCCAGAGGGGAGTGGCTAGGCCTAATTCGTGGACTGCAAGTTATGAGTTATGAGAAGACATTGAAGAAGTAGAACTGTTTTAGTATGAAAAATGGAAATTAAGAGATGACAGGACTGAAGGTTTTAAAATTCTGAAAGGAATTAGTACAGTGGATCCAGATTTTTACTTTAAAATGAATTCTTCAGCAGGAACACAAATATTGAACAAACATCAGAAAGTTTTTTTTTTTATATACACCGAGAACTATAGACATATGGAATTTATCAAGTTGTGTATCTTAAAGAGGGTGGCACGGTAGTGCAGTGGTAGCGCTGCTGCCTTGCAGTAAGGAGACCTGGGTTTGCTTCCCAGGTCCTCCTAGCATGGAGTTTGCTCCAGGTGCTCCAGTTTCCTCCCACAGTCCAAAAACATGCAGGTTAGGTGCATGTGGGTGTTTGTGTGCCGTGTGTATGGGCTACCCAGGGATTTGTTCCTGTCTTGTGTCCTGGGATTGGCTCCAGCAGACCCCCTTACTCTTGAAGGGTAAAATTAGATAAATATTATTGGCGAGTTCAGTTGGGCTAACTGGCTTGTTCTTGCTGAAAAATGTCCAATGCTGTAAGAAGCAGATTGTGAAAATGAATGAATTAAAGGATTTAATGAAACAGTCGTAAAACTGACATGTATTTACATTCAGCTTCATTAAAAAGCTATCCTCCTTAATAAGTTGTTTCTTTGTCTTAGAGGTTTTACTGATTATAGGGTATCTTCTTATCCACCTGATCTGACATCTGCAGATTTATCCAACTTGTTTGATGCATGTAAACAAACTAGCCAACCCGCGGCGTACCATACGCCGCATAATCAGGCTGGTTTTTTAGTGATTATTAAGCACAGGGAGAAAATTAACATTTGAAAAATCGGTAATGTAATAAATCAGCAAGAAAAGCAACATTGTAACAATGCACGGAACGAACCAACACACAATCGTCCGTGACTGAAAACTGGCGGACCGCCATCTCTCATGTGCCCGGCTCCAACTCGTCACTTGAGTCGTTGTCGTCTTTGCACAGTCCCGATTCACCTGTGACTCATGTAGACTTTCCGTGTTGCTGCAGGAGCATCTAAGAAGACGCATGTTTGTCACGGATGCGAATTGCTGTATGTACCGTGTAAAACAGTTTGCAATGGTGCACACGGTCGTGCGTCGTAACCGAAAACTCGGTTTTTAAAGACTCCTTACTTCATTGTGTTTTAACCTCAGTTGTAAAGGATTGTTTTAAGGATCCCATGGAATACCCCTCGCAAACCGTTTTACACACTGCATATGGCGATTCACCTCCGGCGTGGCTCCTTCCTGCGTGCACCATAGGTGTCTTACTTGTCGACGGCTTAGTGAACCCACGCCCCTTCCGGCGTGCTTTCCATGGTTGTCTTGCCTTAGTAAATTATATATATAGATATAGGAACACTGGGCTAGCAACAATCCCATCCAACTTTTTGCTTGTGCAATACAGAGTCACAATGTGCAAAACCTGGCACCATCAAATATGGACAGAAAGATAATCTAGAAAATATTGTTAACTCATGTTCTCCCAGTGTCTTTTTGGGTATATCTCAGGGAGTTTCAGTTTTCTTTCCGCATCTCAGAGTTATGAACATTAGGTTAATTGGTGGATCAGAATTATCTCAGTGAAAATGGTTGCATGAGTGAACCATGTGATGGACTCTACCAAGGTCGTGTTTTGAGCCCCAGTCTTTAAGGGTAGGCACAGGCTCTCTATGAGTCTGAACTCGATAGAAAGTTTTACAAGTGGTGTGGCTATTTTCTATTCCTGATCTGGTGTCCTCAAGGTGAAGCTTCCAAAGGAACCCTGACCTGAAATCAAATATTAGAGATGTTATATTGAATACCAGAAAAACACAAAACCGAACCATAAAACATATTCTAGTTTTTGTTTTGAATTTAGAGAATCTGAATAATTAGCAATAACAGTCAAAAATAGTGTTTTCAGTTTTAGTGAATTGTATGTTGAAATGAATGCACTATCAATACAATAAAATGATTAACACTATGCAATAGATATCCTGAATAGTGCTGCATGTTTTGAAATATCATGTGTATATTTTAACATTCACATGAGAGCATAACATTGAATATCAAGCTCTTTTTTCTTTTTGCCAATGTAAACCAATTTAATTTAAATTACATTAAAAAGTTTGATAATGATAATGGGTATTTTGTTGCCAAGAAAACCTTTCATTCTCCTTCGACAGACTTACCCCTAAGCACACTGATGAGGAACAAAAGGTATACCACACTCCTTCCAGTTGTAGCAAGTCTCCCTCTCCAATGCGTGGTAGCAGATCTTCAACTCCCTGGCAGAATGGACACCGAGACAGTACAAAGAATGGCCAGGAGAATAGTGGAAATGAGATCATCAGAGAGAAGACTCGAGATGTATGTAATTTCTTTTATATCTTTCAGATATTATTTTTTCCTGTCTTTATTTGTATTCGGTTGTACTGGGTGAACTTATCAATAGCTTTCTGTTCTCCAGTAAAAAAAAATTGTGTTGGCTTTCCATATTTCACCTTTGTATTTAATTTGCCATTCACATTGCAACAACTTAACAAAGAAAGAGGATATTAACTTGAGGACCATCTTTGATTTCAGCAAAAATAAAACAGTGAAGTCTATATTACTGGAAAACTTGTAAAAATGGTGGCAAAAACAAGAAAGAGAATAGAATTCATGGAGGTGAATGAGAGCTGTTATATTTTAAATCAAAATGTCCATCCCAATTGGTAGAATTCAGCCCTGTTTTTGTTCTGTCAAAGCCTGCAGCTGCTTATTTCTTAATTTTATTTCCATTTTTATTCCTTAATAATTCACATGTGAACTTTTCAGTTTAAGGACATTTCTCAAACAACATAGAAATACTATACGTAGGATTATAAGGTATAATGTTTCAGAAAGAAACATTTGTTAATAGTTCATTTGCGTGAAACATATATGTGAAAGAAGGCAAATCATCCAGTAAATAATTTAGAAATCACAAATGCTGATCTTCATTCAAGGTGAACTTATTTTTTAAGGAGCCAGATATAATTGATGCAGTAAATTCACTGGACATCAATACAAATTTTCCTGGTATTCTATTCTTTCAGGATTTAATTAGCATTATTATAATTTCATAGGAAAAGGTGTCCTTTCTATGTAATTTAAATATTTATTGGTTGGTTTGATTAGAAAAGACTAAGTGTCTTCCAAAATTAGAGGCCATGTCTAACACAAATGAATGGATGTAGAAATTCTAGAAAGTTTACTGTTATAAGCAAGAATTTCATGTGTGGAGACTGGCCCGGCCACAGACAGGCGGACATGTTAATATCACCCAACATACGTTTATTTTACATTATTTACAAGTTCAAAGTGCTCCACGAACCCCACAAGTCCCCAAAGTCCTGGCCACACAATGCCTTTCTTCAGACCACCTCCTTCTGTCCTCTCCAGCTCAGTCCAGAAGTGTGGCAGAAGTGCTGAGGTCCAGGACTCCAAAGGCATGGGGGCGCCCCCTGGCGATGACCACGGGCCCCAACAGGGTGGAGCTTCAAAGCTCTATATCCGTGGCCCTCAAAGGAACCAGCGTGGCCGCCCCCACATGGTCTGGGGAAGGCGTAAGTCCTCCTCCGGTCTTCCTAGGTGTCCTGGCCGGGTCGCCACCCCAGCCATCTCCAACACATGTTATCCATGAAGTAAAACCAAATTTAATTCCTTAAACACCCTAAATGTTTGCTGACCCATTTCAAAAACAGAGGCCTTTTCTAATACAAATGAATAGATGAAGAAATTCTAAAATGTTCAGCTACCAGAAAAGATTTCATGATATCCATGAAGCAACCAGTTACAAAAGATAGCCTTCACATTGAACAGTTTATATATTACATTGTCTTACGGTAATCTACTGTATAACAATGCATCCCAGTTTATTGATCTTTTCATTTCTAACTTGTATATTTTGTCTAATAAACTTTATTACATTAAACTCACATGCAACTAACACATTATTATGTTGATGTTGTTTATCTTCACATTAAAAAAAAAACTGGTAGTAGCAAGTTTACATTTTATAAGTGATGGATTTCTTGTTGTCTTGCTCACTTACAAAGAAGGTCTGTTTGTTATTCTAGGACTCAAAGAGCTGTATCTTATCCAAATACTAGCCTTTCCTTCTTCTCAATGTGAAATATATATTTATGACATATAATCAAAACCTTCAAGACAAATTTGGAAGCATCTTACATTTTACTAAAACATCTTACGCTAATTCACTTGTGATAAAACTGGCCATTCATTGGCTAACAGTTTAAAATCAGTCAATATCTATGTCAATGTTTATTGAAAAGCTTTATAGATATTTTGATAGTATAGCTTGTAAAATTAAAATTTTACATGATACTTATGCCTAGAAAGGATGTTTGAGCATAAATATAAATCAGATCAGGCACCAAATACCTTTAAAAAAAAAGAAATAATGATAAGCATATTGTACAAAAGAAGCACTATTAAATTACAGAGTACTGTTAAACTACATTCTACAAACAAAGGTAAGATGATCTGATGGGAAGTTTTTGAAAAAATGGTACTGCTTTATTTTTGTGTGTTTTTGTGTTAGCTTTTTCTGAAAATGTTTTTCATTTTTAAGAGTGACATTGCTGTGTGTTTTGCAGCAGATGTAGCCTTGCATGAACTGTGTATTTAGGCCAGAAAACGGTAGCTTCCCATAAGTAATTGGTCTGCTCTAAATACCAGTATCATTTAAACACTGAATAAATATTTAACTGCAGTTTTTAAAGGCCAATAGAAAAGAGAGATAAATGTGGCTACAGAGATTGTGCTGTGGCTTGCTGTTTAATAATTCTGAAATATAAAAATGCTGTAGTAATAAGAAAGAAATGTTGTTTAGTTTTAAATAAGCTCACATCTGTGACATAATTTAGTATTGCCAGGATTAATGTAGAGCTTCACCTCTCTCCTTATTTAAGACTGGGTTTGGATTTTGTTCATGTAGCCACCCTTCCACATACAGCTTCATCAGGCCTCTCCCTTCTGTATCTGTTTTATGGCAATACTATCCATCCATCCATTATCCAACCCGCTATATCCTAACTACAGGGTCACGGGGGTCTGCTGGAGCCAATCCCAGCCAAAACAGGGCACAAGGCAGTAAACAAACCCCGGGCAGGGCGGCAGTCCACTGCAGGGCACGCACACACACACCGCCACACACTAGGTACAATTTAGATTTGCCAATGCACCTGACCTGCATGTCTTTGGACTGTGGGAGGAAACCCACGCAGACACGAGGAGAACATGCAAACTCCAGGGAAGCGAACCCAGGTCTCCTAACTGCGAGGCAGCAGCGCTACCACTGCACCACCGTGCTGCCCATGGCAATACTAATTATGTGGAAGTCTCGTGATGGACAGAAAAAATAAAAGCAGGATTCTGAAAAGTATTTCTGCCTTTAGCTTGTCTAAATATTCAATTCTTGGACAAGAGAGGTGCTAGGCAGCTTGTTAGCTTGTTAGCTTGTTAGATAGATAGATAGATAGATAGATAGATAGATAGATAGATAGATAGATAGATAGATAGATAGATAGATAGATAGATAGATAGATAGATAGATAGATAGATAGATAGATAGATAGATAGATAGATAGATAGATAGATAGATAGATAGATAGATAGATAGATAGATAGATAGATACTTTATTAATCCCAAGGGGAAATTCCCAATTGTTGCAGGTAAAGGGAGAGTACTGGCTTTCATGGACTCCGTTACATCTTGTGTAGACATGTTTTATAAGCATTCAGTAGAATAAGGATGGAAGATGAATGAATATACAGTATATTCATTGCATAGCCATTGCGATATGTTATTTGTTCCATTTCAGATAAACAGACCTACATTAAGGTTACACATTTTAGGAACAATCTTTGTGCTATTTTCTAATGATTTGATTTTGTGAATCTGATCATTTTTTATCTCTTATTTCAACCACAATGTGTAAATGATAGTGGTATTTAGACCAAAGAGCATATAGTGAATCATTATATAAAATATATGTTTATACTTTATTTTTTATGTTTATGATATTTTTAATATTAACATAAAATACAGAGCAGTTAATCATTCTGAAACATTATGGTGAGTGGTGGATGTTTAAGACCTAGGATGTTCATTCTAAAATAATAAGAAAGTTTCATTCTTCACTTTAATGGCTTTCAGAATAGTAAACTTGCTATTTCACACTATTATCTGATTATGTATATTTCATGTCCTCTTATTTTAATGGTGCAAAGAGCCACAAGTTTTATGAACATTAGAACATGATGTAAAGTTTTCTAATGTTCTAAAGGTTTATGTATCGCTTCTACAAATTTGTGAAGGGGCCAGTGTTAATTTTTCCTAACCCTTTGTTTTATGAATTAATTTGTTTCTTTTAAGTTGTAACTGAAATATACATCCAAACTTATTTTTCTGTCTTGTTTATATGAAAAGCATTCATATGTTATGGAACTGGATCACGTAGGTTAATGGGTATGTGAACTAGATTTCTTTTGAATACAGATGTGTTAAAAATTACATGATGTCTTACTTATCATAGCTACAGCAGGTTGTTCAATTGCTGCAGGGCTCTTCAAGGTCTCACAAGTGGTTGTTATAAAAATTTGTATCTCAAGCCAGTACTGCAGATGAATGATAGGGACTGACCCTGACCAGTTTCATTGTGCATTTTTTTTTATTTGTTTATTTTTAATGCATGTCACTTCCTAGATGGGCAAAACACTACTCTCGAATAATGTTTGTTATATGTTCCGTTTAAAACAATATAAAGAATTAGCATGAAATAAAAATAAGTAAACACTTGCATAGTTATTTTCTTCTTAGAATAAACAAACAACAAATGTAATTCCGATTTCAAACTAATTTGAACGTGATATGAATGTGCTTTAGATAAGCTACTGTTTTTGGCTAGTTTAATTGTCCTGTTTTTCTGCTTTGCATTGCTGCAATATAAATAACCCTACATTTTCGGTATTTGTTTTATACACTTAGCTTTTTGTGACTTTTAGTGACTTCATGGACAATAGGTCAAGAGCCTTTTGTGACTGACACGATATTTTTCAGTGGTGCATTTCAGCATATTCTGTAATGAAAGATTAACCTTGATTTCAGTCCCCTCTTTTACATACTAGAGCAAACAAAATATTCAAGTACAATAAAACAAGACGTCCTTTAAAGGTGCACAGAACTGTTTAGGTGAAACTTTAAATAGCAAAACAAATCCACTCCTGCCTTCCTTTAGAAGCAGCTGACAGTTTGAAAATTAAAGTGTGAGTTAGCCCATAAGGCGTCCTCCACTTCAAGCAGAAGTCTATTTACCATATTTTTTAGTTTCTTTTTTATCATGGTGAGAAATATTCTGCGGGATTGCTGTTGAGAGTGCTCTGATGAGACAGGGCTGAGTAGAACCAAAATAATTGAAAAGCCGGAGCAAATTTCTGCTCTTTTGAGAAATAACAAACCAGTAACTTGCAACCTGTCATCAGAATGTTTCATAATGTCTATCCATATAAATTATATACAGATATACACACACATGTAAATCAAAAAGTAAAGATACTTTTTTTTTCATTTTAAACAATGAAATTCTTTTTTTCTATTCAATCACAATCCTTTGAGCATACTTGCTCCTTACCTGTGTTTGCATGCCTTATAGTTAAAAAAGACGATTAACTGAAATTTTAGAATATCAACATTAGGAAAGCAGATGCGATTCACAATTTAATTATTTCAATGACTTTATGAAAAGTTTAAATATCTTTATCTATAATTAATTTTCAGATTTCAAAACAATTTTAGAATCTTTCAAAATGCATTCATTCTTATAAAATCCCATTCTTTCTTTATCTTGGTATCTACACATTTTGAGGTCTCTCTAAATTGTCTCCATTCGTCAGACTTTATTTATCGATGTTTGAAGTGATTGAGCCACGTAATGGAATTTTGCTGATCAAACATCTCTCCCCATATTGTGAAAGCATTACCATTTTACTGTTTGTTGATCTTTTTCTGTGCATTCCAGCTGAATTTTTACTTATGTGTGTGCACATTTCCAAACATTGTTATATGCTGGCTTCCAGGAACATGGCTAGTTAAACCAGTTTTCATTGTTTTTTGTGAAAGGGTTTTTTTATTTATTCTTAAGGTAGAGGTCAGACAAAAGAGCCTCAACAAACCCGTCCTCTTTAAATAGCCTGGTGTCCATTAAGAAATTGATTAGCACATGATCTCACCACCACATTGCTACAGCAGTGTCCATAGTGACCATTATGATACAACATAAACCTAAACAGAAATAAAAATTAAAGTAGAATTATATATGAAACAGATGAGTGAAAATATTAAAGTGAACCCAAACTGAATATGCTGTATATCATGACACTATTAATGTGGCAAACAGGTTACAATACTGTATATTGTGCTTTTTGATTCACTACAGTACATGAGAAATAGCGATATTTGTATCTTTACTTTTTCATTTACACTCCTAAGCTTTATATATTTTTAAAATAAATTACTTGATTTTTGTTTTCCTGCCACTTACTACTTCTTGTCAAACGATTGAGTAACAGCATTTTACATGCTATTCTTGATAAATTTCAGTCGGGTTTTAGAACAAATCACAGCACAGAAACTGCACTCGTTAAAGTAGTAAATGATTTGCGAGTGAATGCAGACAGAGGCCATTTATCTGTTCTCATCCTCTTAGATCTGAGTGCTGCATTTGACACCATTGATCATAATATTCCCAGAGGAACATCATTTATTGGGATTGTTTAATTCCTTTTTCTTTTGTGCTACATTGCTCAGTTCGTACGATTTTTCCATGCTAGGCAACTTCTGCAGATAAACTAAGAGCTTCTCTTCCGATTATTATGATCAGAGGTGTCACACCACAGGATTAACATATACCCAACTGTACTGGAGCATTTGTATTGCTAAGTGCTTATTTAGGTTTAAAACAACAACTGTTGTCTATTGCAACAGCGTGTCATCAGTTTTTTTCTGAGCATTTCATATATTTCAAGAATAATCCCTAAACTGTACTTACAGGTTCTACTTACAAGGAAAGAATTTGAAGAAGTTCATTAGGTTCTAGCTGACACACATACAGTAGCTACTTCACAAACAAACAAATAAATAAATCTGTACAAAACTAAGTAAGTTGCACTCCCCTTCCAAATAAAGGAATCTCTAGTTTTTGTTTTCCATTTTTGCGCCAAACATCTCTTCATTGCTCTGTGTGCTACGTCTCTGGCTTCTTTTCGTAAAGCTGATTTGCTGTCTTCCCTTTCATTAGCTGTTGTACTTCGCATGCCTAATCAGCTGTTTATTTATTTATTTATTTGTTTGTTTATTTCAAGTTTTTTTTTTTCCTTTTATTTTACGGTGACATTTTATTTTTTTCCAATATTTACCATGGCTGCATTGTTTGAGCGAACAAAACGCAAGTAGGCAAGTAGATTTCTTTTTCTGTTTCTTTCTTTTTATTAGCTGCAGATCAATAGCACATTACTAAAAAGTCATTGTCTTTTTCCCATTCTGCACTCCAAAGTGGAGAATATTGTTTTCTTTTGATTATTGCATACCTGTCACAGATTGAAAAGAAAGGTAGGTGATGTTCTGCCTAAGCACGTACACATTCTGCAGATAAGCCTGTTGAAAAGCACCCTAGCCTGATTTCAGTGTTTTCTTTTTTAATCTTTTGGTGGTTCTTTTTCTTTCCTCCTTTTTACCTCATATGCTATATTTCTGAAGGTAGCCCCAGTCCATGGTCTCTCATTCTTTCTGTTGCTAGAATGCATATCTGTGTGTTTAGCATTTGTTTTTCCATGAATGGTATCATCCATGTTCTTTTGTTTGTTTGTTTGTTTGTTTGTTAAAGTTATTTTTTAAATAGCTGTTATAAAAAGAAAATAACTTATTAAAGACTCTTGCCAATGATTCTAATGGCTGCTTGTTTCTTACAAAAAGAGAGCTTCAGAAGCAGACTTCACTTACCAGGCTCTTGATGCTTGTAGATTTTCTGTAATCCTACATTGAGAAAGTAATGCATGGGAAATTGGCTTTGGTGATAATGGGTATAGACAGTTTCAGCTGTTGTGAAAACTGCTCATCACCTTTGACCTTTTATTTGCATGTGCTTATACTACAGGGCTAAACCTACCAACCCTTCCAAATTTTGACACTACAATTTTCATGTTATGTTGTTAGACATTTTATACAAATTAGGGGACAAGGCCAAAGAGAGATCAGGTCTTCAGATGTTACCCAATGCTTTATTTATGCTTTTCTCAGATGTAAATGTTTGCATATTGTATATGAAAAAACTGCACAGATCCATCTGCATATATAAAAACTTTCTTACTTTCGAGTCCCAAAAGCCATTGATGAAACTGAAGGAAGTTTGTCAGCTGGAGTTTCCTTTATACAGTACATGGTGGTTTGCTTAAACGTTCACTTTTATTTACTTTCACATTCTTTAATAGCATTTCTTAAAAGTTTTCAGTCATTTGTAATGTATCTGCAATTGTGGTGTACTGCACATACTATGCATTTTGATTAATATATTTTATGATACTTGAAAATAGCCTGTAAATTAACCTCTGGAATTACTGGACACAACTGAGCATGAAATCATAATAAAACCTGTCTCTTCTCTATCACAAAATCAGACAAGCTGACTCTTTAGAGCAGGGGTGTCGAACTCCAGGCCTGGAGGGCCGCAGTAGCTGAATGTTTTCATTCTAACTCATTTTCCTAATCAGCGAGCAGTTTTCACTGCTAAGTAACTCCTTTTCCCTTCATTTTAATGGCCCTGTTTTTAAGGATTCAGTCCTCTGAATTGATTCTTTTCATCATTAAATGATAGCCAAACAGAAATAAGACATGAAACGAGCCAAAAGATGACCAGCTAAATTGGGGCATCAAACTCCAATGAATTTCACTCCAACCTGTTTCTTAGTGAGAAGCCGATTCTTGCTGTTAATTAAACCCATTGTTTAATTCAATGGCTTGTTGCTGTTCTCATTCTACCACAGCAGACCTTTCTAAAAATGTTGATTTTTGGTTAATTCAAAAAACACCGTCAAAATGTTTTGGGGACCTGAGAGATCAGCCTTACCAAGACCTTCACCTTTCTTTAGTTTCAGATATTGTGTGATGGACACAGGTGAGCTGGTCATGTGGCGGCTTGTTTTGTGTCTCATTATTGTTTGGCTGCTAATTAAGGTAAAAGAAACAAGTAAGGGGCCTGAGTCACGTTAATTAAAACTAAGGCAAAATAAGTTAATTAGCAGCCAGAACTGGTCACTAATGAAGAAGATAGTTAGGATGAAAGCCTAGGACTCCGGGACTGGAGTTCGACACCCCTGCTTTAGAGGAACAGTTTGTAGCCATGATTCTTTTTACCTGCTCTCATACAGTAAGTGACTTGGCTCTTTGTATATATTTCTGTGTATCTTGAACTTAAAATCAAGTTGGAAAATTGGAAATTCACAAGCACATTTCACATACTCATTCTTTACTTTATATTAGACCTTTCTGTATCAAGCTTTTCACGGAGTGCTTTGTTGTAGATTATTCAATGTATTTCATGATACCATATGTTTTGGAAGATGATAGCACCCGAGTCTTTTAAAGTGCAACTGTGTTTAGGGTCAATAACAGAAAACAGTTACACTTTAAGGATTAAAATTATTTACTATAAGAATTCTTTTTTAGCAGGAATGTTTAAAAAAATCATTAAGGCAGAACATTTTTAATACTTCAGGTAAGAACACTATAAAAGTTAAATAGAAGTGAAAAACAATATAGTTTTTAAAAAATTGACTGATTTAAGGAGTAATATAGTTACCACATTTGTGGCATATTTACATTGCAGAAAGTTCTTTTTTACCTAATAAATAAAAATAGACACATGCTACACTTGGACATAGAGCTACAAATTAAATGCAAGTTCTCCTCTGAACCTGAAATTACTGCGTGTTGCTCTGATGTGCTGTGCTGTTCTCATATACATATCTAGGTAATCATGGATCCAGAAAAAGCCCTTACCAGACACGGTCGGGTGATCTTATCACATAATGGGTGCACTGTGTGCTGTTTGTGAGATAAGAATGCTTTCACTGTAAAGGTCTGTAAACAATTTTGCCCATATTGGTTGCCTTTTCACCAACTTTATGAAAACAAAACAGATATATCAGTTTCTCTTAAAGAGAAATATGACAAGTAGTGTTGTGTATCACTACCTCCTTACATATACTGCACGCTAGGTTCAAATCCATGCACTACTGATGCCCATGTGGAGTTTGAGTGTTCTCCATGTGTCTGTGTGGATTTCCTCCATCATCCCCTTGGGATTAATAAAGTATCTATCTATCTATCTATCTATCAAGACATGCAGTTTAAGCTGATTACCAATTACCAATTAGCCCCGGATAAGAGTGGGTGTGTGCCTGAGTGGTCCCTGCTGTAGACTGGTATCCTGTCCACAACTCTGTCCTTCCTTGAATCCAGTACTGCCAAGAAAGGTTCTGGTCTTCCATGACACTGAGCAAGATTAAGCAGATTTCAGAATATTATGTTATGTAATTTTAGGCAATTTTCTCTGAATGCAAGGTTAGGGCTCCTTCAAATATGCATAACCTTATTACATTTTTAGAAAATGATACAAACATCCCACATGTATATATCTATTTAAACAGAATCAGAGAGATCTATAAACTTTTTCTCAATTGCTGCTAAAGAGGAATTTAGATAGCGTTAATCCAGAAATGTAGAAAAGTAGGATTCAGGAAATGTATGAATAGATTTATGAATATTAAGCTTAGAATACACACTAGCAGCTTTAAGGTTTTCATCCACATACTAAGCCAATAGGCCACAGTTCTTGCTTATCACTTGGGTGAAACAGACTCCTTTAACTTATAACATAACTTAAAAGCTGGATTAGTGATTTATTTACATTGATACATGGTGAAAGATGGATATCACTATTAAAATCCACTGATAAATTTCCATGCACCACTTTATTGCATAAAAGCTATTAATTTGGAATACTACAGTACTTTGATTTTACTACTCAGCCTTTGAGATTAAAGAATGCACAATCTCAAAAGGGTATTCCTTCCTCACTACCAAAATTAATTTGCAGATGACTGAGCATTATATAAAACTCAGGATTACATTTGAGCATAGTCTTGATTAATAGACTTCATCAGTAGTGACAGGCAACTTTTCAAATTGATGTATTTGGCATCTACTGTATACCTAAAGTAATAAATTTCTAATATATTTTATTAGTGTATTTGATTTGACAAGCAGATATATTATGTTGCACCGTTCACAATGTCAATATTTCTTTAAAGCCGTTACTTCCAGTTCCTTCTTATACGATATTATGATCTATTTACTTACAGTTGACAAACTGGTGAATAGTATCTTAAGATGGTGGTTCTCTCCCATTGCAGCTAATTTTTCTTTCAGTGATATGTGTTTTTTTGACAAGAACTTTTTTAAGTTTCCCATCTCATACAGTCCAGTTTTTTTGTATGTAATTTAAGCAAGATGTGCACTATCACTTTAAAGCACAAACAGGAGCATACATATATTCATGGTGCACCAGTGGCTCAAGCATTGGACTTAAACCCCAAAGCTGTTGGCTTAGATACACTGTGTTGTCCTGGGTAAATAATGTAATTTAATGTAATGTAACAGTATGAAAACAATTCTAATATAGTGGAAACCTCAAAAGTAAATTTAGTAAGACCTTTTTCCAAATATATATTATTGAAACCAGACATAATAGAGGGCTTAGTTCCTCTAGAAATATTAAAAATGATTGTATTAATATTTTATGCTAATTCTCTTGATTCTCAGAGTCTTTAAATTCACATACATTTTAAGATGTAGCCAGTGCACGGAAACTACATCTTTCAATCCCATTAATCTTTCTTGAAGCCTCAGTAATGTTTCTATTATAGTCACAGTGGAACCAACCTAATTACTAAACATGCACATGACACAAATCTGTATAACTCCCAATGGTCGATGCTTACATGACTCGATTTGGTAAATGAATTCAAAAGTAGTGTGTCCCAGAAAGGAAAACACTGTAGTTAATTTGGTTTCACTACTCTCAAATACATTTCACATTTCATACTCGGCGTAGACACTGGCATCACCAGCTTTCTGTTAGGAAATCTAGATTTTTTGATTTTATATCATTGATTATACTAAATAAAAATTGCAGTTGAAATGTACATATATTTCTTCAAGATCTCTAACAAATAATGTATTACTGCTTAAGAACATTGCTAATATTCCACCACCATGGATGGGAATGAACATCCAATGAAAACAAAGGAATAGCTACATTAGAGTAGCTGAATATGTAAAGCATTAAAGGGATAAGTTGGTATTAATAGCAGGAAAGTATCTTTGGGTGAACAAATGGATATTTAGTGATCATTCCCCTCCTTTAGAGAATTTTTCAGGTGTTTGAGCAATGTGAATGTTGGAAAAAATATAAATCTTCATGTCAAAATAACACTTAAAAGATCACTGATTATCAGTTTTGGATTAATAATGTAATGCCTTTAGAAATTCTGGGTCAGTTCCTACCTTGGCACTCACTGTTTGACACTCTGTAGTAAAAATAGAATGTAAAGAAAATGGATGGATGAATATATACAAACTTATTGTTAGGCTCAGTAGATGCCTATGAGCCCATTTTTGTGAGGCTGATTCCAAAGGACAATATTTATTCTTTCATTGTTAACAATTAAATTGGTATAATCTGCATTTGTGTCCCCTTTACTTGTGCTTTTTCACCTAAAAATCTATAGAAAAATAACAGTACATATACAGAAAATGCAAACTGTATTGCTGTATTATTCTTCATCTGCGCCTTATTTCACAACCTAAAAACCCAAAACCGGATTGCTATAGATCTAGTCAGATTATTATTTGTTATTTTTAAAGGCTTATAAAACCAATTGTTCCAATTCTTCTCCAATGGTAAAGGCCAAATGCAAACTTTTCCTCGCCGCACAATCAACAAGATATTTCGAGATTTCAACGTACTTTCTCTTAAGGTGGCCAGGGTGCAATTTGACAAGTGAACATCATCTATTACAGAAGATGACTTACAGCCACATATCACTAACACTGTAAAATCGTTTGAGAGTGCCTCTTTAAATAAGGATAGAGAAGTTTAGTGAACTTGGTCTAATTGTTCGCAGCAAGATATGTTATCTGTAAAGAGAATTGAGAGTGTACGTGTGTCTAATAAATCTTTGTATACTGCATATGGTCCCCACTGTACCACATTATAGCACAAACTTATTTTTAAACAGTACCAATAAATAAGCTCATTGAGTTATATACTCTGTCAAACTCTTTATGTAGTTAGGAAGATGAACTATATGATGATATGCACTGTGAACTTCCCAGATTGACTGCAGCATGAGTTGAAGTGTGTATGCGTGTCTCTGTCTTTCACTCATATATTACTGTTAAAAGTCCTTTACCTATAAGTAAAGTTTAATTTAAAATTAGTAAATAAGTGTGCTTGCTTTCCATTTACAACTCAAGTGACAATTTTTAAGTTACTGTGAAATTCTCATAAATATCACAAAACAAATTTGGTGAGCAAAGGACAGAGATATGCCAGAATGATGAGGAATATTACTAAGACTCTATTTCAAATATAGTGACTTTAAGATAGTTGCAAATGACTGCTTTTGGTTTTAGTGAACAAAATTTGTAGTCTCTGAGAATCAGGTTTTAAATCATCTTTTAAAGACCCTAATTCAGACCTCTTTTTGGATAATCCGTTCACAGTATATACACAAGTGGATTCCAAATTTGAAAAGCCAAGTCACAAAGAACATTTTCCTCTGTAATAGACCATTTCTTATTTTTATTTTAAATAGATTATTAAAAATAAACTTAATAAGTAATAGTGGCGCTTTGGAAGATTTTTCTATGGAGCGTTCAGCTCATCAAATCTTATTTCTGTGGTAGAAAACAAAAAACTAAAAAAGTAAAATGATCACAGGTTCTACAGAAGGCAGTAATTTGTGGCCTTTTTGTTTAGTTTTTTTTTACCATATTTATTATTTATAAAAGGTCAGAAGGTGATGGAAGTGTTTTTATTTGTAGTAGGTAAGAGGTGTCGACTTTATTGTTTTTCTTGATGGGTGAGACACTGGGACTTCTTAGCAGTCTAGTATGCTGCAATATTAATTACAAAGAATCCATTGGTGCTCTATAGCTGCTTCCTTTTTCTTTTCCTTAACTAAGCTTAATTCTCATTCCTATGTGCTCCACGCCAAGCCACTCTATATTCCAGTTGTGACCTGAAAATTTAAAAATAAACTACTAGAGATAAAGTTATACTTCTCATGTTACTTGAACTGTTTTTGATGACAATAAACACTTTAGCTCAATTCATCACCTGAAACCGTTAAAAATGTGAATTGCTGCCATACTTTCCCTTTGAAACTGTATGTTGTTTTAGGTAAAATCAAATAATCCAGCTTTTAATACATAATTATGAAACAACGTATATACAGAATGTGTGCTAAGCTGAATCCTATTTTGCTTTATGTTCAGTATATACTGTAGTACAAATGGTAATTCAGTGTATTATTACATTGTGAGCACAGGCTGGTGAGTTGATATGCTTCAAATCAGAGATGGAAAGTGAACCTAAAAACATTCCTGTTTACTGCCATAACAAAATATGACCCAATGCCTAAATGATATTTGTTTTTTTCTGGCCTTCTGACCCATCGATTAAAAGAGATAGAAACACAACCACAGTGAGTGACCCTGATAAGAAAATAAGATGAGATGATCTTTTTGTGAGCAAGATTAGATTCAAAGTTAATGTCGAAGGGCTCCTTGAATTATTGTCTGTCCTCCTTTCAAGTACTTGCTCTACTGAACTAAGAAGAAAGGACAAAGGGAGATGTTTTCAGCATATATATGGACCATTCTGTCTTCATATGCCATTGCAGCATTATGCTGTAAGGTGTCACTTTTTTATATTGTGAGCTAAAGCAAAAATTGACACTTCATAAGCATACTTTACTTTCTTTAAGCTTTACCATTGACATGAAAGTTATAATAAGGATAATATTTTTCACAAACAATACACTGCTAGCATTCATGTTTCCCTTGTTTGGCGTTTTACACTCTAGAATATTGTAACACATGAAACTTTAAAACTGTTGACACAGTGACATTTTTTTTGTAAACTATTTTTTTTTATTCTTCCCAGTGTAATCAAATTTTCTCCTTTGGTTATTATTCCTTTTCCTTTAATTGGTGCAGCTATCAAATATCCCTTAATGCCACTTTGGATTATTTGTAATAAAACAGCTTGGTTTCATAGAGGAAACTTTACAGTCTTGTTACTTATGTGTGTCCCATATTCAGTTCAGTGAAATTTATTTTTAATATATCATAGAATTGTAATGGCTAGTTATACTACTGCCTCATAGCTCAAGGGACCTGGTTTTGTGTCTCAGCTTGGCCCTCAATGTGTGGATTTTTCCCATTTTCCTTTTGTTCATGTGGGTTTTTTCTCTGATGTACTCCATGTTCGTAAAATTCCAGAAGACCCATCCATTAGGATGATTAGTGTCAATAACCTGGTCCAGTTTGTATTAAGAAGTAGGTATTTGAGCCACTCCTGTAAATAGACTGACTTTCCATGAACCTGGTGGTGCCAACAGATGTTTCAGGTCTCCACACACTTTCACTAGAAACGGTCAGGAAAAAGAAGACATCGATAGTTTTGTTTACTGTAGGACAGGGTAGTTGAACAGATTTTCAAAACCATATGGATAATCAGGAAATCAAACAATAATGAAGCTGAAATATCACAACCTTTGCCAACTCAAATTAGGTTTCAGGGTGGTAGCTTATGAGGGCAAAATGACAAAACAAATGGTGATAGTAATTTGGGGAAAATAACTCTTTTGGGGCCCATGGTTTTTTTTCTTTTCATATACAGTCCAGTGGATTTTATAATAAACCAACTGGCCATCCTTGCCCTTTCCAGACATTTCAACAGTGATGTTGAAGCAGTTGCCCTAGATCATGATCATATCACTTCAGTTCCTTCAATTCTACACAGCTTGTTAAATATTTTCACTGCATGCCACCTATATAGTATGCATTGGTCATAGAAACTCAAAAGCACCGCTTTTACTTTTTATCTGAACATTTTCATGGTTTTTTGTTGTCTTCTGTCTATGGTTTCTTAACACATATCAGACACGTACAGATTAGCTAGATCATCAATGTCTTAGTAGTATGTGTGTGAATGTGCCCTGCGATAAAATTTGCTCTAATCTTTCCTTGTACCTAAAGCTACATTAATATGCTTTAGCCCCCCACCCGTGCGCAAGTAGCGAAAAAAACGTTAGGTGAATGGACAGACCAGTACTAAGATCGTTGAAATGGGCTTCTGCTGAAAGTGACTTTCAGCCTAGAAACAAATTACTAAGTATTTTTTCCAACAAATATCTTTATTCATTTATATAAATATTTAAAGTAGGACTGATCCTTTCTCAACCCTTAAATTTAGCTGCCTGACATAGTTGGGAAAAAAAGGTTAATGTAAATATGATGTGTATTCAGCTACATTATGACATGTTGTTAAAAACTAAGTTTAAAAATTAAATTTTTTTTAAATATATTTCATTTTGTAAATAACTCTTATGTTGAAATTATATCATACATTTTCTTTGTATCAAAATGCATGCAAACAATGTTGACTTGAATACAGTTTAGAATAAAACAAACAAAAATTTTCATTCATTCATTTTAAGCAAAATAAACTAATACCACAATTTTAATACTCTAAGAAACAGACCTTTGTATTCTGTTAATTAACATATCAGCCACTATGATATAATTTTAAGTAATTGACATATCAGCTCTTAAGCTCACATTGCTGTCTGAGCACATAGGAATTGGGCACATTTAGACGAGCAGCTATTAATCACCAAGTTTTCATTTGTATGTACAAAATATAAATATGAGTGTGTTTTTTTTTTTTTTTTGTTTTTTTATAAGACTCCCATATATTACATTTTTTTTAAAACCCAGGCCCAGGAAGAAAAAAATGCTAAATTGCCAAGAAGAGTGTATGGTTTGGAAATGTTCCTTATGATAGTCATACATTGTTCATGAATCACATCGTGGGGAGGATTTTGTGTCTTTTTCTCTTGCATTTTGTGACTCTAATGATGCACTCATGTTGCCCGCTTTTCCCTTTTCTTCAAACCTTACCTACTAAAGGAGGGAATGCCACTTTATTGGTAAGTGGATGTTAACCAAAAGGGAATAAAAACATTTTTAAAATGGGTCGTTGATGACATCTCAGCAGTTCTCTGCAGGAAAACCCACCAACAAATACTGTTCAGATATAGATTTTTTTTTTTTCTCTTTTTTTTTAATGTTTTCCTAATTTTTGATTAATTATATATTTGTGATTTTTTTTCTCCCATTTCTGTGATGTTAAGTCCAGTTGTCTTATCTTTTTAACTTCATTATTAATTGTAAATTCTTACTTTCAACAATCATATTTGTTTTCTCTTTTAAGTTCTTTCTGTTTTTTCTGATCTCAACCAATTTTTTACTTTTTTTTATTTTCTTCATTTATTTTCAAATCAATTTATTTTTGCATGTGAAGTATTGCATGAGCTACTCGGTAGAGGACTGTCTAAGACAATGAGAAGTTTAGTTTTATGTAAACATATCTCTTTATATATTAATATATCATCTGGTACAAACAATCTTTCTTTCCAGCTTCCCTTTAAAGCCATATTTTTTTTTCTTTATCCTTTTCTCTTTGCAGACGGTAAAATCATTGTCTGCCTCTCCAAGGGTACAGTCCAAACTAGCTTCTGCTCAACCAGGCTCAAAAGACAGCAAAGTTCAGAAGCTTTCAACCAGAATTCCAGGAGCTGTGTCACCTTCAGTCAGAGATGGCTCTTCGGATGATGAGAAACAAATGAGAAGGAGAAGGTCCAGGTCTACAACATCTAGCAAACGAAATAGTCGGCAGAAAGCATCAGGCGCCGTACACCAAGAGACTACAAGCCATACCGGCTGCAGCAGCGACTCTGGGCATTCGCACCACAGCACTTGCCAAAAAAATAAAAGCTTACATGTTCGAAAGTAAGTGAGGGTATCAAGTGCATTGTGCAGTTTTTGATATAAAATGCACCCCAGTTCAACCCTAATTTACTTTGCTTTGGCAAAGTATTAAGAAATTCTAGTTAGTATACCAGGCAATGTGTAATCCAAACACCGCAGAATGTTATAATATAAAATGTAATAAAATACTCTTACTACTCTTTTGATAAATTTGACACATTGCATAAAGTAACGGTAGCTATTATATTACATAAGCATCAGTTACATTTCAGAATTAGCTGATAGATTATTCTGAGTCTAGAATTGAAATTCCTTGCCATTGTTATTTTTTTGTCTTTTAAAACCGTCCACTCAATTTAAGTCAATGGACCTTGCAGAGATTCATCTATTCAAATATTTTTCTAAAAATGAGCATTGGAGAAGATTTTTATATATATATATACAGTATCTTCAGAAATTATTCAGACCCCTTCACTTTTTGCTTCACTTCACTTTTTTTTTGTTGTTGAAGCCTTATGCTAAAGTCACTTCAATTCAAATTAGAACTGGTGTTTGATTTTAAAAAAAGTAATTGCAATTAATCAAATAATTAACATTTTAATCTTAATTAATCACAATTTATCATATTTTTTTAAGCATATTAATAGTTTTCTATATAGCAGAAAACTCTTGAGTGATTCATTTCTAATGAAAAGTTTTAATAATCACTTGCCTATGCATATTAAACTATTTCAGTGAGTTTATTGAACAGTTTTGCCTAACAGAAACAATTCCTAATGACCACCAAACACCCAAATGTAATATCTGGGAAATCCAAAACATATTGTTTGGACTGCTATATTGAAAGACAACATACCAAAAGCACTAACAGTTACCCAAACAATTTAAAGAAATTAAAAGAAATACAAAATAATGGTTCAGCGCTTGTGCGCTGTCATTGCCCAGGTTGTGCTTAACTGCAAAATACACATGAGTCAACACTGCAGGTGTTACTGCAGAGGATAAGTCATTAATTAGATTGAAAATGTGTATAAATTATGCTTTTAAAAAGAAAACTATAGATTGTGATAGGGTTATTTATTTAGCCGATTGAAATTGCACAATGTCATAGAATGTAATTTTATTAATTTTTAAAATAAGTCTATCTTAACCTTGAGCACAAATAGACTGAAACATTAACATTATCAATTTGTACTGATTATCGAGTATAATGTAGGCTATGTAGGTTATAATGTATGTTACAGTAAGTAACATACATGTAATAAATAACAGCAACATACCATTTCTGAGTTGAGGGAATTGTGGGTAAGGTATAAGTAATCAAGGAAATTCCACTCTATGTCATTTGCTCTCGAGGTGCTTGGTCATTGGGTATCTTGTGCACTGTGCTGTTTCAGGTTAGATATCCCTCAATGGGCAACCGAAAAAAGTTCCACAGCAAACATATTTATCACTAGGGACAGGGCTCAGACCTATACCTCGACAGCCTCTTATGTTTCACAGGTGGACTAACCCTAACCCTAAGCCTAACCCTAACTATCTTAACCTTGAGCACAAATAGACTGAAACATTAACCTTATCAATTTGCACAGATTATCGAGTATAAAGTAGGCTATATAGGTTATAATGTATGCTACAGTAAGTAACATACAGTACATGTAGTAAATAACAGCAACATACCATGTCTGAGTTGAGGGAAGTGTGGGTAAGGTATAAGGAATCAAGGAAATTCCACTCTATGTCATTTGCTCTCTAGCTGCTTGGTCATTGGGTAGGTAGCACGTGCACTGTGCTGTTTCAGGTTAGATATCCCTCCATGGGCGACCGAAAAAAGCTCCACAACAAACATATTCATCACTAGTGACAAGGCTCAGATCCATACAGACCTATACCTCGACAGCCTCTTATGTTTCACAGGTGGACTTGTATCAGCAGACACCAGTGCATGGAGCATCTTGTTCTGGACATTCCATTATACAGTGCAATGTAACTTTTTTTACTGTCAATATATGAACACAGCATAATGACAAGGATGGCAGTGCTTGACCGTCTGCAACGCTAATGTGACATGAAAATTGAACTCATTCACTCCGCTTGTAAAACTTGTTTGATTTTAACTTTTCTCATGTTAATCTTTGAAAGGATGTGTATAAAAATATATTTAATATCGTACCCCCTACTGATTCAAGATGATATGCTGTATTTTATGTTCCAATATGGGGCAATCCCATATTACAAGGGATGAGTAGCGACTCTACTGGTGTGTGTCGATGAAGACCATTATTAAGATCCAACACAGGAAACGATCAAGGGGTATTGATAGACTTGAATTCATTTGGCATTGTTTCATTAAGTGTGAAATGAGGTCAAATTGATGTATTTAGCGGTTTTGTTAAATGTAAATGCAGAAATGTTTAATGCATTACTCGCTCATGTTAACGGTGATTAACCAGCAGCTCTATTTTAAATAATAACTCATATCACATTGATACAAGTGTTGACACATTTTCCTGTGATACTTGAAATTTTGCTCAGGTGCATCTCCTTCTATTGACCATCATTGAGATGTTTCTTCGCCTTGTTTGGAGTCCACCAGTAGTCATTTCAATTGACTGAACATGATTAGGAAAGGCATACACCTGTCTATTGAAGCTCGCACAGCTGACAATGTGTATCAGAGCAAAAACTAAGACATAAGGTTGAAGGAACTGCCCGCAGAGCATAGAGACAGGATTTTGTCAAAGCACAGGCCTGGTGAAGGCTACAAAACATCCTGAGTCACTGAATGTTTGCAAGAGCACAGTGGCCATCATGATTCTTAAATGGAATACGTTTGGAACAACCATGACTTTTCCTAGAGCAAATTACCTAGCTAAACTAAACAATCAGGGTGGAAGGGCTTTGGTAAGAGAGATGAACAAGAACCCAATGGTCACTCTGGCTGATATCCAGAAACCTTTTAGGACATGGGAGAAACTTCCAGAAGGACAGTCACCACTGCAGCGCTTCACTAATCTGGACTTTATGGCAGAGTGACAAGACAACACAAGAAAGCCCTTTTGAAGTTTGTAAAAAGGCATCCAAGGGTCTCGCAGTTTATTAGAAACAAGATTCTCTAGTTGGATGAAAACAAGACGGACCTGCTTGACCTCATCATATAATTTCCAAGAAGAAGTCAGGCTGTAATCACTGCCAAAGGTCTTTCAACAAATTATTGAGTAAAGGGTCTAAATACAGATGTCAGATTAAGATTTCATTTTTTTTATTATTAATAAATTAGAAAATATTTCCGATATCCCACTTTTACTTAGTTATTCTGAGATATTAAGTGCTTGATGAGGAAAAAAATTAATTTAAACTATTTCAGCATAAGGCTGCAACACAATAACATGTGAAATAAGTGAAGGGGTCTGAATACTTCCTGAAGGTACCGTGTGTATATGTATGTATGATTGTGTGGGTGTGTATATATATATATATATATATATATATATATATATTATATATATATATATGTGTGTGTGTGTGTGTGTGGTCTGTTTGGAAATGTATCTAGCCATGTAATATGAAAAAATCAATACATTTATTGAAGAAGGTACAAGAAACATTGTACACTGAACAATGACACCTCAATCCCCTTCAAAGTAGGCACCTTGGGACCTCATCCAGTTCTCCCAGCATCTCCTCCACTTTTTAAAGTACTCTGCAAAATTCTTTGTTGGAATTGCCATCAACTGCCTTGTTGTATTTTCCTGAATAAAATCGACAGTCTGAAAACTCTTCCCCTTCAAAAGTGATTTTAGTTTTGGGAAAAGCCAGAAGTCGCAGGGTGCCAAATCAGGGCTATAGGGGGGATGAGTCACCTGGGTGATTTGATGCTTGGGACAGACACGCACTATCAGTTGGCGATCTTTGTTGATTACAGCCCATACACATTTAGCATTCTCTGGATTCTCATGAAGCTCAATTTTTGCTACGTTGAGTCTTCTTATTATTATTATTATTAACAAAGTATTCTTGAGTGTAGCTAGTAGACTACAAGAATGTGTAAATAATGATAATGAAGACCGGAAATTTGAGTACTTACAAGATTGTAGCCAAGTGTACTGTGCCACTGTGACATTCTTTTGAGTTAATAAAGCTACTGAGTTAATAAAGCTTTTGTAATAATCATAACCTGCATGCCTTTTTCCAAACAAACACATCTACTTTTTCCCACTCCTGTATGTGTGTGTGTGTGTATACTGTATGTAATGTACTGTATATAATATATGCAGTTTGTACACTTTATACGAACAAATCTACTTTTTCCCACTCCTGTGTGTGTGTGTGTGTGTGTGTATACTGTGTATGTATATGTATATATATATATATATATATATATATATATATAATATATGCAGTTTGTACACTTTATAAGTATGTATAAGCTGCCAATCTTATTGTTGCAAATTTTGTCACTGAATGTTTTTAGGTCTTAAGTCAAAGTCTTTTGTGGTTGGTCTTGAAAATCTATCTTTCTGAATTAACACATTCCTGCAAGAAATAGTAGGATAAAACAACAGTGAAAGACTGATACTTAGTTAGAGCAAGCCTTTGTTGCAGTTGGTGCAGTTAAGTGTTTTGTACAAAGTTTAATTTGCTGTTGAATGACTTAGCTCATTTTATAAATGGCATAAATAAAATTCAAAATGTGTTATTTATTTATTCACATGCCCTTTATCTAATTTTGAAGACCTGAAAAATTCAGTGTAAAGATTTGCAGTAACAGAGGAAAAGCAGGAGGGGAATAAATGTTTTTCATAGAACTATATACATTGAATAAGTGGGAGAGACATTTAAATACTGGCAATCCAGCACTGGTTCTACATAAACATAATTTGTTGAAATGTTGTAAATTTCAAATTCACTTTGTTAGTATATTCATTTAGCCAGCATGTACCTCATTAATTTATCAGTCACTTCAGTAGTTAAATGGCATTGATGGCAACAGCTTGGAATATCAAAATAGGAACATTCAATAATCGTATTCATTCAGTGGTTATTATAATCAATTATATATTTGTGTTCTTTGGCTAGGAGAAATGTCTTTAGGCATTTATAATAAAATAACTTTTTTATTGTTATTAATATTTAGTTAACAGTGGATCTAATATTAATGTACATTATTACAGATCTTTTGGAGATCTACTGACCATAATCCTAACAGCAAAAATAATTTCAATACTGACATTTGCACCTACATTATACTATTTGTTTCCACAATTATAATACTAGGATGTAACAGAATCAAGTTTTTAATCTCCTTCTTTTGTTTTTGCAAACCAGAACAAAGAATTTTCATGAAGGTGAAAAGCATCACCGAGGTAGAGTAAATAGTCGAAAGAAGAGCTTATCTTTGTCACCAGTTAAGCATGAGAAACACAGTAGACACAACTCAGAAAGAAAAAAGAGCTCTTCTCGCAGCCTTCGTCACCGAAGCAGTACTTGGAGCAGCCGATCTCCTTCCCGATCACACTCCCGTTCCCGTGAATGGAGGAGCAAATCCAGATCCCCCCATTCTAGACAAAATGAGTCCAGGTAAGGCTTTTGTTAATGGAAAAAATAAAATTACAGTGGAATTTAATGTCTCCTCTGATGCAAATCTGATAGTACTGAAAAAACAATATTTTTCTAATGTGTACAGGTAGTGAAGATCCGCCCAACTACAGACAGACACAGGACTCTCAATGTCTAGAACATACATGTTAATTTTGCTTTCTTCAATACCGCACACACACAGCGCACAATCCACCCACAATGCTCAGTCCTTTACTTTCTTTCTCCTTCCCTTCAGCCGCCTCCACTCCTCTCCCACAAGCTCTGTCTTCTACCTCCTGACTGCAACTCTCTGAATGGAGTGAGGCGGCCCCTTTTATAATGCACCCAGATGTGCTCCAGGTGCTCCCTGGTGTGGCGGAAGTGCTTAATGGGCACCCAGAAGCACTCCGGGTGTACCTGGTTCCTGTTCTAGCAGCGCTTCCTGATGAGGCGGAAGTGCTGCAGTCCAGGGCTCAAGAACCATCCAGGCACCCCCTGGCAGTGGCCATGGGCCCCCATAAGGTTGAGCTTCCAGGCTCCATGGCCCTAAAGCAAACCAGGGCAGCTGCCCTCTCATGTCCCAGGGGAGGTATTGTCCCTCTCCCAGTCCTTCCATCCTCCAGGCGTCCTGGCTGGCCAGGAGCCCCAGTCGTCTGTCATAAGGTATATATTTAACAGTCAAAATTTCACACTGTCACATGAACAGAGAAAACCACAATCTTCTGTTATTTTCAACAATATATTACAATGTGTATTAAAACTGACAGATAGTGTGAACCATATCAGTGGAATATTTCACAAAAAAATACAGAAAGGTCTCACCAGTGCTATGTAGTAATCTTTGATGTGTCTTACCATTCTGAAGAAACTGTGAATGCTTCCTTATTACCTGTTCTTCTGCTAGGGGCTCTACGAAATCCTACTTCTAGGGTACAGTTTTGAACCTCAAGCTTTATTTACCCCTTGTAGACCCTGCCTAGCCACTCAAGCAGTTAGAATATCTCTCCATTAATGAGTGTGGATTCATCCTATATAACGTTTGGGTCCAAAGGGAACCTTTGCAATAAGGTAGTTTGCTACTGTTTAAAGTTGTGTCTTCATATTGAGAACACACAGGTGCAAGTAACACTAAATTAGCTGAAGTCCATTGTCACCAGAGTCATGGGTGACCTCATATTTGTTGTTAGGCATTACTATATCATTAAAATATAAAGAGAATAATTAGCAAGGATAATGAATAAACACCTTTCAATTTACCCCCAATCGCCATCACCACCATCATATAATGGCTAATGTGAGATATTTTCAAAGTTTCTATGACAGCTTATTAAGAATAAAACCCCCAACCTCCTCCTTCTCCTCCTTCTGTTAATTCCAGCCCCAAATTGTTCCAAAATGTTCCAGAAAATGATCCAGTTGTCTGTTTTTGTGTGTAAGTCCTTCTATAAATCTCACCTTCATTTAATTATTTTATAGTCATCATTTTCAAACACCCAGCCACAGGGGATGCACAAACCAGTGTGTTTCTTCGTGCCAGTCCCAAGCCCGGATAAATGGGGAGGGTTACATCAGGAAGGGAATCCGGTGTAAAATTTTGCCAAATCAATATACGAATAACAATACAAATTTCCACACCGGATCGGTCGAGCCCCGGGTTAACAACGACTGCCGCCAGTACTGTTAGCCAACAGGATGCTGGCGGAAATTGGGCTACTGTTGGCCGAAGAGGAAGAAGGAAAATAAGAGGGGGGAGACATGTCTGGAGGCAGGAGGAGAGGAGGAAAGTAAAGAGAGTGGAACTGAGGGTAGGAACTTTGAATGTTAGCAGTATGACTGGTAAGGAGAGAGATAGCAGATATGATGGAAAGAAGGAAGATTGATATATTGTGTGTGCAAGAGACTAAACGGAAGGGGAGTAAGCCCAGGTGGATCGGAGGTGGACTCAAATTGTTCTATTATGGTGTGGATAGGAGAAGAAATGGGATAAGGGGTTATTCTGAAGGAACATGTTGTCAAGAGTGTTTTGGAGGTGAAAAGAGTGTCAGGCAGAGTAATGATTATGAAGCTGGAAACTGGAGGTGTGATGATGAATGTTGTTAGTGCATATGCACCGCAAGATGGGTGTTCAATGGTTGAGAAAGAAGATTTTTGGAGTGAGCTGGATGAAGTGAACAGTGTACCCAAGGGACAGAAAGTGGTGATTGGAGCAGATTTCAGTGGGCATGTTGGTGAAGGGAATAGTGGAGACGAGGAGGTGATGGGTAGGTATGGTTTCAAGGAGAGGAATGAAGAAGGTCAGAGGATAGTGGATTTTGCCAAAAGGATAGACAAGGCTGTGGTGAATACGTAATTTAAGAAGATGGAGGAACATAGGGTTATGTACAAGAGTGGAGGAAGATGCACACAGGTAGATTACATCCTATGCAAAAGAGTTGATCTAAAGGAGATTGAAGACTGCAAAGTGGTGGCAGGGGGAAGTGTAGTTAAGCAGCATAGGAAGGTGGTCTGTAGGTTGACATTGGAGATCAAGAAGAGGAGGAGAGTGAGGAAAGAGCCAAGGATTAAATGGTAGAAGTTGAAAAAGGAAGACTGCAAGGTTGAGTTTAGGGGGGAGGTGAGACAGGCACTGGTGGCAGTGAAGAGTTACCAGACAGGTGGGAAACTACAGCAGATGTAGTAAGGGTGATGGCAAGAAGGGTGCTTGGCGTGACATCTGGAAAGGTAAAGGAGGAAAAGGAAACCTGGTGGTGGAATGAGGAAATACAGTAGAGTATACAGAGGTAAAGGATGGCAAAGAAGTGGGATAGTCAGAGAGATGCAGAAAGCAGACAAGAGTACAAGGAGATAAGGCACAAGGTGAAGAGAGAGGTGGCGAAGGCTAAAGAAAAGGCGTATGATGAGTTGTATGAGAGGTTGGACACTAAGGAGAGAGAAAAGGATCAGTACTGATTGACTAGACAGAGGGACCGAGCTGGGAAAGATGTGCAGCAGGTTAGGTTGATAAAGGATAAAGGTGGAAATGTACTCACAAGTGAGGAGAGTGTGTTGAGCAGATGGAAAGAGTACTTTGAGATGCTAATGAATGAAGCAAACAAGAGAGAGAAGAGGTTGGATGAGTTGGAGATAGTGAATCAGGAAGTGCAACGGATTAGCAAGGAGGAAGTAAAGACAGCTATGAAGAGGATGAAAATGGAAAGGCCGTTGGTCCAGATGACACACCTATGGAAGCATGGAGGTGTTTAGGAGAGATGGCAGTGGAGTTTTTAACCAGATTGTTTAATGGAATCTTGGAAAGTGAGAGGATGCCTGAGGAGTGGAGAAGAAGTGTACTGGTGCCGATATTTAAGAATAAGGGGGATGTGCAGATCTTTAGTAACTACAGGAGAATAAAATTGATGAGCCACAGCATGAAGTTATGGGAAAGAGTAGTGGAAGCTAGGTTAAGAAGTGAGGTGATGATTAGTGAGCAGCAATATGGTTTCATGCCAGAAAAGAGCACCACAGATGCAATGTTTGATCTGAGGATGTTGATGGAGAAGTTTAGAGAAGGCCAGAAGGAGTTCAATTGCGTCTTTGTGGACCTGGAAAAAGCATATGACAAGGTGCCTCGAGAGGAGCTGTGGTATTGTATGAGGAAGTTGGGAGTGGCAGAGAAGTACGTAAGAGTTATACAGAATATGTACGAGGGAAGTGTGACAGTGGTAGGGTCTGCGGTAGGAGCAACGGATGCATTCAACGTGGAGGTGGGATTACATCAGGGGTCAGCTCTGAGCCATTTCTTATTTGCAATGTTGATGGACAGGTTGACAGACGAGATTAGACAGGAGTCCCTGTGGACTATGATGTTTGTTGATGACATTGTGATCTGTAGCGATAGTAGGGAGCAGGTTGAGGAGACCCTGTAGAGGTGGAGATATGCTCTAGAGAGGAGAGGAATGAAGGTCAGTAGGAACAAGACAGAATACATGTGTGTAAATAAGAGGAAGGTCAGTGGAATGGTGAAGATGCAGGGAGTAGAGTTGGCGAAGGTGGATGAGTTTAAATACTCAACAGCACAGAGTAATGGGGATTGTGGAAGAGAGGCGAAGAAGAGAGTGCTGGCAGGGTGGAATGGGTGGAGAAGAGTGTCAGGAGTAATTTGTGACAGACGGGTATCAGCAAGAGTGACAGAGAAGGTCTTCAGGATGGTAGTGAGACTAGCTGTGTTATATGGGTTGGAGATGGTGGCACTGACTAGAAAGCAGGAGACAGAGCTGGAGGAGGCAGAGTTAAAGATGCTAAGATTTGCACTGGGTGTGACGAGGATGGATAGAATTAGAAATGAGTACATTTGAGGGTCATCTCAAGTTGGACGGTTGGGAGACAAAGTCAGAGAGGCGAGATTGCGTTGGTTTGGAGAGATTCTGGGTATATTGGGAGAAGGGTGCTAAGGATAGAGCTGCCAGGGAAGAGGAAAAGAGGAAGGCCTAAGCAAAGGTTTATGGATGTGGTGAGAGAGGACATGCAGGTGATGGGTGTAACAAAACAAGATGCAGAAGACAGAAAGATATAGAGGAAGATGATCCGCTGTGGCGACCCCTAACGGGAGCAGCTGAAAGAAGAAGAAGAAGATAGTCACCATTTTCAAAAGCATTAGAAATTGTTTTAAGTAGCCTGAGTCATCAGTTCATGAATTTAAATAAGTGCATCCACTATATCTTGCCCCTTACAGACTATATATAATGGATCTTCAACCACTTTATGCGTGTGCCAATACCCTTCTGAACTTATATTTTCCCACTCATATTCTCCAGTGTTGTCAATTTTAACTCACCTTTCATATTCTCCTTGACCTGCCTTTATTCCTTTTCCCTAGACATCACTGTAAGTTCATCTGCTTAGGAATAATAACTGCTAAACTATTTCTGGCCTCCCATTAGAATATCCCCAAATTAACCACTCTAAGGATTTGGCTGTTCTCATTTATAATCTGATACACGTAAATTATCTACACCACATAATAACAAGGCATTGAATTATTTAGTCCAATACAGGAACTTTGCTGTAGTTTTACTTATTTTAAGTCAGAAACTCATTATGCAGAAATGAAGTTTCACTCTTCTAGCTGGTCTTTAACCCTTCTTCTGATTACTGTCACTACCTGCTCTCCATTGGGTAGTGTGATGAGCTAACTGACAGCACCGTCACACATTTTAGCATCACATGAGTCTTGGGACTTTGGACTTAGAGCTACATTGGTTTGGCTGCCATTAATGAGTTTTAACGCTTGTGGTTAGCATGTCACTTCCCAAGTAAGTGCTGTCTAATTTTGATCATATTAATACAAATGTAATCAGTAAATATGAATACAAAATTAGCCAATTATTAAGACAACAGTTCAAATGAAAACCCACAGCTGCAGCACTCCCACAAAACTAAATTTAGGAACCACTGTCTTACAAATGAAATGTGGGCCTTTGTTTTAAGCCTTTTCTATTCTTCTTCTCCTTTATAGAAACCCTTTTAATAATGCTCCTAACAGTTGCTTCACCTACACAGAAATTCAACTTTTAGCCCAGTGTCATATACTACCTCATTTTGTAATGGGGTTTAGTGAATCTTATCATATTTCCTCATAGTTCATCAAATTCTGTGTACCAGGGAGAATTATACCCATCACTGGGGTCTGAGAAATTGGAGGCCAAACTGTCTTCACAAGAAAAAACAAAAGACTTAATGTATCAGTAGTATTTTTTTGTTTGTTTGTTTGTTTTTGTGTGTGATATTTACAGTTTGTGGTTTTTTTGACAGGGAAAAAGACAGTGATGCAAGAACACATCACACAGATACAGAGGCTAGAGCTCGGAGGCGTTCCAGAAGTTATTCCCCAATTAGGAAGCGGAGACGTGACTCTCCAAGTTTCATGGAGCCAAGAAGGATTACCAGGTACATATATATATATATACTGTATATATGTTTTGTATGCTACCTAAAAAAATGTTTGGTCTTCTAAAGGCATGTTGATTTTTAATTGTAATGAATTATATGAAAAGCTATAATAATGTTTTATCTGTATTTTTTGGATTCTTATCAGTTTTAAATACAGTGATATATCAGCATTCTAGATTTTCTTACTTAACCTGACTATTATCAAAGAAACGATAATTCAGCACAGTTTTTTTAAAGAAAACTTAATCATTTGTAATACATACCACAGGCACTTCAAAACAGATAATCCACCAAAAGTCAAGCCTATTCCTGGGGTGGCTGGTGTTTGGGTGGGAGACCAAGCAAAAGCTTTGGTTGTTGCTGGAAGGGACGTTGGAGAGGCCAACAGGACATGTAGATGATATCAACAACCAAGGTCCTGACTCTCTGTAGTTATTAAAGATCACTGGGCATTCTTTGTAAAGAGTAGGGTGTATCCTGATTTCTACAGCTTGCCATTCTAGCCCCCTAATCATCCCGTCTCTAATTGGCAAACTGTCTCCCTCACCTTTTAATCACCTAATAGCTAATGTGTGGTGAGTGTACTGGCTTAAAATGGCTACTGATGCACATTGGTGTTGGTTGAAGTGGCTCCCCACTCTCTATGTAAAGTACTTTGAACAGTTATTATATATTATTAATATATATTTAACAATTATATATTGTTAGAGATTTTATATATATATATATATATATATATATAATTTATTATTAGAGGTTATGACAGAAACAATATTTGTACATTTAAAATGCCTTCAGAATGTGTTGGCATTAATGACTTTGATAAATCTAAACATCAGGTTAATCAGTCCTTAACAACACTGTTAATTAAACGAGTGAAATTTTTATCAATGTTTGCATTGAGTTGGCAGATATCTAATCATCGCCACCACCCCACTACACTTTAAAAGGTTTATCAGCATTGTGTTACTCAAGGTAGTTCTTTTAACACCTTTACTATTCGATTTGCTCATTATGAAGCCTCTATTTTCCATTATATGTTTCTAATTCATATCTTCTTTTTCCGTCACTGCAGAGTCTTTGGTTAACGTATTTATTGCTGTACTATCCATCCATCCATTATCCAACCTGCTATTTTCCAATTACAGGGTCACAGGGGTCTGCTGGAGCCAATCCCAGCCAACACAGGGCGCAAGGCAGGAAACAAACTCCAGGCAGGGCGCCAGCCCACCGCAGGACACACACACACACCAAGCACACACTAGGGACAATTTAGGATCGCCAGTGAACCTAATCTGTATGTCTTTGGACTGTGGGAGGAAACCAGGGCACCCGGAGGAAACCAACGCAGATACAGAGAGAACATGCAAACTTCACACCCATGTTATACTATATTTACATTTAAATTTATTTGCTTAGCAGATGCTTTTCTCCAAAGCAACTTTCAAAAGAGGTAAACAATTGAGTAACATTAGGATAGGGCCTCTTTGTTTGGCAAGTATAATAGGATGGGTAACAAAAGTCGATTGCCATAAGTACATACATTTACAATCATAGATTACAATCCCTAAGCAATTAAACTTAAATAAACTAACCAAGAGTATAACATATTGCAAAGTTTTTTTTTCCTTCATCATTTTGATAGATATTCATAGAACAGATGGGTCTTCAATCGCTTCTTAAATACATTGAAGGAGTCAGTCAGCAGTACTTATGGAGGTGGGTAGTCCGTTCCACCAAGTAGGACCTACACAGATAAAGAGTTTGGATTGAGACTTACTACCAAGCAGAGACATCATCAGCAGGTGCTTTTCCTTGGCAGACCTGAGTGGGAGAGAAGAAGTATAGGGCTTCACCAGTGTCTCCATATATTCAGATGCTGACCCATTGACTACTCTGTAGGCAAGCATCAGGGATTTAAACTGAATTCATGCTGCTGCAGCAGTGGTTCTCAACCTGTAGGGCGGTCCCCCCTATAGGGGGGCACGAAGTAACAAATAGTGGGGTGCGAAGATGTGAAAAAAAGAAAACAAGAATCAAAAATATGAAAAAAACATCTGTTGAAACCAAAACAAATTAACTTAAACTACATTCTGATACTAGAACAATAAATATAGAGTTAGATAAATGTCGATAAAAGTTAAGTAGGTATAATAAAATATGCATCTACATTTCAAAAAAATGCTGGGGGGGGGGTGCGATTAAAACTGTTATGAAAACTGGGGTCGCAAATACTTAAAGGTTGAGAAACGCTGTGCTACAGGGAGCTAATGTAGTGATAGCACATGCGGTTACGCCTGCCAGTAGCGAATTGCAGTAGCCCTGATTGTGCAGATGTTGTACAGCAAGAAAGAGAAACAATAGAAATATAGTCAGAAAAGATAGCTGCTCATCAGTCACCACCCCAAGGTTGGGTAATAACTTGGCAGGTGTTAGCGACAGTGAGCCAAGCTGTACAGAGATGGGGATATGAGCAGACTGACTGGCCGGGATCACAAGAAACTCGTTTTTTGCCAGGTGGAGCTATAGATGGTGGTCCCTCATCCAGGTTGAGATATCAGTAAGACATGCAGAGAGAGACTCTAGCTGATACCGTAATGTCCTTTGGAGAGAACAACAGTTATAGCTGTGTATCATCAGCATAACACTGATAAGAGAACCCATGAGAATGAATGATGAAGCCCAGGCAGGTAGTGTACAGAGAGAACAGTAGAGGACCCAACACCGATCCTTGGGGTACACCAGTGCATGTCTTGTATGCCTTTGACAACTCCCCTCGCCAGGACACACTGTAGAATCTGCCCAAGATGAAAGTCTCAAACCATCTGAGAGCAGTCCCAGTGCTGCCAAGGTCAGAGAGGATGGCAATAAGAATATCAGACGGATGACTTGTTGATAGCTCTAGCACAGCTTAGCTGGTCCACCACAGTCAGTAGGGCCGTCTTAGTCGAGTGGTTCTTCTTGAAGCTGGACTGATTGGTATTGAGCAACTCATTCTGTACAAGAAAGGAAGAGATCTGGTTAGAAACAGCATGTTCAAGTCTTTTGGAAAGAAAGGAAAGGAGAGAGACAGGCCTGTACTTGTTAACCTGGGATGGATCGAGTGTTGGCTTTTTGAGACGTGGGGTTATCAGAGCGTGTTTGAATATGTTAGGGAATGTCTCTGAGCTGAGTGAGGTGTTAATGATGTTTGTAATTGCAGGAATGAGTGAGGGGGAGATGGCCTGAAGGAGAAGTGAGAGAACAGGATCAAGTGGACAGGTAGATGGGTGATTGGAGAGGATGTTGGAAACAGTGGCAGACAGTGAAGAGAATATGGAGAATGATGGGTGTTGCTTGGATGGAGGGGTAATGGATGGCAACGAGGGTGACAACTGACTGCTGATGGCAGCTGGTGAAGTGAGCCCAACTGCTAGTGACCAAGTGATCAGTAAGACAAAGCAAGGGGGTGGCATACATTTAACAGAACAAAACTAGGCAATAAGCCATCAACAAACCAAGACGCAGGTCAATCGTTAGATTTAATACAAAATGAGAAGAAGAAAAATAAACTTAATAACGATAAAATAACTCCACGCACAGGTCGATAAGTATAAGTACAATCACTAAAACAAACCCAAACCAGAAAACACGCAAGTCTTCCGCAACAGATGCCTAGGAACCCAGACATTTCTCACCACTACTGTTGTTGTCTGTGTATACTTCTTAAGGCAAAATGCCATGTACCTATCACATCTTCAGCTGCATGTGTTTTCTTTTACTCAAACTTTTTTCTGTGTTCTTTGTTATTACTCTTCTCTGCTACATGATTCAATATCGTTTTTACTAAACGTTATGCCCAAAAATAGCCCTTGATTTTTTTTTTATTTCTCTGTAGCCATTCCACACCCCGGTTCAGTGATGGTGGCTTTGTAACTTTCTTCAGTAGGACAAATAAGATCCCATGCTAATTTAATTTTATATATTATTACATGTTTTAAAAAATCTAATGCATAATTTCCCAACTGTTCATTTTTTTAATAACTTTTTTCTGCTTACCATTGTATGAGAAGGTTTTTACCTGTTTTAAAGGTATATTATATTAAAATCGTTCTGCTTACTCACTTCTATACTTTGAACACGTCTTATAAGGCTTTTATAAAGCCTTGCTACTTTATAAGTAGTTGATTTATCCATTGATGATTTATTTTATTTTACAGCTTTTTAATCTAGCTCCTAAAATATCCCTTCTATCTTCATTTACTGTAGTAGTAACACAGTTGTAAACTTCAGAGAACAGTTCTTATGGGTTGAGAAGCTTTTACTACACACAACTCACATTATGGTACTGAAAGTAATTACTTATTCATAATATTCTTATTTATTATTACACTTATTTGCCAAATCCACATATATTAATATCAGAGCCAATGCTGTGATCTCAGGTTTCTTTTCTTTTACTTCAATTATGGAATTTCTTTCCTCATCTTAACTATTGCCTTAATCCTGAGTACTCACAAAGATATGTTAAATCTGTGTAATTAGTCTTTTACCTCTAATCCAAATTATGACATCATCAATACAAGACCTTCTGAGGTTCACTTCCTGAGATGTCCATACTTGTAGTCATTTTGCTAAGGGTACCACAGAATTCCTGATTCCTGACATTCCACCCCCCTTTGGAATTTCTTTTCGCATTTTACTGCAAACGGTAACAAGATACATTATATAGTAGTGAAAGCATTTGAAACCAGTTTTAGAGTTTGTTTTGCATGTGTTCATACTTAGTATAGTTTTAACCACACTATTTCTGTATTCCGAATAACTTTTAGCGTTAAACTCTATAGTCTGATGATGACATTTGAGTTATTAGTAATGTAGAGTTGACGTTAAACCATTTGAAGGCACGCATTCATCATTTCAAAGATATCATAGTAGCAGAGTTTAAAACACTGGCATCTGTGTGTCTGCTAAATATCTCGATATACATATTATTATAGACTGAACTGCAGTATATTTTGATGTGTTTATTTTAGATTAGAGAGTATGCGTGTTAATCTGTAGTACAATTTTATTGAGCCTGAATTTCTGAATAAAAATGATGTGAGGCAATGTAATGTTTCTACAGGTATATTCTTTGTTCGTACATGAATGTTTGTGTGTGATTATGTACAAGATACATGAATTTCAAGCATAATTTTAATGTTATACATCATATTTCTGGTTTCAAAATGGTAATAATATTGTTCTAAATGCTGATTAGAATGAAATACTACTTTTCAGATAGCATAATTTATTTTTTCTTCTGTTACCCTTGTCAAAGTAACATTCATTTTTGAGCAGTCATAAATGCATTTTGGGAAAGATGGTGTAATGTGATAACCAATTTATTGCACAAAGCTTCAGTTGGCATTAAATATTTAATTATAATAATGATTATTGATACATTTCATTTATATATGGCATTTCCCATGTTTACTAATCATAATTAGTCTTTTTCAGGAAGTAACAATACCTGGTGTTCCATGAATATGCTAAATGTTGTTTTTATTTTTTTTTTTTGTATTAATCCTACAATAAATATACTCAGAAATGTTAAAAAATGTGCTCTTTTTTCATTAATGTATAGATACTACCTACCTATAAACTGTAAACATTTCTTACTGTATATGTAAATGCTACTATTTAGCTTCTTATGCACTGTTTAGATTTTTTATAAGTGTGGAGATAAAAACAATTTGAAAGCAGAACACTAAAGAAGTCTCTTAAGGTTTGACACCTCTTTCTTTCTACTTTTTCAAATCATCTTGCCTTATGATTTTGGTCAGAATATTGCAAGTATTCAAGCAGCCTGTTTTTAATTTTCTTTTTCTTTTCCATTGGTTTTTCCCTTCTGTCCTAAGGTCTCCAGAAGATTACCAAATGAAGGCTGTAGACATGTAGGCAATGTTACCATGGTAACTGTTGCTTTGCATCAAGATGCTGGTGCTTCTCCCTGAACCTGTTAGATGAAGCACTTAGTACAAACCATCCATCAACAGTACAGTTATTGCTTATTTTCTGTCTTCCTATTATACATAACAAACGAAGGCCTTGGGTATTTTAAGTACACTCTTAGAAAAGCAGGCAAATGAAATATTTCCACTGTTACTTGTCATGGATGCGATGTTTTCAAGTCCAACAATGCTCCTTCCTGCAGGACAATTAAAACAAATTCTATTATGTGGTTCGTGTTTTTGTGAAGTACTAGTATATATTTGGACCTTCCTTTAACGAAGTAATGCAGTACACAGCCACAATATATATTTAAGTGTAAGTTTTTAAAATTTAGAAGTGCATTCCTTTTAGGGGAAATTTGTATTGTCCAACTAAAATTTTTTTAGTTATGTGCATAACAGCTGGAAAAAAACATATACCAAATATTGGTATAAATGGATCCTTCTACATCATGCCTTTTAACTAACAGGGAATTTTGTCCCTTCTGCCCTAAATGGTTCCAGGTGGCACACCTACAGCAGCTAAAAATATATTTAGGGTAATTGTAGGTCTCTGCACTGTTTCCATGGGAGCAGTTAAATTCCCTAACAATAATTAAATTAATAAAAGAAAATAAAAGCTGCAACACCTAAAATATGTTGGGGCCATTGTGCAGTTTCTGCAACCGTCTAAAAATGTAAATCATTTTACACATGCGCGCACACACACACACACACACATATTGTATATATACACTGATCAGCCACAACATTAAAATCACCTGCCTAATATTGTGTAGGTCCCCCTCACGCTGTAAGAACAGCTCTGATCAAGACATGGACTCCACAAGACCTTTGAAGGTGTTTTGAAGTATGTAGCACCAAGATGTTAGCAGCAGTTGTGAGTTGGGGCCTCTGTGGATTTGACTTGTTTTTCCAAAAAATCTCACAGACACTCAATCAAATTGAGATCTAAGGAATTTGGAGGCCAAGTCAACTACTTGAACTGTTTGTCCTGTTCCTGAAACCAAACTGAACGATTTTTGTAGTCTGTCAGGGTGCATTATCCTGCTAAAAGAGGCCAGGGCTTTCAAGGAATATCCTTGCCATGAAGGGGTGTGCGTGGTCTACAACAATGTTTAGGTAGTTGGTATGTGCCGAAGTAAATTCCACATGCATGCCAGGAACCAGGGTTTCCTGGCAGAACATTGCCCAGTACCTCTTCTGTGAGATCAGACCAGACAGCCTAGCCTTTGCTCCCTGTGTACCATTGATCCTTAGGTGTCCATGACCCTGTCCCCAGTTGTCCTTCCTTAGACTACTTTAGGTATGTATTAACTCGGGGGTTCCCAAACCTTTGGACGTCAAGTACCACCTGAGGTTAAGTGAGTTGTGTTGCGTACCACCCGCACCTTGTTGAAAGGGAGGGAGAGCTGTAAGGGGGGGGAGTTTGGGTCTAAACCGCCTCGAAATCTGAATAAAAGTTAAGAATTGGAAGAAATTATGCATAAAATTAATGAAAAAATTTGTGCATGTACATAAATTGATAAATTCCGCCCCGAAACTAAATCCTGCCATCGGCCTGTATGTGACGCAGTTACCGAAGATGAAATGGTATCGGCTTTGTGCTTAGATCTAGTAATTACGATGCGATACAGCGGCAGTGCACGTATAACAACAAACGCGAGCGGTTTCTGTGAGGCAGAGTTACCGAAGACTAAATAGTGTCGGCGTTGTGCTTTCATCTAGTGACCAAAAGCTCAAACAGTGAAGAAGTAGAAGTTGACTTCCGCGAAACGGATTTATGGTAGCGTTAAATGAACTAAATACTGATTCGAATAATACGTTTTATTTATTCAGATGATGAAATATGACACCACACTAAATTTGGGAATCCACGTATTATTGTATTTAAACAGTTTCATTGGTTTTTGCTCACAACAGGCTTGTCATAAAGGGTTTTGCACAGATAAATTAAATTTCAGGGACCGTGATGCGTACCACCTGAAAAGGCTCCGCGTACCACAGTTTGGGAACCGCTGTACTAACTGGTGCATACTAGAAACACCCCACATTACCTACCATTTCGGAGATGCTGTGACCCATTTGTCTAACTATCTCAATGGCCCTTGTTGAAGTCACTCAGATCCTTACTCATACCCATTTTTCCTGCTTCCAACATATCACTGACTGTTTACTTGCAGCCTAATATATCCCACCCCTTGACAGGTGCCATTGTAACAAGGTATCCACTTCACCTGTCAGTGGTTTTAATATTCTGGCTGATCAGTTTATTTTTATATTTACTGTATTATTATATTTACTGCAGACAGGAGTCCAAAACAGAACTAGCATAGGTGGATCTGAGATATAAATATGAAGGCAACAGGAAGCGGAGGGTTCAAGGAAGGCTGCAATTGGAAGTGAGGTCATCAGTAGGAATACTCTGGAGAGCGGAAGTGACTTCAATGAGGGTAGAAGGTTCCGGGGGACTGGAAATGAGGTTGAGTGGCAGTTAATTCGGCTGGTCTGCAGAGGGACAAGAGGAGAAAGCATCAGATGACAGCGCCAACCCCCAGTCCAGCTGTGGTGTGACATTATTTGAGCCCAAAACCAGGTTTTTTTCTAGTGGTGGTAAATTCAACTGCACACATTTTTCAGTAGTTGTTTTATATGAGCAGTCCCTAACATGCTCTAAAGAAAACAGATTTTTTTTCTTGAGTGAGGCATTTTAGAACTCTTTCTTTTAAAGAAGAAAAATTATAACACAATGCTTACCTTTTAGACTTCCAACTTTCTTCCTTATTAGTCGACAGACTTGTCAAAAATAATAAGTTAAAACATGTGATTTCAGTATATTTTTGTGCACCATGATTGCTGTGGAATATTTCATGCCATGCTTAGGTGTTCTAATATCTGTTTTTTTGCTAACTAACTTTTGCAGCTCTGCATCTTTTTTCCAACAGTTATTCTGCAGGAGCTGCACCTTAACAAACTATTAAGTAATTATCTACTGTAATATAATAGTCATTTTTACTTCAAGGAGGTGATTTACAGTTTTTACAGTCCGTGTAATGGAATTTAAAATGTAAAGAACTGCATAAGCAGTGAGTGAATGGACTGAAAAACTCAACTTTATGGCAACTAATTATTCTTCCCAGACAGCACATACAATTGACTTAACATTAAATCACCATCAGGGGTCATCTTGCTGGCAGTATAGGGTCAGTATTAGGTGGGCAAAGCAGAGCCCCTCAAGTTCAGCATAATTAATAACCTAGAGTGACAAAGCCAGATGTGTGAAGAGCTTAGAAACACTGTGACCCAGCATCTTCTGTCTAAGCAATCTTTGCATTAAATGACACTTATCATAGCAGTTGTCATTACAAGTACTTTACAAAGCAGAGACAAAAATAAAATATTACCAAATAAACACATGAGCATATTTTAGTTGATCAACAGGCCAACAAGCCTTCTATATACCATCAATATGTGCTGTCTGGATACTCTCTGCTTCCTAAATTTCTTAACTGATAGAGACTATGCAGTTCTGCACTTACCCTTGCCAGTTTATTCCAGTTCAAAGACTAATTGTTTTTAAGATCTACTAACCTACTTAAGCTCACTTCTCTTTTTTTTACAAGCAGATCAGACTAACTCCTAATAAATTACATTTTTATTTCAACTACCTGCTTTGAGTGCTGGAAGCCATGTTATGATATATGCTGACAGAAAGCTTAGTTCTGTTGGGTTTGGAAAAGGGAAACACTTTATATAATATGTGGTGATAGCTAATTGGTTAAGCACAAAACAGTGTAAGTATCGCTGCCCCCTTCTTTCTTTTAAATTTCTTCACTTCTTAGATATTTCTTTAAAGTAGGATGGTATAGTGGACTACTTCAAAGTCACATGCACATGTTATTTCACAGCTGACTATCTTCTAAAAGAAAATCAAAAATCCATACATATTTAGTCAAACTTTGAACCTTTATGGTTGTGGTTGTCTCATGCAATGAATAAATAATTCATTTGTACTAAGTCATGTATAGGCTTTCTGCACTGATCATATAAAAACAGTAAATTCTCCTAGTTTCTCTACTTTTCCATATGCAACCAAGTGAAATTTTACTTCAAGACTTCTGTTGCCTAAATACCAACAAAACAATTTTAATCACCTTCATACTGGACCTGCTGAACTTTACCTAACTTGTTTACTATGCAGTTGCGTTAAACATAATTAAAATATGATGATTTAAAAAATGTTATTTGCTGTATTTCAAACAGAGACGCTTTTCTGTAAATTTTTCTTTGGTGTTTTACTAAGTATCCAAATTTCCTACTAATATATTGCTACACATAGCTTTTTTCTAAAGAAAGTTTAGAACACCTAGATTTACACATGCTAAATAGTAATGGAAAGAACAAAACCATGCAACATTTCCGGTACTGTATGTTGTGATAATAACTGAGACCAGACATCATGAAAAAGGTTTGGGGCAGCCACCCATATAATCTCTCTGGCTGCAAAAGGCTTTAGAGTTGTTCAGTCGACTGAGTCCAAGATAGAACTGACTCATTGATGTTAAGATGGTGGCTTTAAAGGCCTGTATGGGAAGTGACGCCATCGAAGGGACCGGAAGTGACATCATCGACGGCCCTAAACCCGGAAGTGATGTCATTGAAGGCCCATGAACCAGAAGTGACGTCTTCTGTACTGGAAGTGATGTCATCGAAAGGGCTGGAACCTGGCAGGACGTCTCGGGAAAGGTCTTCAGGGAACTAAGAAAGACAGTCAGTGCACCCCGCCGCCCCCGGGTCGGATGTTGTATTACTGTTATTTAATCCCTTTAACTGCCTCCTACTCGCACATGTGTGACAATGTATACATATCTATTAAAATAAATAGGAATAAAATAAGTATACTTTGACTACTTAGAGTTGTGGAATTTAAGAAACATTAGGTTAATGAAAAAGAAATAAAACAAAATATGACAAGTGAAAATGTAGCCATTTACATATACGTGAATTAAGGTTAACAAAAGTTGTAGCCAGTTGGCTATGCAGGAGAGCAGAAGAGGGAACAATTTACTGTAATATACAAATATGCATTTATTTTCTGAACCTGCTTTTTTCCTTGAAACAATCTCAGGGCACCTGAGTTTATTTCAGAAGCAGGAGGCACAGCCGATTATTTAAGGTTATTTAAGATGTCAATCCATTGCAGACCACATTCAAGTTAAACATTTACAGTATAGTGAAACGTAATACTTGGGAGAAATCTGAGGCAGAAGTTCCACACAGAAGTCACCTGACCCAGAATAGAGATCAAGTCTCCAAGGCTATGAGGCAACAAGTCAAAAATAAAAAGTCAGTTTAGTTTCTAATGCCATTTAAATTATACTTTAGTTTAATCTTATGATTAATACCATGACAGGGAGCTTGTTGCAAAATAGAGACTTCCAAGCTCAGTTCTATCACTACAGGTTTTTGTTCCAAACAGTTTCACAATCAGTGAGTCATTTCACCTCTAATGTATCATATTGTTTAATTAGCTGGTCTTTTATTTACTTTTGTTATATCTGCATTCAGAAAAGAGGAGTAGTGTGAGAAAGAAATTTAGAAATATGTGTATTTTTGCAATAATTCAGTTTTGAGTTTTGAACTCTCTTTTGTCATTTTCCTATTGATTCATATTTTTTTATTGAGGGTTGCCCTCTTGATTGCATCATAACAACAATTAATGAAACAAGATATGAGAGCAAATGACGCTGAATGAGGAAAGACAGAAATATTAAAACTGGGTTTGCTAAATTTTATTGCAAGGTACAGTGGCAAGCAATTACAGTCATGGCCAAAATTATCTGCACTCCTGGAATTTTCCCAGAAAATTCTTGCATTTAGAAATGTTTTGGTATACACGTTTTATTTCCTTTATGTGCATTGGAACAACACAAAAACAGAAAAAAAGCCAAATCTGACATCATTTCACACAAAACTCAAAAACCGGGCTGGACAAAATTATTGGCACCCTCAACTTAATATTTGGTTGCACGCCCTTTGGAAAAAATAACTGAAATCAAGCGCTTCCTATAACCATCAACAAGCTTGTTACACCTCTCAACTGGAATTTCCATCCACTCTTCTTTCACAAACTGATCAAGGGCTCTCATATTTGAAGGACGCCTTCTCCTAACAGCAATTTTGAGACCTCTCCATAAGTGTTCAATCAAATTTATTGCTGGCCACTTCAGAACTCTCCAGCGCTTTGTCTTCAACCATTTCTGGGTGCTTTTAATGGTATGTTTGGGGTCACTGCCCTGCTAGAACACCCATGACCTCTGACGCAGACCCAGCTTTTTGACACTGGGCCCTACTTTGCGCCCCAATATCTTTTGGTAGTCGTCAGATTTCATGATGCCTTGTACACAGTCAAGGCATCCAGTGCCAGAGGCAACAAAACATCCCCAAAACATCTTTGAACCTCCACCATGTTTGACTGTGTACTGTGTTCTTTTCTTCATAGGCCTCATTCCGTTTTCTGTAAACAACAGAATGAGGAGCTTTACCAAAAACCTCCACCTTGGTCTCATCTGTCCACAAGACATTCGCCCAGAAGTATTTTGGCTTCCTCAAGTACATTTTGGCAAACTCCAGTCTTGCTTTTTTGTTTCTTTGTCAGCAGTGGGGTCTTCCTGGCTTTCCTACCATAGCGTTTCATTTCGTTCAGATGTCGACGGATAGTTCGAGCTGACAATGTTGCACCCTGAGTCGGCAGAACAGCTTGAATATGTTTTGAAGGTGATTGGGGCTGTTTATTCACCATTCAGACTATCCTTCGTTGCAGTCTTTTATCAATTTTTCTGTTCCGTCCACGTCCAGGGAGATTAGCTACAGTGCCATGTGTTGTGAACTTCTTGATTATGTTGCGCACAGTGGACAAAGGAACATGAAGATCTCTGGAGATGGACTTGTAGCCTTGAGATTGTTGATATTTTTCCACAATTTTTGTTCTCAAGTCCTCAGACAATTCTCTGCTCTTCTTTCTGTTCTCCATACTTAGTGTGGCACACTCAGACACACAACAGAAAGGTTGAGTCAACATTTCTCCATTTTAACTGGCTTCAGGTGTGATTGCCATATTGCCAACACCTGTTTTTTGCCACACGTGAGTTCAAACGAGCATCATATGCTTGAAATAAAACGATTTACCGACAATTTTGAAAAGTTGCCAATAATTTTGTCTGGCCCATTTTTGGAGTTCTGTGTGACATGATGTCAGATTTGGCTTTTTTTCTCTGTTTTTTTGTGTTGTTCCAATGCACATAAAGGAAATAAACGTGTATACCAAAACACTTGTAATTGCAAAAATTTTCTGGAAGAATTGGTGCATTTTCTGGGAAAAATTCCAGATAATTTCGGCCATGACTGTATGTATGTGACCTTGAGAAAGTTTCGTGTTTTTTCTTGTCTTGGTTTTAACTTTTTAATTATCATCATCATAATTATGATTTTCATTCTGTTATGATTATTTAGGCTGTTCCACAAGTTTCACCTTCTGTCTTGTTTGCCCTTTGGTTGACTCTGCTCATTGTTAATTGTCATGATTAGGGTACAATAAAGGGAGCAAACCTCTCAGAAAAAAATGTGATTTAATAGGAAAATGACAAAAGACAGGTAAGAATTTAAAATGTTGGTAAAAATTCAAATATTTCTAAATTTCTTATGAATATCTCTTTTGCTAATACAGAATAGGAGCAGTTTGTAGTGCAAGACAACAGTTGATTTCTGCAGGCCACAACCACCAGACAAGGAATAAAAAAATGACCCTTACTTAAAGGATAAGATCAATTGGAGGTACTCAATGATTGGGAAAGTGTCTGGAAAAATTACCTTCAGCCACAAGGGTCTCCCTAGGACTGGGCTTAAAAACCACCGTTGAAACTTGTTGGTGATTCTCTTTTCCATGACTGATTTGTGTCTGAGTTTGTTACTTGAAACTCAAAAATGAAGCAGACAGAAGAATTTACCTGCCTTTCCATTACAAATCTGTGCTCATTTTTCATCATGGTTTAAGATAAAGAAAGAAAAAACAAAAATTGGTACTTGTGTACTAAACGGTCGGCAGTTCCTACCCATTCTAGTGTTGGCCTCCATGGATGAGGAACCCCAGTTGCTTCATTTTTGGAGTTTAAGTTATTAGACTGACCTACATCAACCACAAATACTAACCTTAAAGTTAGTGGGGGTGGAGCATAGTTGCCTGTAGGTCCCTAATGTTAATGTCCTCTTTGGGTGCCTAATATTAAAAAACGAAAATCCGATTTACGTCATTATAGAAAAGGGTACTAGACGCCCGTTTAGTACGCAAAAGTACTCAAAAATTAAACGTTTACTGTCATTAAATAGACAGGCCTTCCAGCTCTCTCAGCAGCAAATGGCAAAACCAGTTGTTGAAAAATGTATTTACCCTGCTGAAAAAGTCTTTCCTAATCAATTTCTTTTTTTTGTTTATCTTTTTCCCCCCAGTGCCCGTAAGAGACCCATTCCATATTATAGGCCCAGCCCAACATCACCCAGCTCCTTGAGTAGTTACTCTTCCTCTAGTCGGAGTCGAAGCCGCAGCTATGGCAGTTATAGCACCTACTCTCGCAGCAGGACTTCGAGCCGCAGTCGCAGCAGAAGCCGTTCAAGGACACAAAGCCGCAACCGCAGTCACAGTTACTACAGCAGGAGTAGCTCCGAGAGCACTGAGTTCTAGTCCTTTAACTGTTTCGTTGGTACAGTGCACCACAGAATTGACCTTCTTTTTTTCTTTGCTCTTGCATTTTTTTTTTTTTTTTTTTTGCAGTGATGGTTAAAAAAAGGTTCATCAGGAGTTGGACTTTTGCAAAAGCTTTTTTTCATTTTGTTTTTTCAAGTGTCTCATCCACACTTTTTCATTGAGCCAAACTTGCACATAATTTTCAAAATGTAAAAAAAAAAAATGGACAATGGCACAAGTATTTATGACATAAAAACGTGAACTTTTTGAGATCTTGTAACAAATCATTGAGTACTGAGATCAAAATGAGACTTTTTTAGACCTTGCAAATGGAGCACAGTGATCAAATCTGTTCAGTGCCTGTACAAAATGCAGTCCATGGTGGATTGATCAAAACACATCAGAGCACCACCAGTAATCTCATCAGCAGGCCGTAGAGAGCATTTTACTTTCATTCTGTGAATCAATACTAATGTGCACAAACTTACACATGACGGTAAATATTTCCAGAAAATAGACACAAAACAAGATATTAAAAGAGATAAAATATTACATTTCCAGTGGTCAGCTCCTAATTAAAAAAAAAAAAATGCTGTTTTCAAAGGAATACTTTTTTTACACATTCTGGATCAAGAAGGAAAAGAAGATTGTAAAAAAGTTATGGAATATGGCTCTTGAAAGATGCCTGAGTGAACTCTTCTGGTTGTAAACTATGCACTGTAAATACAGTTTTTTTGTTTGTTTGTTTTTAATTTTTTGTGAACATTCTGCATGATGTACCCCATGGAAAGAAGAAAATGTCTGAGAATGAACGCAGCACATCACCCCATTTGTCTTCAGTAGTTTTACACCTGTTAAGGACTAACAAGCATCCTTAGAAAGACATTTTTTTCTTGTTACTTACTGCACTCTATTTATGTGTTTTTGGGTTGACGTGCTCTGTCATTGTTTTATCGCCTAATATCACCTGCTCTTCTAACTGAGATGATTCAACTTTCATACAACTAATTCTCTCTCTAATAATCATCTCATCTCCTCATCTCAGACCACTTTTCCTGGAGAGGGTCACAGTAGTCAACCTAGACTTTCCTGTCCCCAGCCACAGATTCCAGCTCTTCCGGGGGAATTCCCAGCATTCCAAGCCAGCCAAGAAATATAATCTGCAACCAATAATAGCTAATTAGAGTTAAATGCTCCAACTGATGGTTATCGACTTGGAAAATGTATATAATCAATATGCTCACAAAATCTACCAAGTCAGAAAGGATTTTACAGAGAAGAGCAGCCAGAAAAAAAGGTGTGAAGAAAACAATTTCAATACAAAAGGAGTAATAAATTGTAGATCAGGAAAGCAGAGTGTTTAGTAAGTATTTTACAAGGATGAGTTAAATGTTAGAAATGCCAGCTCAAACTGGGCTGTAGACCAACGTCATTCAAGTCATGTAGCATCGTTGTAATGTATAGGTTTCTGTCTCTAAATGTGAAAATGTGATAAGGGATCAAAGCCAAAGGAAAAAATGTACTCTTGGGTGCATCGAGCAGTGTCCGCAGGGCCAAAATGGGTCGATCTTCCCTTGTTTATTAGCAGATGGAGGAGAGCACAGGGGACTAGTTCCAAATCAAAATTGCTTGCTACTCTTCCCCTTTTGTGCAGAAAATGTAACAAGCTAAGGCCATACAGTATTTATGGTGAGAGAGAAAAACGCAAATTCAGCTTTCAGTTGCATTATGTTTATTTTGCACTTTTCTTTACGAGGACAGAGTGTTGTTTACACACTTACAAATGTCCCCTTTTTAACACAAGAATACTATTCATAGATATGTGAACGTTGTTTTTAGAGAATTCTTTATGTTTTGAAAGTGGGTGGACCATTTGACTAAGTCAGAGCACAATGAAACATGTTTCAGAACTCAACATAACTCCAGTCTTTGTCTCGCATCCAATAAATGTGCAGGTTACATTTATTGGTAGCTTTAAACTGGCACCATATGAGTTAATGTACATGGAATAGACTGGAATTCTGCCCAGGGCTAAAACCTTTCATGAGCCCAACAATAGCCACTAAAACCCCACAATGGATATTTCATAAAATAATGATCTACCCATCCATTATCCAACCTGCTATATCCTAACTACAAGGTCACGGGGGTCTGCTGGAGCCAATCCCAGCCAACACAGGGCGCAAGGCAGGAAACAAACCCGGGTAGGGCGCCAGCTCACCTCAGGGCACACACACACACCCACACACCAAGCACACACTAGGGACAATTTAGAATCGCCAGTGCACCTAACCTGCATGTCTTTGGACTGTGGGGGGAAACCCATGCAGACACAGGGAGAACATGCAAACTCCACGCAGGGAGGACCCAGGAAGTGAACCCATGTCTCCTAACTGCGAGGCAGCAGCGCTACCCACTGTGCCGCCCCTAAACTAATTATAGCTATTGCAAAATGTTATGTTGCAATTTTTATCCATCCATCCATTATCCAACCCGCTCCACAGGGGTCTGCTGGAGCCAATCCCAGCGCACAAGGCAGGAACCAATCCTGCGCAGGGTGCCAACCCACCGCAGGTTGCGATTTTTATTTCAGTTCAATTATCCATCCATCCATCCATTTTCTAACCCGCTGAATCCGAACCACTAAAACCCCACAATGGATATTTCATAAAATAATTATCTACCCATCCATTATCCGACCCGCTATATCCTAACTACAAGGTCACAGGGGTCTGCTGGAGCCAATCCCAGCCAACACAGGGCACAAGGCAGGAACCAATCCTGAGCAGGGTGCCAACCCACCGCAGGACACACACAAACACACACTAGGGCCAATTTAGAATCGCCAATCCACCTAACCTGCATGTCTTTGGACTGTGGGAGGAAACCCATGCAGGGAGGACCTGGGAAGCGAACCCGGGTCTCCTAACTGCGTGGCAGCAGCGCTACCACTGCGCCACCGTGCTGCCCACTCAGTTCAATTAGTGCACTCTATATGGTGTATATAGGGAGATACAGTGGTCAGTGCTCTGTCACACCAGATGGACTGACTCAGTTACCCGCCTGGTATTTGTGGTTTGTACACACTTTGCTTTTACGCACATTTTCTCCAGCATCCTCCCACAGCTCAAAAATGTGGCTATTTTTTAAATCGATGGCTAGCTATGGACTGAGGTGTAATGGATCAATTCTTATATTGTACCTAAAGCTAAGATTTGAATAGATTTAAGAATTATCTGGACAGTGGAACGAAGTTAAATCAGCTATTTTACTGTCTGTTTTTTATTAAACACCAAAATATCCACATTCTGTTGATATGACAGCCATTTCTCTGCAGTGTACATTTTGATTTCCTTGCAGTAACCCCTCACCGCTATGCTGTTTGCTGCTTTAATGTCTACATTAGTTTTAAAATTCCAGTTTCCAACAATGTTCTAGCATTGGGTTTGGTTCTTGACAAACTTGACAAAAAGATATTGAAATTATTACTATTGTGCCGGAGCTATATACAGTAGTTCATATTGGCTTAATAACAGTTTTCATAGTCAGTTAAAACCACCATGAAAAAATGTGATTTGATTTAAATCAACAGAATGTCTTCTGGTAAAAATACATGCATGCAGTAGATAAATGCTGCAACTATATGCAGGCTAATTGTAGGCTGACTTTAACATTTCAATAAACTCTCTGGGGAAAACATATTAAGTAATATAAATATATATGCTGGTATTCTGGCCTTTCCACCATACCTGCAGTGATGTGTTTTGCACCTACATTGCGAACACAAGGATAGCTAAGCCCTTTGCCTCATTTGTACTTTCTTTGTACTTCTAACCCTGGCTTTCACACTGCTGTACATCCGATGGGCCGACCTGATGAAAAGCAGCCTCCTCTTGTGCTGCATGGCACTTTGAAATAAACAATTAACCAAAATAAATAGACAGAAAGAGAGCACCAGTGTTCAGTTACGTCACGCACAGCTTCTCACAATCAATATTTGTAGTACACTGCAAACTTTTCTAAACTAAAATAGTCATGAAATGCTCTCTATCGAGGATGAACAATTGCAGTGAACGGTCATTTTAAAGGCTCGCATAAGACAATGTTTTATTTATCCATGTTTTTATTTAATGCATTGTAATATACAGGGGTGGGTATAGGTTTACAGTTATGAGTATGTTAAACAGTTTATTCTTGTATTATTATTATTATTTATTTATTTATTAATTATTGTATTATTTATTTGTATTATTTGTCTTCTTCTTATTATTATTTTTGTTATTATTTTGTATCCTTACTTAGGATTTATCTTTTAGATAATGATGGCTAGTAATGAGCACTTACGAGACTGTACCTAAGTGCACTGTGCCATTATGATATTCTTTTGAGTTACTAAAGCTATTGAGTTAATAAAGCTATTGTAATAATCATAACCTGCATGTCTTTTTCCATATAAGCAATTGTAAACCTACTTTTGCCTACTCCTGTATATATTAATATCTACAGTATATATAATATATATATATATATAGTGGTGGAAGTCCACTATAGGGCTGTACTAAACTCCAGTTCCCAGCATGCCCTGCGGGAATCCATGGTGCCACAGCTGCCCAGGAGGGCTGCCCTCTAGCGTCCCAGAGGAGGTATTGCCTCACCGATGCTCTCTCCATTCCGTCTTTCCATTCCGTTGGCGTCCTGGCCAACTAATGGCTATGTTTGCCCATCTCAATATACACAGTATATATATATATATATATATATATATATATATATATATATATATATATATATATATATATACTGCATATGTACACACACTCACATATATATATATATATGTATATATACAATATGTTGTTTTTATTATGCTAGTTTTTCATTACGGCCATATTTATAGAGGCTGTCTTGAAGATGCTATGCACTTGTTCTTCATTCCTGTAGGCGAGGGCTGTCTGGTCAATCCAAAATGCCCCTTAATGTCCCAGCTAGCAGGCCAGGCGGATGGCAGTTCCCACTAAAGGCCCTACCACTGTGGGTTGTTTGTCAAATAAATTAAAACTGGGTTGTCAGAAGACGTTTTTAAAATATGCCAGTTATACAGTATGTATCTCCATCCTGCTTTTTACATTTTTTATGTCAAAAATCATTAAAAATGTATTCACACCTACAAGTGATATGAAAAAATCTCACAAGAATAATCATCAAAAGTCATTTGCATATTGTTAGACCGAATGTAAAATGTAGATTTTTCTCCATGGTTTGTGTTTTTAATGGGATTTCATTTAATTTTTCCTGTTTTAAGGTCAATACCTTGAGTATAACAAAGTTCAATGTCAAGAGAGGGAGTGCTCAATGACCAAATCTTTTTATTGATAGAAAAGAAATGTGACACGAAAATCTGTAGTAAATCTTTGGACCACTTGAAGATGAAGCTGCAGATGAAGGTCTGAGAGTAACCTGCTGTGCTTCCACCTGAGCTGTTCACTGTCTGGTATTGAGATCAGACTGCCATTTCAGTTTCAGCAGTTTGCTGTGTCCCCGTCCATCCACAGTGGTCAGGATCAAGCCGAGAGTGAGTTCTTAAACCGCAAATTCTGAAATTTCTTTTCAATAGCAAAAGCGGATGCAAATGGAATTCAATTTGCTTTCTACAAAAGTGCAAACTTAGCCTTAATTCTTAGAAAAAGTCAGATGAGACCAGTACAGTATTTCGTAATGTCAGTATTATGCAGGACAGCAGTCATTAGTCATGCCAAGAAAGTTCCATAACGTAAGCAGTTAAGAAAGGAATCCTATGGTCAGTGCTTGAGATGGTCCAAAACTACACACCATGGGTTTATTTCAGCTGAGCTAATAGCGAATTCTGAAGGCATCCTTTTTCCTCAAAGCTCCACTACATTTTACTACACATTTAATCTGCCATCCACAAGCTTTTGTGTATCTTCAGAAGTGAAAGTTAAGAACTTAGACAAGAACAGTGACAGGATGTAATGGCAGGAGCTCGATGATCCCAATCAGCAGGCAGTGAAGTTGTCGAGAGTTATGAGGATGGCCATGAGTCTGCAGTTGGCATTAACTCTTGCAACTCACTCATATGTTTATTGCCTCATCTTCATTGTAATATTCTGAACTGATTTCTATGAATTTCCAAAAATCACTGGCATAATTTTAGGATGCCGCCAGATAATAAATTGAGTTTCACCCCACAAGTGGCAAACGGATCTGTAAAGATGTGTCACTAGAATATAAAAAAACCTACAAATGCAGCCACTGGGCACAGGACAATTTTTGACTTTCTCTTCTCAACACTTCACACTCAGAGAAATATGAAACTGGTGATGTTGTGTTTCTCTGAAAGAAAAATACTCATATGTCCCTCCAGTGGAACTGAAATGTGATAATTGTGAGTTTGCAGGTGTATCAGAGGTGTTGGTTCTTCCTGTGTGACAGGTGTAAAAGTAATTTTTTGTACATGTAAGCTTAAATTGATGCTTTCCATGTTCTAAAGGTGATGATTCTTGTGATGCTGTGTGACAGACATATTTACATGGCAATGCAATCTTAGAAACATCGGTTTAAGATTCAGAAAAGAAGATGGCTGACACTTGGGTAGGACTTCCACACAGCCGACAAGTAACTCATATGCAACTAAACAGTTAAATTCAGAACAATTAGGAACAATACAAACATCTCACAAATTCACAAATTCTTAGTCATTGACTTGGGCCAACAAACTGTTACTTGTCAGTGTTTTTGACTGGGACCAGCTTAAACCAGTTATAACCAAAGGATCTTTGTGGCTCAGACCCCGCTGAGGAGGTGGCACTAGAAGGAATCAGAAGTTACGCTTTCAAAATGCAAATACCGTATATACTCGCGAATAAGTCTTCCCACGGATAAGTCGGGACTTGATTTTACAGTATAATTTCTGGTATTTTATAATGTTGGTCATACAAGTCAAATGCAGAAAACAGGCTATTGGTCCAAGAAATTATGATATGCTAACGCCCACCTGAGACAGTAACCACAATGTACACTGCCTTTTGTTTTTATGTATTGTGCCTACGTGACCACACTGTAATACCCAAACTATTCCGAAGCAACGTTTGCACTGATTTGTGTTTTCTGTATCTCACGTCCTCATACAACTTTATCATAAGAGCATCCCTTATCTACGATGGAGTGTTCAATCAGAAGAAAAGCTGGTTTTAAATTAAACATCATTGAAGTAGCGGAAGAAATTGATAACTGTGTTGCTGCAACAAAATTCGATGCGTCTGAGAAACTGATGTGAGATTGGAGGAGGCAAGAAGATGTAAAAAAAAAATTTAAGTGTCGCATGTTTGAATGGGCGTATAAGTTGGGGTCTGATTTTATGATCGATTTTTCGTGTTTCAAGACCTGACTTATATGTACTTTTTCTGGTCCAGCAACCGCCATTTTGAATAAGTTGCGTGACAGAGTTTTCTTTGATTTGTGACAACAGGAGATGTAACCAGTGAGAAAGTGTAATATACCAAAAAGTGCCGTACTTCAGGTGTGGGGTTGGATTAGGTGGCAGTTTCTAATATTGATTCTGTTGAAGTTAACACTTGACTCAAAACACTTTCATAATCCCCCAGTGTCTAATCAAATACCGATAATGAAAACTGAAGCATGGCCTGTAATTAAAGTATTAACTCACTAAAAATTACTTGTTATTGAAAAATGAACATTTCACCTACTATCTTATATGCCCCCCTCTTGCCCGTATATTATTTATTTAGAATGCCATGAGCCCTGATCACCTGTAGGGGGCTCCAGTCTTCTCTCGAGATACAGTACAAATGAATGAGTGCAGCATGAAAATCAAAGAGAATCTCCAGTCGGGTAATCTGGATTAATAAAATGACAGAGTTACCAAATCAAAAACACAGCAAGTGTTTCCTTGTGGGCCCAGAAATTAGAAATCTGTGACCGAGGCTCCATGCTTACACTGGTCTACAGGGCCTGAGTGCTACCTGCTGTCCAGCATTGCCTTTTTGTTAAGATGTGTCATCACCTCTTAAATGTTTATTCAGAATGCTTCTTACTGAGTTTGTACTGCTTTGAATGATGTTACAGGACATTGGGGAACTTTCAGTCTTCCTTTTTTCCCTTTTTGTCATACACTGATTGTTACATTACAATGTCATCAGAGTCAAACAATTTTGTGAAAAAGAAAGAACGTGTTCCTTACTGGATTCAATTAAATTCATAAGTAGTATATTAGGTGATATACTGTACAATAAACGATATTATAAAGAATGTCTTACTGTCACTTGTCATTTATTGCTCAGGTTTTCCTTAATCCATCCCATCCAATTCCAAAGAATGAAGGGAAACTTTAAACTTTGACCTTTATTAAAACTTATGCAATTTTATGCAGATTACTGATGGCTCCCCACATCACCCTGCAGGAGCTGAAGGTCATGAGGAGTGATGTTTTTGGTATGAAAATCCTGGTGGGTCTTAGAGGACCACAGAGAGAGAGAGCGAGAGACACCATTGATGGAGCCTGAACAGGCTGTCTGTATGTGTGAAAGACACGATCAAGCAACAGAACAGAAGAACTCATGAGGCCTGCTCTTTTGCTTAAATCTTTTTAAACTTGAAGAGTGGGTGCTGATGATCGCAGGAAGGAACCCATTTTGTCTTTGACCCCCAGTGAGCAGTGTGAGGCAGGGCTGGCACCATGAAGGCATAGAAAACACTGTTGAAGATTGGATTGGTTGCAGCAGTGGCACTGGAGGGTAGCTGAGCAAAGAACTGGTGTCCATGAGAGAGCACAGGAGAGCCACTGCATTTCACCAATGGTGATCAAATATCAGCCGAATAATAAAATAACAAAAGCACGAAACAAAAGATCAATCATCATACTGTAGTGCCATAGAGTACAAACACCAAGGAAGGATTAAAAAAATACCTCAACACCACTATCAAACACTGAAATGAGAAATTCAAACTAATATTCATACATTTCCCATTTATGTTAAAGGGAAAAATTCCTAAATCATATCACGCATAGGATATAATTCTTGATAATTAGTGTTGATCAGCAAATTTCACCAAAGCATTTTTGCAGCAAATTTGTTGCATTCGCATTCGCCCTCGTTTGTCGAATAATCTACTGATAATTCAGCCGGTTTAGGGGAGCTTTTTTCTCCAGCACCCCAAGATGCTTTGCGAGGCCAGCATGACATCCCCTGGAGCTGTTAACAGCCAACATTGAATGGGACGGCCCCCCAGGTATATAATGCTGATCACTTGCATTACAGACTCTGTGGGATTTACTTAGCGGTAGAACAGATAAGTAAATAATGCAAGTTCACACAATGTTATTTTGGTGAAACATATACAGCATAAATAACGAGTGATCTCTGCTTGTCGCCAAATGTGCAGGTCGATCTTCATGTTCCACGTCAGTATAAGAGAAGGAGGCACGTGCCATATATATGTGGAGATAAAACACAAACTCTAAAGGAGCCCGACCGTAACACAGGAGACTCTGTGAAATAATAACAAAAGATTTATTAATTTTTACATGAGATGTATATCTATTTGATAGAAGAAATAGTGAATAGCATCAGCACAGACAGTTTGGAGAGCCTTCAGCACAACTTAAAAAAAACCGAATGAACCAGTGGCTTCAGTCATAGCACGCCACTTTGAATATTCTGTCTTTAAATGACCTACGTATTTTTTCAGACTTCTGACTATGATTTCGGTATTTGAGCTTTGTTTTGATTAAATCTATGATTGTGTGTCTCCGACTGTGTTCGTTTATCTTTGACCTCACGGAGGCACAGTGGTGCAGTGATTGGCACTGTTGCTGCACAGCTCAGGCCACCTTTTTGGTCACAATAATTGACCCAGTATAGTTGGCAGATGTTCCCTTAGCCCTCAGGGACACTTTAAAGATGACTGAACCATTATAATCCAATCAAATCCAGTTCAGTTAGTCCTTCCCCATTGACTTCAATGCATTTCACCAAGTACAGTGACATTCGCAAACACTTTAGAGATTTCTCCAAACTCCAGGCGAAGCAAAAACCACGGATGTTTGCTCATCATGATTGATAATGGTGACTACACCAAAATAGCAAGATATGTCAAATTCACTCATCCTTTAAATTGTGTCACAAATACATCATGGGGTGTCTTTAAAGGCATCCAGTCTTCAGGCCTCAAGATGGAACCGAAACTTCCAGGCTGCCTGTGTGCACACACAAGCAAAAGTATAACGGGAACTCTGTGGGGTCCAAGGGCCTGCCCCAGCAGTCCAGAAACAGGTGAGGGGCACCAGGCTCCAAGAAAAATTCACACAATCCAAAAAGAAATAAAAATAAGTTGCATTGAGCATATCATGGTAAATGGAAAAAAATGATAATGACAGCTAAATCAAGTTTGCTGTAAATATTTACACCATTCATTAAATTACTAGCCAAATACCCGCGCTTCGCAGTGGCAAAGTACTGCCTTAAAATTTTTATTAAGAAGAAAATTAAACCTTTTTAAACTGAGGGAAAGTATACCAATAATTATTTGTTAAGGATCTCTTTGTATACCACATTTTGAGTTCGGCCCTCCGGTTGTAATATGACCAAGCTGTACACTGAGCTTACTCTTGAGCATGCAACGTACAGTTGGCCATGTGAACAGTAATCTTGTCTCAAATCTCACAGCTTGGATTGCTGCTGTCATAATCGGTTTGAGTTTCATGGTTTGTTTCAATTACGACAGTATTTGTAGGACTTGTGTTGAAGAGACATTCGGCATCTGTCAAGCGTTGTAAGTATACAACCGGTTTCATCGATAACTTCACATCCAGCTTTTGAGAGTTTAAACATTCATAAACATCAAAGTGTCCACTACTGCGCCACCACCACCTACTCAAAGCATCATGATGCACCAACATTGATGGACTGAAAGCCAGAAGTCTACGTGACCATCATCATCAGGTCCTTCCATGAAAACCCTAAATATAAAGAGGACTGTTTGACTTATGTTAGGTAGATTGCCCAGAGGGGACTGGGCGGTCTCTTGGTCTGGAACCCCTACAGATTTTATTTTTTTTTCTCTAGCTTTTGGAGTTTTTTTTTTTTGTTTTTTCTGTCCACCCTGGCCATCGAACCTTACTCTTATTCTATGTTAATTAATGTTGACTTATGTTTATTTTTTATTGTGTCTTCTATTTTTCTATTCATTTTGTAAAGCACTTTGAGCTACATTTTTTTTGTATGAATATGTGCTATATAAATAAATGTTGATTGATTGATTCATTGATACTGAAACCGTCACCTATGAATCTAAGATGTTTAAGAGGCATTGATGGTTGTCGAAAGGTGTAAAATATTTGGCCATTTCGGTACTCTTGAAAGCGACAACCGAACAATTCAGCGGCAGCCATCAACTCACATGCAGATCCATAGATGAAGGGCTTAAGCATTTCATTCTTATAGTGCTCCTGTGTAATATAATTATCACCTGTACCGTCATCAGTCCACACCTTGAACCTGTCCCAGTCATTCAATACATAAGACACAATGTTCCTCCGGATATCAAGAGTGAGCCTGATATGGCCGTGCAATATGTAACAAAGAGAATGGAAAAGGCAGGTGCCATCTCCGGGCATGGAAACCACTCGGTAAGTGACAGTTCTTTGATCGATGGTGATCACCTCAATAGACATGTTAATGGGGGTACGGTTGGAATGATAAAGGAAATGGGTACCTGAACAATGTAAAGTAAGTCTAAAATACCTACACAATAACTATAATCGTAATAAATGAACAATAAAACAGCGGAGAAGCCGTGGATTAAATAAAAAGGCTGTAGTTATCAGCAGGGAGACGTGAATCCTGTGGCGAAGCAAGGAAGGGAATGTAGAGACTGGAGCGACGGACGGCCTTATATAGGCAGGCAGCCAACAACGTGGGAGGCGTTGGGATGGAGGACCCAACGCCGCCTCACACGGTGACCGAGCTGCAGGATATGGACGTATATATGTACGTAAGTAGGATTCAGTTAGCGTTGGGAACCCACGTACCAAATTTCTTGAAGATGGGCCCATAAGTAACAAAGACTGTTGAAAAGTTCAATATGGCGACCGACAGTGGCATCATACCACCGAATAAGTACGTACATTGGTTTCGGTTAGTGCAGGGAAGCCGCCTACTAAATTTTGTGAAGATGGGGCCATAAATAAGAAAGATCAACATGGCGGACGTTGTCGACCGTTATGACCGTTACGCGTAGAATTTCGAAATGAAACCTGCTTAACTTTTGTAAGTAAGCTGTAAGGAATAAGTCTGCCAAATTTCAGCCTTCTACCTACACGGGAAGTTGGAGAATTAGTGATGAGTGAGTGATGAGTGAGTGAGTGAGTGAGGGCTTTGCCTTTTATTAGTATAGATTGAGGTAAGTTTACTGCTCATTCATTTTTTCTACATAACATTGCCATCTGGTGGGTGATGAGTGCAGTACCCATCTGCCTTTAATGCTGGGACCCCCTGGTTGTGAGTAAAAGCTATGAATGGTTACTCAAAGTACACAATATTTGTTAGTGTCAGTTTGTTTTGGCCTTTTATACTTTCTTTTGCATGGGTTTCCGAAATCTAAACTCGATTTAGTGGTTTTGAACATTCCTGATTATGATTATGACACTTATTTTCAGAAATTACAACTAAAATAAAAGTTACTGTACTTCATTTTTTTAGTGTGTTTCGTCTCTCATTGACGCTATGTTTTGTTCCCGTCATCAGGAGCGCTCCTCGTCCAGTTTTGACCCTTTTTTTTGCTTTGCACCCTCCCCCACCATGACCTATCATCTATGGGGGAAGAGCAAATGCTTTAGATTTGTCAAAAATTTTAATCTGCAGTCTTCTACGGATCTCGACATTTTAGAATACCCTGATACCAAAAACATTGATATCTCGATGATGGCTGTGTGTGTCTGTGTGTGTCACAGTTTCTTGAGGACAGCCTAGAGCTAAAACGGCTGGACGGAAAAATACCAAACTCGAAACGTAAGCCTGTTAAGAGAACACGATTTGTTGGTTAGTTTTGGAGCCAAATCATTCAAGAGAAAGAGGCACCCTCAAATACTGTAATTCTGCAATTAATTATGAATTCTGCTCATTAATTGCTATTGTAATGACCTATTTTATGAACAGAAAGATCAGAATCAGAGCAGTAAATAATTACTGAGATGTTAAAGAATATTTCGGGTAACTTGGTTCCTACGGCGCAAAGCCTACTGATGCTCACATCTGAATTTTAGTTATTTGTTTCTTCTCCCAGTCATTTTTCAAATCTAGTCAGTCTGTGGACATACCAATACCTTGTGTCTGACACCATCTGCTATCTTCATTTGGTGCACTTCTTTAGCACCCATTTTAAACATCATCAAATCAGCTGACTTATTGAAAAGTCTTACATTTTTTGTGTGATGATTGCCATGTTCTCTTCGTGTGAAACTAGTCCTTCTTTTTTGAGGCAGTTTCATACTACCAGGCTGGTCCTAAGCTGTACAAGTCCTTGGTACCTTCAGGAGGAGAGCATTTATCATGGAACAACCTTTAAGAGAATAATTGACCCACAGAGTGTCCAACAAGAAGCGATTAGCTCCTCAGATGGTCCACGTTCAATGCCAAGAAATGCATTGTGGAAAGGCAGTTCTGCTTACAGGTGACAGTGAAAGAAAAAAGAAAGCAAAACCACATCACAAACAATAACTCTGTACTTAAGTTTATATAAAACTAGCTATATAAGTCCGTGCTGTAAAAAGCCTGGGGCCTCATGTATAACGCCGTGCGTAGTACTCGCATTATAACATGGCGTAAGCACAAAAGCCGAAATGTGCTTACGCGCAGAAAAATCCAGATGCAGGAATCTGTGCGTACTCCAACTTCCACGTTCTTCCGCTATATAAAGTTAAAGTTTTATGTGTATAATTTAACAAACATATTTTGCTGCATTTCACCTTAAAAATGATATCGTCATCATATGTAAATACGCGCTTCATAAAGTGGCCCAGTTTGTGAGATATTATAACTGTAGTGCAAGTTTACAGTGAGGCGATTGTACTTATAAGTACAAACCGTTCTACAAGGAGCAATTAATTGACTGCATTTAAAGTTCTTGGGATGAAACTGTTTCTGAACCGCGAGGTCCGTACAGGAAAGGCTTTAAAACGTTTTGCAGTGGCTGAGACAGCGTGTCCTTGAAGCTGTATACCGATAATTCTCTTTCCGATCAGCTGCTGCTGTGATTCACACTCAGATACAGTGTTATAAATACTCCGAGTGGTGCAGTGAGAGAAATATGGAAAAAGATGATCCGCTCTGGCAACTCCTAACAGGAGGAGCTGAAAGAAGAAGAAGAAGAAGAAGAAGAAGAAGAAGAAGGAGAAGGAGAAGGAGAAGGAGAAGGAGAAGGAGAAGGAGAAGAAGAAGTGAGAGTAACAACGCTAAAGCAGTTATGGTATTTGGAATACTATGGCTGTTCCCTGGACCATTATATTGCTACAAGTTAATTACAATCAGATGCATTACACTAATAAACAATATGCGGTTAGTTTCTGTGTATTTATAAAGCCGCGTCAGGAAAATAATGAGTAATCACACAAGAACAGTAGCATTTCTTTGACGCTGGGTGCCACCAGTCTGCAAAACCGAGCGGAGAACTTGCATACGACAAGGCATGAGGTACCGTGGAAAAGTGCGTGGCTTTACGCCAAGTGTAGGTTTTATACATCGTGATTTGAACGCGGAAAAGTTCTTACGCAACATTTCTGTGCGTACGCACCGTTTATACATGAGGCCCCTGGGCTTTTAGAAACTATTGAAATCATCAGAAAAAAAAGTGAAATGCAGAGTTGGCAGTTTCATTTTGCGGACGTACTCGCCCCCCTTGTCTATCAATGGTTAAGCGAATTTCTCGCTCCTCAGAGGTTTCATTTTGCTAATGTGCTCGCCTCGCTTGTGTATTAGCAGCTAAACGGATTTGTTTTTTGTCAGCGGGTTCACTTTGACGACAGAGTTGCTTTCTTTCAGCTTCATGCTGTAGCCTCGTTCACTTGGGGCTGCCTTGCCGGCTGTTTGAGCTTCATGCTGTAGCCTCGCACTTCTGGGTTGGACAGACAGAAACACACACTTCTGTGCGTTGACATTTATATATAAGATAATGATTCAGCACACAATCCATGTCAGGCTCTGCCAGTAAAATCCCAATGGAATTTGTAAGGATGGCTGCAGTGTTGGGAACACAAACCTTGATCTCTTTACTGAAGTGCTACCACTGTGTCTCCTTGCCATTCCTTGAATGTTTTCGTGATATATTGATTTAGAACAGCATTGTATACATCAATAAGTTGTGTAATTTGTTAAATTTTTATCAAAATTTTTTTTTCAATTTCTTTACTTAAATGTGACACAATGAAAACATTCTAGTTTTATTTTATTGTGTTTATGAATGCAAATAAAAGAAACTACTCATGGTTAAAAGAATTTTTAATTATGCAATCCCAGATTCAAGTGCACCACCCTTGCTTCTGAAGCTGTATAAATACTAATTCTAATTCAATTAGAATATGAATAAAATCTGGCGGCAGGGTGGCGCAGTGGGTAGTACTGCTGCCTCGCAGTTAGGAGACCAGGGTTCACTTCCCAGGTCCTCCCTGCATGGAGTTTGCATGTTTCCTCCAGGTACTCCGGTTTCCTCCCACAGTCCAAATACATGCAATTGGATTCTAACTTGTGCTTGGTGTGTGTGTGTGTGTGCCCTGCGGTGTGCTGGCGCCCTGCCCGGGGTTTGTTTCCTGCCTTGTGCCCTGTGTTGGCTGGGATTGGCTCCAGCAGACCCCCGTGACCATGTAGTTAGGATAGAGCAGGTTGGATAATGGATGGGTAAAATCTGTTAGACATGGTTTCCAGTGACCTCACAATGATGAAAGCAGACTCCAAAAATGGACAGATGGAATTATATGAAGTGAAAGTTTTGTCCTATGACTAGTTTGTTGCATTGCTGCTTGTTGGGTCTGATCCCAGACATGAGCCCCCTGAGCAGCAGCTTCTGTAAAGATATTGTGATTTATTGGCTTCCCAGCAAAATGTTTCTGCTCACTTCAATATAGAGAAGATTCCAGGACTCTAAGGTTACTGCAGCCATCTTCATTTTTTTTTCTTTTCAGCATTTTCTAGACAAGGAGCCCTCCAGCTTCACCAAAGGCTTGTCAGCCTGTCCTACCTTGTGCTGCCACCAGAGGGAGCAGACACACACTCACATACACACACACACACACACACACACAGTGGAGCAGACTGCATTCTCTCAGTGCAGCCCCCATTTGCTGGAAAGTGCTGGAATGTTCTAGTAATCCCTCCTCCCACAGCCGTGCGTCACAGCTGCACACTGCCTTCCCCACAATGTTACTTATCCACCTCAACTCGATCGCAGGCCTCATTAAAGCTTTTGCGAGATGAATGGGAGTGCATGCCAGATGGACTTGTTAAGATCGGCTTGTCTGCTCGATTTTCTCCCCTGAGTCCTTGCTGAAAGGCCTTGGAAGACGTCTCTCTCTCTCTCTCTCTCTCTCACACCCTCCCTCACTTTCACCCAGCTGGAAATATGAATATCTGTTTACTGACAAGCAGCGGAGTCTGGAATGTTCCATAGCTGTGTTGTACGGTTTCTATGGATCCTCCTGTCCACTGCCCAGTGCCTTTAATCACAAGCTTCTGGCAAGACGCCATGCCTGCCCTTCAGTTTTTGACTTGCATCTTATATATGCATTGTGGCGCGGTGCTTATTGCTGTTTCCACATGTATTGCACCCTGAACTCTGACTTCAAACTCTATGTCTGGTCGCGGTCTGTGTGGAGTTTGTGTGTTCTGCCCATGTGTCTATGGGGTTTTCCTCCACATCCAAAAGACTTTTCTGTTTAATGAATTGGCAGATCAGAATTTGGCCCATATGATTGTGAATTTAGGCGTAGGCATGAATGAATCCTGATTCTTCATCCATGGCCGGTTTCTGCCTCGAGTTCAGTGTTATCAGGATAAGCTCCACCATCACCTTGGAGGTTAGATTGCCGGTCTGATAATGTCTATTGCTGACTAGAATGAAATATGAACGTTTAGTCATGGGCTTCCACTTTGAAAGGTGTGTTTCAAACCACCATCTCCATCATTCCATATCTGAAGTCACTTTTTACATGACAGGGTTGAAGAGCTAATGGGTTGCTCAGAATTGAGTGTGTGTGTGTGTGTGTGTCAATGTGCTCGGTAATGGAGTGACACTTCAGACCTGTGCCTGCACAACCCAGATATGGAGATTGTGGTTAGAAAATGTAAGGAATGTATGGGTTGTTGGCAGCAGGATCAGGTGCAAAACCACCACAAGGTCTAAACTCACACTCAGCTACGTGGGAGTCAACAATTGCTCCACTGACTTCTTTAAGAAAGTCCACACTGACATAGGAACTCAGGGAGGGGGGGTTCTCAGATGAAGCCAGGACCCCTGAGACTGTTAGGAGGCAACACTAGCTGCTTTGGCACCATGCTAGCCATCGCTGAGTGTGTCTGATTTTTCAGTTATCCTGTATCCTTTATTATTAGATACTGTAATATCAATCTATCCATCCATTTTCTGACCTACCTAATCATTAGTTTCATGGAGCTAACCAGAGACCACCCCGGGAGAACAGGCACAAGACAGAATGGACAGTGGACAGTAAATCACAGTTTGCATACACCCACATTGACCAGTTTAATCTGAACCTTCACGTATTTGTGATACAGGAGAACAATTTATCCACCTAAAGAAAAAAATCCCTAGGGCACTGGTAGAACATACAAATCGCATCATGCAGACATTTGAACCCAGGACCCTGGAGCTGGGATGCAGCGGCCTTAACCAGCATGCTGTCTGTTATTTCAAACTCAAACAAAGAAGACTTTGTCTGCACCAATGACAACTGTGTGCTGTGATTTTTCCAGGTAAGAAAGACAGACGTTTTGAGGTGAGGTTGTCATACTCACTAATCACGACACCGGAGAGTAGCGACATGTTGCATGTTGATTAGCAAATTCAAATAAGAATTTCACTAATGACCCTATAAACTATAAGACATTTGACACTGAGACTCCTCCTAACTTCCAATCTCCAAAAACTGCTCTGTCAGCGCCTTCCATAGTCATCACTTCAACGGCCCACACGCTGACATTAGAGGAATTGAGACCACATCAGTTGTCGCCATTTCTGTTGTATTATCTTCTACAGCCAAATTGCTCCTCTCGCCACTCAAGTCCTACCCCAAATCTGAACTACTCATAGGAAGACCACAAATGGACAATGTGCCCCTCAGTCCAGATTATGCCATCCCTTGTATCCGTATCGCATGCAACAATGAAAAACAAAAGGAGCAACAGTTACAAAGGTTACAACACCTTCTCGTGCCCACAAGGATGCTGGTCGAACTTGGGTATCTTCAAGCAGGTACTGTGACCCATGTTTAGATTGGTCTCTCTGTGTGAGTGCATGGTGCCAAGACTGCGAGAGAATGCAGGGGGACATTTATTAAGAACCAACAGTTTCCCATTGGGGTTTTATGAGCAGAACCTGTTTTCTATTTGTAGCAACATGGCACATGGGGTTGGGGGTGACATAAATATTGTGACAATCTTGTAGCACCATGGCTATGAGAATAAACATAAACTGAGCCTTTTTGAATTCATGAAGAAACAACTAACTCTAAACATCTGCTTAAAAGGAACTGCAGGAAATAAGTGCTACAAGTGTCAACCAACAGGGGCCAGGATTACTAGCACCAGGGTTATAATTGTCAGAGTACAGTGAAAAACTTACTTATCTGTGCCAATCAAGATGTAACATGTCTTCACTCTCCAATGCCACGAGCACGACTACTGTACCTTATCCTTGAACCCTCTGTCTTCCTTACCTGACTTGATTACCATCCCTCCATAAAGATGAAACATAAATTCCAAGTCTCATTTCAAATCACAATGTAACTCAAACCTCCAGCTTGATTTTCTTTTTATGCTGTGTGCCACAATATCAAGGGAGGCCTACAGCTCACAACCTATTTGACACCAAGCTGGAAGTCGGAGGAGCCAGAATGGCGACTTCAGCCTCTGCCTTGACTTTAATCTCCCTGCACCATCTCTAAGCTGCATCTTCTTGACCTGAACTGAGCAAACCTGCATAACTTTTCAGGATTGTGCCCTCATATTCTGACCATGAGTCGAGTGTAGTGCTCACAAAGTTAAAAACAGATACTGGAACAAGAGCTGGGCTTTCAAAGTGTCCAGCCCAGAGCTGTGACTCATCCGGTTCTCAGTTTTTGGCCCCGGTTGTAGCCGCCAAGAGAGGGATTACAATTGAAAGTCATCAGCTGGGTCAGGCAGGCTTGAAATTCCATTCCCGTGGAGCTGTATTCCATGAATAGACATTCTAGTACTTTCTATAAATATCTGGCATGGGTTATAAAGGGAGGCGCCCCGCACAAGCTGCCTAGGAGAAACACGAAACAGAAGTGCCCCTCTTCAGTGTCCACAGGCAGCAGGGCCATCATCATGTCTGAGCGCCGCATCCCTTTCTCTTTCCTCCGCAGTCCCAGCTGGGATCCTTTTCGAGACTGGATGCCAGGCAGTAGGATCTTTGACCAATCATTTGGCATGCCAGCACTGCCCGAGGATTGGCAGCAGTGGCACACCACTCACTGGCCAGGATATATGCGTGGCCCCCCACCTCTGTCGGCCACCCCAGAAACGGCCATGTCACCTTACGCGCGAGCTCTGAGCCGCCAGCTGAGCAGCGGGGTGTCAGAGATAAGGCAGACTCCTGAGCAGTGGAAGGTCAGTCTTGATGTGAACCACTTTTCACCAGAAGAATTGGTAGTGAAGACAAAAGATGGAGTAGTCGAAATTATGGGTGAGTAAACAGTTGACCTCTGGGATGAACACTGAGGGTCTTTCAGGGCTGGGGGGGACTATGCCATTTTGGTGCCATCGTGTGAACTTTAGAGAGTAGAAGCCTTACACCCGCTAGCTCCTCAGTCTATTTAGTGTGGTCAGTAAAAGACCAAAAAAAATGTAATCAGACATTTATGTGTCTACAGAGAGCTGGAATATATTTCAGGAAGGAAAGTGCTGCGAGCATCTTGCTGAACCCTTAACATCTAGTGATCTGTTTTGGATGTTGAGGTCTTAAAAGGCCAAAGCACACCTCAGAAGGATTGGGGGAACAGAAACTAACTGTAGATGGAATGAGGCACCACTACATCAAATATGTACACATCCACACATACACAAATGACCTTTGGAGGACCTGTGCCCCTAACAGACACCAAGAGAACATTCAGATCCAAAGCCATTAAGCTGTGAGCGACACCATGCTACAAAATATAGATAACTGAAACATACAGACAGTGCAATAAGAACCAGAAAAAAGGCATGAGAATGGCTGGGGATACAAGATGGATATTCCCAACTCACCTCAGTTTAGGTATGTGAATAACAAAATGAAGAAAGCTCATTTTTTGGTTACACCATTGTGCTTCCATCACTCGCTGGTCAGTTGTGGCGCTCTGTTTTGGTTTCTTTGGGGCAAAAAATCCTGAAGGCGAGAATGATTGATATTATTGGCACACCCACACTTCTTCAGGCCGATATTGTCTGACTTTATAGGACGTGGGAGAATCTAATAATATTGTTGGATGTAGAAAGCACAGCAAAATTTTTAGCTACATGTCCGACCAAAATGCAACACAATGCCAATCTCTGGTGATACGCCATGGCTTCTTTCTTTTTTATTTAAAGTGTTGACACAGTGTGTCTGAGTCACGAATTGAATTGATTTCTCTGGGGCATTGAGGCTACAACTCTAAAGGGTACATTACTGTGTCACCTTAAATACCTAAATAAAAGTATAAAATAGGTTTATAGACATATTATTATACTGAGTATTGGGAGATACATTGAATTTCATGGTGGCACAACAGCTGGCATATCAGTTCTTGGCTGGGGTGCTCATTGTGCCAACTCTACATGTCCACCTTGAGTTTGCTTGGCTTTCTTCCCTCAGTCAGCAGTTATAATGTTAGCTCTGCGGTGCCTGTCTGCTTTATATCAGAATGGCATCATGTCCAGAGAAAGTACTCTCCTACCAGGATACTTTTAGTTCTTCTGGATTCAAATTGGTGCTCTGTTGGATTAAGATGTGGTGACTGTGGAGGCCATTTAAGTACAGTAAACTCATTGTCACATTCAAGAAATCAGTTTGAAATTATTTGAGCTTTGTGACATGGTGTGTCAGTTTGGCCATCCTCCTGAAAGTCAGGGTATATTTTATATAATAAAATATAATTAAATATATATAATTAAATTGAATAATAATAATAAATACAAATTATAATTATATATATAATATATATTATAATTTAATTGAATTATATTTTAAATAACTAGTGGGCTTCACCCTCTGCTCGCTTCACCTGCCAACCCCCCTGCCTGCGCTATGCACCAGCTACTTCATGTCTCTGCCACTTGTGTATGTGGATTTCACTTTCACCAAATAACAAATCTTTTAATTCTCATGGATAGGCTTCTTCATTGAGAAGAAACACTGCTTTTCCCTGATGGCAACACAGATTAGATGATCTACAAGTCTCCGACTTAAAGTTTAAATCCGAACAATATCTACATACTTCTGTCATATCACCTGTGTCCATATATTCAATGTCTTTTTGCTGTTCTGTTATTTCACAGAGTAATAATTTCCATTTGTTAGCGCTAATGTGACCTTTACTATCAGTTTTTTGAGACTTTTCAATTTTAGTACTTTCATAATCTCTAACCTGCTCTGCATGTATGTTTCATGTTGTGTTAGAGGTATTCGTTGCGTTATACATTTTCATTTTTTTGGCTTTGAAATTAACACGCAAATACTTTTTAAACTTACACTTTTACTGTAGGGCGGCACGGTGGCACAGTGGTAGCACTGCTGCCTCACAGTTAGAAGACCTGGGTTTGATTCCCAGGTCCTCCCTGCGTGGATTCTGCATGTTCTCTCCGTGTCTGCGTGGGTTTCCTCCAGGTACTCTGATTTCCTAGCACGGTCCAAAGGCATGTAGGTTAGGTGCATTGGCAGTCCTAAATTATACTTGGTGTGTGTGTGTGTGTGTCTGTGTGTGTGCCCTGCCCGGGTTTTGTTCCTGCCTTGCGCCTTGTGCTGGCTGGGATTGGCTCCAGCAGACCCTTGTGACCCTGTGTTAGGATATAGCGGGTTGGACAATGACTGACTGACTGACCTTTACTGTAACAATTCAGTAAAAATGATATTTGGAATTACCTCTTCATCAACATCACATTGAATTTTGATTCCGTGTTTGGACTTAAATCGTGACATAAAAATTGGTAGGTGCTGAGAGCACATGAACTGTGTCTGAAAACAGCATTCACACGAATGAGAAATGATTGTACTATGTGCATGGTTGTAAACGTTTGAGAGGTTTTTCAAAATCCCAATGCATAAAGTCTTGCCTCGCGGGACTTGAAATTATCTCCGAGAATGTCTCGTTGCAGGATTTCCTTTTATGATAGAAAGATATAATTTAAATAATTTAAACCCGGCACACAGGCTTCTTCTACATACATGAGGACTCTTCAGGTGCTTACTCAGGCATGAGGGCAGCTTTCTTCTTGGTTGCCTTTTTGCACAATGACAAAAGTGACAATGACCATGGCTCAGGGTCATCAACTAACTGCAGTCCATTCCAGAAGGACAGAGCTGCGACTATGGGACCAGCTGTTACTGTGATGCCAGGTTGGACATATGTGCCAAGCTGACAGAACTTAATATAAGGGCTTAAGGTTCTGTTTGTTAGTGATGAATTATTTGATGTGTTGTCTTGTGTATCTGTTTTGGATGTTATAAGACTAACTCGCTCCTGGAAAAGGCTAGAGCAACAAAAGTACAGACTGTGTGTCATTGTGTGACTTGGGCTTTAAAACACAAGTTTACCTGTTTACTTATATCCTTCAACCCACAGTAAGGCACTGATTTAAATGTGCCTCTACTGCAAAAACATATGTAAACAGTACTTTCTATTTGTAAAATGCCATGGGATTGTGTTTGCTGTAGAAAGAGGCTGTAAAAAATAAAAGCTGTGAGTGATACATGCATGTGCAATGAGTGCACAAGCTACAAGCAAATCAGTGGTTAAAATTTCATGAAGCCATCCATTACTCAACTACAGAGCTGTTTACAGCTTATCAGTCAGAGATGTTTGAATGTTACATTTGCTACAAATTTGTAATTGACAAGTTATAGTATGTATAGTTGCCTGTCTCACTGAACTACTATGCCCTCTTAACACATAATGACCTGTTACCTGATCACTGTTCTTTGAAAATGTACGGCTGGGACAGCATTATGCAAGAAGTCATAGTTTGCTCAGTAAATGACTTTCCTGAGGAAGATGACAGAGGATTTTCACAGTAGAATGGCCTTATTTTGTCTCATTGAGAAAAGTCACTGACAAACTGGTAGTGTATAGCATCCCAAGGAAAGTATTACTTTGCAACATGATGCTCAAGCAATATGATGGGGTGAGTGCTCACCTTCTGTCATCTACACCCCGCCATCTTTCTTGTAATTAAGTTCTGCTGCAATCCAATTTATGGGAATAAATTAATTTAATTTTAATTTTAATTTAAAGGGGGAAGGCTGTAGTTACCGTAGGTCCCTAAAGCAAGTCCTTGAAATGCCTTTCTATGTAATTCTTGACCTGTCTGCTAGTTTGACTGGTTTTGTTTTTGTGGCTTGCAGGCAAGCATGAGGAGAGACAAGATGAGCATGGCTATATTTCCAGATGTTTCACAAGGAAATACACGTAAGCATTCTGTCCCATTCTCTTTACAGTAATGCAAAATCCAATTTATTAATTTGTAAAATTTTGAGAGTTTAATTAGTCCTCTATACCACCCCATATACAGTATTTGCATGTGTATTCTGAAATAATATTCATGTAAATGCAAATAGACACAATGTGGTGAAAACAAAAAAAGAATAATGACGCAGGGAATGGTTGGGGGAGGCTGCTTTGGTGGTGGATGTTGAGAAAAAAAGTAAAATAGTGAGATGAACATTTGAAACGTCTTAAATAGGTCACTGCTGGCCCAGGTTTTTGATGAATTCCCTAAATAAGCTCCTCTGGTAAAGGCTTTGCAATAAACAGAGGTTCACAAGTTCACAAAATACATACAACTAGTTCAATAAGACATGTAAAAAAAAAGAAATGATTTATGTCATGCTAACAGACTGCTGACTTGTCTCAAGCCCATGTCACATTATATGACTTCTCCTAAAATTTTCACTTGTAGTCTTCATTTATCTAATCTTAAGAAAATCCCTGCAAGCTGTAAACTGTCGCAGCATACTGTAAGTCCATTACGCCTCAGTTGTGCTGTGTGACAACCCCAGTGACTGGACTGACTGCAAATTGCAGGAGTGGACTTCTGTATCTGCTCGAGTTAAGAGCCGATGAGCTCTCAGTCAGGAATAAAATGTATACAACAAGCACAAATGGTGAAGAACAATAATGCAAGGAAAGAAGGAAAGCAAAGTGATTTGAAAACTAGAACTGGTGTCAATCGCTGTTATGCGACACTAATCTTAATTAAAAAAGCACAATAATGATACAGCATGTGCTGCAAATATAATATTAAAGGCCATAACAGTACCCTGAAAACAGACAAAGACAAAAACTGGAGCCTAATGGTCGTCTTGTGATTCCACAAAAGTTAAAAACATCTCGCCTCAAAAACTAAAAGCATAGAGTTAATCCTAGCATCAGTACTCAAGAAGAAGGCTTTGCAGCCAGCATAGACCAAAGAAAAAGAAGTAGACGAGTCACAAAACCCCTGTCCCAAATAACAAAACATTACTTATTACAATAATAATACAGTATATTCAAAAAGAAATTTTGAATGAAACTAAGAAAAGTTTAAAACAAGTTGAAACAAGAAGATTGCCTCAAATTGACAGCCCAAAAATGAGCCAACACCAAATCTGCAACCTAAATATCAAAATTAACAGACAAGACCAAAAATCTACAAACCAAAAAGTCAAAAAGAGAACTTATAAAGAGAATCCAAAGACGGGAGCCAAACAACACCCGTATGAAAACTAATGTATCAGCAAAGCACTGAGGCCTCTCAGCCTATTATAAAGGGCGAGAATAGTCCCTCCGCTGCAGAATTAGGGGGGCCTGTCCCTCTAGGATCAACATTCAGGTTATTAAGTGCATAAGATAAAGGACTTATAAATATATGAGCAGCATAACCCAATAATACAAAAAATAAACAACCTAAACGATATTAAGAAATAATACAACACAAAAGGAAAGAAAGCAAAAACATAAGTTAAAAACATAAGCTGAAAAGGCTATTGAAATATGAATAAAAAGAAAAGAAACCAGAGCTAGAGATGAAACCTGGGCTAAACCTTGTGAACCTCAACAGCAAGTTCTGCAAAGGCTCATTTCATTCCCGTCAGCCTGTTTGGTCAGGGTGAGCACCAGCCTAATCAAATGCTCAAAACCTCAATGCTTAGCCAAAAACAATTAAAAGGTAATCAAATAAATACTATTGTAACTGGTAAAACTGCAATGTGCAATGACGCATAAAACAAGAAAGCAACTACTAGAAATCTGTAAACTTAGAATGTGGAAATTACATTAACTGTTCCTCTAGGCCTCCTTTCAAAGAGAAAATGCTTGGTGTGATATCAAATGCATTATTATCACAACATTGTGGCCATATGAGATCTCAAACAAAACAACATGAAAAAATGAAGGAACAAATGGTAAATGTCACTTGATGCCACTGAGCAGTTAACTGACACAACTGACATTATGAAGGTAGTGCATTACGAGAAAAATGAACACCATATACATCAGGATGTTTAAGAAAACAATTCAGAGTCACGCTTGGAAAGGTACACATCCACTCAGAGCTCTGAAAAACATACAAAAAATGAAAAAGCTTTGGAGGACATTCTGATCATTACACTGGCATGCAGCCGCACCCAGAATCTGGCTATTGTGGGGTGTCCCAAGCATTAATAATTATTTTATTCTCCTGATTATGATTCAGGCACCCACAAATTTGCCAGTATGTAATTTTTTAATTAAACCATGGTGTGTCAAATGTTTATCTTAGAGGTCCATCTGTAGACTTAAAATTAACAGGGTTAATACTATGTTTTCTTCTCTAGAATTTTTTACAGATTGTCAAGTACAAATTTTGCATGCAAATGAGTTTGATTTACAAGATGCTACATTATAAATACTGTTATAACTTCATCTTCATATGATCATGTAATAGAAAACATGGACTCAAAAATGGATGATATATTGCAGATAACACAAAACATAATCTATTCTTGCTCATCTCCTGGGCCTTGGCCAGTGCTATTCAGGTTTCCTTCACACTGGGTCACATATACACATTTTTGCAGTAGAGTGCCATGGACAAGTGAATACTTAAGAATCCACCTACCACTTTCAATTTTATCCTATAGCCACAGTTAATTTCCTTGCACAATATTCAAGAAAACAACCCTCAAAAAACTATCTCAAGTCACACTTGATTCAAAAACAAAATGAAATGCCTTAAGCATAAGTGAGCAAGACAATATATCTTTGAATGCCCACTGTACAGTATGTATAATGGCTGTCAACATGACATGTGATTGCTGGACTATGAACAGATGAAACATTTTAAAATTCATCATAAAAAGCTTTTTTCTTCAATGCAGCAAAAACAATGACAGGCAAAAAATGTGTCAATATCAGTTATTCTTTTACACATAAATAATACTTCCAATGACTGATGCCGTCATGGCAGATAGATAGATAGATAGATAGATAGATAGATAGATAGATAGATAGATAGATAGATAGATAGATAGATATGAATGCCTTATTTCAGGAAAATGAGACATGCAAGCGTGAAACAGGAATAAAACTGCATATTAAAGTCTTTGTGTCGGGTGCAGACGAAAACTCAAACCTTATGTGGTGTACTTAGTCAAACCCACTGAGCAGAAGGTGCTTTTTCACTGTAAAAGCTTGTGCTTGATGTGCAGCAGTCTCGGTGCTGCTGTCAGCTCTTATCTTTATTGGTTTTTCCCAGTGTCTGCAGGAGTTTATAAGGGTCTCATTTTCCTCTTTTATCTTAAGAGCATGAACTCACAGTGTTTACATGCTAAACTTTCCAGTTAAATTTTCATCACAGCCTTTGTGTGAAATCTTCTTTTCCAGGACCATTGCCTTGTCCAAGCAGTTTTACTGTATTTGTATTTAAAAAAAAAACACACACCAATGTAGCAAAAAAAGAAAGAAAGAAAGAACTGTACTCCAGCAGCAACATAGAAAATAAAGTCACAGTGCAAAAGAATAAAAATAAAATGAAAACTATTACATAAGTGCAAGACTTACAGCTCTATAGAAAATACACTCGGTCTTAATTTACTTTATATTGTCCCTATACCAATACAATATAGCTGTATAGGCTGACATGGGCATGAAATAAGGAGGCATTATACAGTCCAATGGCTGAAAGCAAAAAAGTTCCAGTAACACTTCCTGTAGCCTAAGAAGTACATCTTCTTCAGATTAGTTCTCAGCTGGAAACGTTGCATAGTTTGAACGGCACTGGAGAAATCAAAGGGTGAATGATGGTTGTCAATGGCTAATGCTGAAACTTCACACTTCAGGTTATGCATTTTGATTCTCAATGTTTTCCAACATTAAATAATAGTAATGGATTAAGGGTCCTATACATAGTACTATAAAAAGATCAGGTCTTCCTAGCAACTTTGCTGACAATATATGTTCAGTTAAACAAAAGGTCTCATGGCTTGTTTTCCTCTTTTTAGTCTCCCTGCAGGCACTGATATGAATAAAGTGTCCTCAACTTTGTCTCCTGAGGGAATACTGACAATTGAAGCTCCTCTGGCCAAACCAGCTATTGAAGCTGCTGAAATCACCATTCCTGTCACGGTGGAGAAAAAGACTCCAGAAGGTGCTGTGGCAAAAAAATAGTTCATGGATAAGAAGCACATACTTGGTGTTCCCAGTTAACAGTGTCATTACAAGCAGTGCCACAACCAATTCTAAAGAATTGAGCAATTGGTGTCATGTCTTCAGCTTCTTGCTTTTGCATCACAGCTAAGCTAGTTTTATGAGACACCAGACTCTCTAATTCTTTGTTACTCCATTTGATGGTTACTTCACACTAAAAAGAATAAAAACTCTTGGCATATTACTGTTACTTGGTATTCTTAGATTCTTTGCACAAATTCATAACATTATAAAGTAAACTGCAATATGGTTAATACACATGATACAATGACCAGAGTAACACTAATACAAGACAGGGCCCCATTAAGAAATCAATACATGTCAATAATGTCAAGGGGTAAACTTGGAACTTTCCTTACATGATGCAGAAATGTACCTCAGCAGGATAATTAAAAGGCTAAAATATTAGACTTTTTGATGAACTGTCTTTTCCTTTCTCAGTTTTTCATAAAGCCTTCTGTATTATACCATGTGACTGGATTCTGATCATGTATGTACAAAGTAGGCACTTTACCCATCACTGAGAAACAGTTCTCTCAAAACCCACTTACTAGCTTAACATTTTTCTATATTCTGCCAATAAGTAGGTAAAATATATTCCCCAATTAAATTGGTTATGTGATATAGCCATTTTAGACTTGGTTTACTAGTCTTGGAAAATAATTGTTGCAAATGAATATTGTCTTTAAAAAATCTGGAACTCATATGACATGCACAGGTCTGGTTCAATACTCACCTTCTATTCCATCCATCCATTATGCAATCTGCTATATCCTAACTACAGGGTCACGGGGGTCTGCTGGAGCCAATCCCAGCCAACACAGAGCACAAGGCAGGAAACAAACCCCGGGCAGGTTGCCCAGACCTTCTATTCCACCATCAGTAATTCTAGAATGCACTTGTGTTTGCATGTGGTCTCTTTGGGAAAGCATTGTCAAAATCATCCTGCCTCTAAAGATTACTGCTTTGGTATTCAAGTTGTGAACTATGAATAATATTAAGTGAGGTCACACATTAATATGCAAAAAAGTTCAATAAACATCAAAAAGCATTGAAGTGGCTCAATAACCAAAGTCCTACATGCTAGGTTCAAATGTCACCAAATAATAGACAGATGGATGGCTGGAATACCTCTGATACAGGGACTTGGAGCTTGGACAATGAACCTCCTGACTGATACATGTACTATAATGTGCCTTTCTCACCATTATATGTTTAATGAGGTTTGCATTGTACCAGCATGGTTAGTGCAGTTGCTCAATAACTCAACGACACCAGGTTCAAATTCCAGACAATTTACTCCAGCTTTTCCCATACATAAAAGCATAATAGATTAATTGCCCTATTGTTCCAGTGTGACCTACAATGGACTAGTGTAATGTCTCTAGCTGCTTTTCGCTTTATGCCTGAAGCTGCTGGCAAAAACTCTGACACCAGGAAATAAAACTGGATTAATTATATTCAACAATGGATGGATATAAAAAGCTCCATCGGTACAAATGATTTGGTTCTAATTATGGAGCTGGCTGGAATTAAAGCGTGCAGTTACTAAAGTCCTGAAGAAGCTTAATTTGAAAATCTGAACCTAGAAGAATTCCTCACCAGCCCATTCAACGTCACTTCCACTGTATACATTTTTGAAATGCAAATTCAAATATGATATGTGACCAAGCAATAGACTTGACCACTCAGACAAATTTAACCAATCCATTAAATCTGAAACAATGTTGCCCAATGCTGTAGTTCTTAGGAGCTAAAAAATTTCTAATCAGAGAAAGAAACCAATGAACTGACAACATGAGACTGGAACCCCTTAGCTTTGGCACACATTGCTGTAGTGTGAATGTCTGGCTTCCTGCATTCATTTTGTATGAACTGGATACATCATATTCCCATTAATCTCGATAACTGACTTGTGCATTGCCATGAAACTTTCAGAATTATTAAGAACTAATGCAAGATACAGTAGAACACTTGGGGTTGATTTAATTTTAATATGTGTAAAGGTTAAAACCACAAAAAACAATGCCAGTGGCTCTGAGTAAGTCTGTGTGGATTGCTACTTGGATAAATTACTGTCACGTAGCTGGACATGAACTTACCCAAAAACCTGTTCACTTGATCATCCATGCTTTGACTTAACATGCCCTTTAATTACAGGCTTACGGGGAATCAGAATCTATATGGGTAACATTGTAGGTAAGACAGGAGCCTGTTTGATTAACTTAAAATGCCATGCAGGACAGTTATCACAAGCAGTTATTAAAGACAAGATTGAACAACATTTAACATTTACAGGGTATTAGTGTTCAAATAAGAGAGATTGTGTTTTACTACATGCTTTAATTTTATGAAGATGCAACAAAAACTTTTGATCATAGTGACATATATATTAACTTGCTGTGCTACCTATCTAAGACAGTTTTAAATCTAATAAGCTGATATCTGTCCATCCAGCAGTTACTCTCTTTATGGTGCAATTCGTCGTTAATGTTTGTAGTGCACCCTCTATTGTAATGTGTTTTGTAATGCATGTACTTTTTCATTCCAACAGATGGCACATCACCAACATCAGCACTGCTTTTATGAATCCCATACCAAATTGCATATAACTGAGACATAGCAAATGGATGGACACACAGATACACAGAAACACACGCAGGCATTTGTCATTTTATTAAGGTGGATAATTATGTTGAGTTTTAGGAAGCTTTTGAAAAAACTGTCTTATTGTAGGCTACGGATTCACGCAAAAAAAATAAGAGTTCAAGTCATAGTTGGTGTTGTGGTCGCTGAAAGTTGGAAACAACAGGAGGCGGACACCAATAAAAAGTAAAAAGCAATTTCTTTATTCTTGGTTAGTCAAAAAGGCTGCAGCAACTCTCAGCTCAGTGCCACTGACTGGTCAGATCAGACAGCCTGTAGCCTAACGTGGAGCTTCCTTCCCTCTTTGTAACTAGTGTTTTTATTAAACAAAAAAATAATATGGCAGTTCATTTTGAGGTTATATATAAATTACCATAGCTTGCGACTCCCTGAATTGGAATGTGCACATTGCTTCTTTCAGATAAAGAGGTTATCAGGACACTCACATTTTTAAGAAATACGCTCAAATAGTTTTAAGCAAGAGTTCAGAAACTGGTCACAACTGATTTATAATATCACAGGGTGTTCTGTTAGTATCAAGAGGTCAGCGGTTTCTCATAAAAGAATGCAAGTTAGTCTCTTAATTCTGTGCACAAGCTTAATTCTTTTTCTACATAAATGAAGAAAAAATTATATATAGTATATTTTTTAATAATACATAATACAGTCATTGGTATTGCAAGTTAACTAATTATAATCATTACAGTTAATAAGATTTCTTCCTCAGTGTCAAATTGGTTCAAACACAAAAGCAACAGGTTATGGTGTGAGGTTCGTGAATTTCAAAGAAGGACTAATTTGAAAATGAGTTATACAACAGTAAAGAAGCATAGGCAGTGGCTGGTTAAAGGTAAATTTAGCACAGATGACACAACATATTTCTTCAAGCAGAGAAAAATAGATACATGGAAAAAATACCAAGTATTATAGAAGACAGTAATACTTTATTATGGCCTTTAAATCTTACAAAATTAAGGTATGATACCCACAATATTTTTTACTTCTGTTTTTAGTTCTATTTTGAACCCATGATTCAAGAGCTAGACCTGGGTGTTCATTGATATCATTATTCCTTTGACTTTATTATTATTTTATTCCAATAATTTTATTCCAATAAGGTTCAAGGTGGTGACATTCCTAAGACATGTGTCCAGTGAAGCAGGTGCCTACTGACATTGTTCACAATTATGGTCTTTGCCAAGATACATTTTTAATAGCCTACATCAAGAAAGATGTGTGCAATAAACAATTATGAATTAAGTAAAAGCTTATTTCCCACAAATTAAGGAATATGTTTTATTGATACTCCATTCATTACCTAAAAATCTGAAAACTGAAAGGTCCTGTTGCCAGTTCTGTCACATCTTATCTAAAGATGCATTCTGCTGAAAGCATTGGTATACAGTAGCTTGGAGATATAGCCTACAACCACATTTCTAAAAAAAGCTGAGAAATTGTGTAAAAATTAAAATAAAAACAGAATGCAGCAATTTGCAAATTGTTTAAATCCATATTTAACTGAAAACAAAACAAATCAATATATCAATTGTTGAAACTGACAAATTTTATATGTTTGATGAAAATTATATGCTCATTGTCAATTTGATGGGCCCAAGATCGTTTAAGGACTAAGTCAAAGTGGAAAACTGTTCACTGGTCTGATGAAAAAAGTAGTGACAAGGGCAACAAAAGACTGGAAAAGTTGTGCAATGCTAAAAAACACCTGGTGGAACATTTCACTGCTAATTAGGTTAATTGACATCAGGTCAGTAACATGATTGGGTATAAGAAGAGCATCCCAGAGAGGCACAGCCTTTCAGAAGTACAGCTGGGGAGAGGTGCACTATTCTGCGAAGGACTGCTTGGTCAAATAGTGCAAAAATTTAAGGATAACATTCCTGAAAATAAAATTGCAAAGGATTTGGGGATTTCTGCATAATATCATTAAAACATTTAGAGAATCTGGACTAATCTCTGTATGCCATGGATGAGACTGAAAACTAATACTGGATGGCTGTGATCTTCCGGCCCTTAGGCAGCACTGCATTAAAAACAGAGCCGATTCTGTAGTGGAACTTACTGTATGGGCTCAGGAACACTTCCGAAAACCATTGTCTGTGAATCCAGTTTGTTGCTGCGTCCACAAATGCAAGTAAAAATTCTGCCACACAAAGAAGAAACCACATAAAAACTATGATTCAGAAACATCACCACCTTCTGTTAGCTTCAGGTTATTTAAGATGGACTGAAAAAAAAGTACAAAATTTTCCTGTTATCTGACAAATGAAAACTACAAATTCTTTTTAGAATTTATGGTATCCTGTCCTCCAGGCTAAAAAGGAGAGGAACCATCTAGCTTGTTAACAGTGAATCATTCAAAAGCCATGATAGTATGGGGTGCATTAGTGCACATGGCCTGCAAAGGATACACATATGGGAAGGCACTATTAATGCTGAAAGATATATACCGGGATTAGAGAAACATAAGCTGCCATTCAGGCGCTGTCTTTTTCACGGTAAGGACTGTGTAATACTCTTTTGGGCCTGCAAGCCTGAACCAAGTCTGTGGTTTAAGGTATTCCATTTGGAGTGAGGCCTGATCCAGACAGGCATAGGAGACCTGGTGCCTCATATATAAACGGTGCGTATGCACAGAAATGTTGCGTAAGAACTTTTCCACGTTCAAATCGCGATGTGTAAAACCTACACTTGGCGTAAAGCCACGCACTTTTCCACGGTACCTTATACCTTGTCGTATGCAAGTTCTCCGCTCGGTTTTGCAGGCTGGCGGCACCCAGCGTCAAAGCAATGCTACTGTTCCTGTGTGGTTACACCTTATTTTCCTGACGCGGCTTTATAAATACACTGAAACTAACCGCATATTGTTTATGAGTGTAACGCATCTGATTGTAATTAACTTGTAACAATATAATGGTCCAGGGAATAGCCATAGTATTCCAAATACCATAACTGCTTTAGCGTTGTCACTCTCACTGCATCTTCTTCTTCTTCTTCTTTCAGCTCCTCTCGTTAGGAGTTGCCACAGCGGATCATCTTTTTCCATAATATTCTCACTGCATCACTCGGAGTATTTATATCACTGTATCCGAGTGTGAATCACAGCAGCAGCTGATCGGAAAGAGAATTATCGGTATACAGCTTCAAGCACACACTGCCTCAGCCACGGCAAAACGTTTCAAAGCCTTTCCTGTACGGACGCATATTTACATATGATGACGATATCATTTTTAAGGTGAAATGCAGCAAAATATGTTTATAATATTATACAGATAAAACTTTAACTTCATTTAAATAATCTATATTCTTCACTGGAAGTGTCGTGAAGGATAGAATAATTAAACATGTACTACAAAGATATTTCAATGTTCCTTACATGTTTTGAAGCATCAGCAGTCTAAGCTTACAGATGGCTTAACTTCTATTACAGAGCTGATTGTGTGGTGATTGGGTATTTGGGGAAAGAAAAGCAAGGACTGCAGTGGCGGCTACGCCAATATATATATTGAATATAAAACAGAAAGAGAAAATGACAACACAGCTAAAAACGCAGCGACAAATTTCAGCAAGAGTTAAATGCTTGTGTCATGAGCACGAGGCGGCTATGCAGTGTCTGCAACGGACGTGGCCATCCACCATGCATAAGATACCATATTGACATTGGCGGGCGAAGGAGCCACCGATTCTTCCTCTGCCCAGTGCCACCACAAGCCTAGAGCCGCCCCTGAGTACTGCTGCAATAAATTATTTCATCGAAGGTCGCACACAATCACTGCGCCGTGAAAACCATGTTTAATAACGTGCTTTAACTCCTATCATCATAAAAATGATATCACGTATATATCTCAGTATTTTAGTTAATCAGAGCTGTAATATCACAAATGCAATGGATTCTGTGTCCAGTTGGAGGAAGAGAGCAGGTTTAAGAAGCAAGTAGTAATTCACACACATAGAGCACATAGAAGATGTGATTTAAAAAAAACCTGGTTATTTAAATGATTTTAAGATGAAGTTTATGATGTTCTACTTTAATTACAAAATAAACTACGTGATTAAAGTGGAAATGTCGAGATTGAAGTTGACATTTCGTGCTTTTTCCCCCACTGTGTGCCTTTTTTCTCTGTACCCTAATAAACTTACATATGACACTCAGACAGTGGGCTACAACTCGGCTTTTCATGGAGACTTTGATATGAGACTTCTTTTTTATTTCTGGCACTGTGCGATTTTGTGAACGTGAGCTTTCAAGTTTCTCCAAAACGCTATGTCACTCGATCAACTTCCTTTTGTTGATTATACCACGGTTTATTTGAACAAATAGTATGTTTTTCCTTTGCCTTCACTTGGTATTCTTATATTTTCCCCCGTGCTTTTCCCATTGTCTTTTCACAGAAGGCTGAGCTTAAGGGCAATTTATATTCATTTGCATATTCAAAGAGGCGTAATTCTGGGAGGAGTTGGGGCATTACATAAAGCGCGTGCACGAGCGTTACTTTTCACGCTGATCGGGATTTATGTAGCGGAAAAATGTGGAAGTTGGAGTACGCACAGATTCCTGCATCTGGATTTTTCTGTGCGTAAGCACATTTCAACTTTTGTGCTTACACCATGTTATAGTGTAACACTAACGGTGTTGTACATGAGGCCCCTGGTCTGGCTTATGAAGGCTTTTGAAGGCCTCACACCCTTTTTGCTATAAATTTAACTCCAAATCATGGCAATGGGGACACTGGCAAAATTGAATACAGTTAAGTCTACAACCAGAAGCAGAATCCATAGATTTGGTCAGAAAACCAGGCAAGTTTCAAGAAACAGAAAAAATAAAATACAGTGTTTACACTATAACCCATATATATTGATTACTAGCAAAATACCCGCGCTTCAGCGGAGAAGTAGTGTGTTAAAGAAGTTATGAAAATGAAAAGCAAACATTTTAAAAATAACGTAAGATGATTGTTAATGTAATTGTTTTGTCATTGATATTGAGTGTTGTTGTCATATCTATCTATTTATATATATCTGTATATATATATTTATATATATCTGTATATATATATATATCTGTATATATCTGTATATATCTGTATATATATATATATATATATATATATATATATATATATATATATATATATATATAGCAAAATACCTGCGATTGGCAGCGGAGAAGTAAAAAGAAAAGGAAACATTTTAATAATAACGTAACATGATTGACAATGTAATTGTTTTGTCATTGTCATGAGTGTTGCTGGCATATATATATAAATATATATATATATATATATACACATCTATACACATATATATACACAGTTATATATATATACATATATACACATACTGTATATATACACATACTGTATATATACATACTGTATATACACATATACATATCTACATATATACTGTATATACACATTTATATATACAAATCTACATATATATATCCCATATATATATATATTAGGTGGGACTCGATTAAAAAATTAATCCAATTAATTAGAGGCTGTGTAAGAATTAATCTTGATTAATCGTATGTAATCGCACACGTAAATTTGCCCCAAATCGCAAATGGTTTTTTTTTTAATTTAAAACGGTTTTAGTGGGCGACAGAATCAAATAATAGACATGGACATGAATATTGTAAACTGAAGCTGTTTTAATTTCTGAAAAAAAAGCCTTTAAACTGCATTTGAATTCAAAACAGAAACAAAAATATCATCCCTGGTTAAAATTGGGCAGACTTAAAAATAAAGTGGTAGTTTAAGTACTTTAAGTAGATTTTCAGAATAGTATTGTCTTTAAATAATAATAACCAAAATTTCAACATAAAGTGCAGTTTTTCTTCTGAAAAAAATAAGTCAGAAACATAAAAGGTAATTTGACCAACTTAATCTTTAAACTCTGAGTAACCTTAGCCAAAATTATTTTGTACATTAGGCTAAAACAGTGTGATCATTGAACATTTTGTAATTAGATGTAATTAGAATTACTAACGGTCACGGAAGTCCAATGATCCCCAGTAAGAGCCACAAAGTCCGCTTTCTGTAATGCATCTAATTTTGCTTGCTTTTCATTGTGCACAAAACCATGCTTTTATCAAGGCTTCGCTCGGAAGTCGAAATGATCAGTCGAGGAACGCGCTTTATTCCGACTCTAACATTTTTGTAGCTGTGATGTGTGCATCAGTGTAATGGATGTACCAGGAAATGATGCATTGACAAAAGTTCCCGTTTGCTTGGAATTGAAAGTGTGATTAAATGCGTTATTTTTAACGCGTTATGGAGTACATGCATCGAAGCTTCTCAGCTGTGCTTGTGCTAATAAAGGGAAACATTTTAAAAATAACGTAACATGATTCTGCGTTAACCGAATATTTTTTCATACGTCCCAAACCAAGGAGATGCGAAGGTAAAATGAATCAGTAGCGCGCACATACTCAGTGCATCCCTCTCGAATCGAACCTCGAATGTCGGCATTAGAGGCGAAGACTCTACAATTGAGCCACAGCATGTGGCTTGTCTATGAGTATGTACTGTAGATAGGGGTATATATATACATTTAAATATATACCGCGTATCGCAGTGGAGAAGTAGAAGTTATGAAAAAGAAAAGGGAACATTTTAAAAATAACGTAACATGACTGTCAATATACAGTATTTGTTTTGTGAGTGTTATTGAATGTTGCTGTCATCAAGGATTTGATTATCATTATTTCTTTCAATCAGGGTCGTATTTGTACGATGTGTTGTGTTCAAGTTACATTCCGTGTTTGTCAATCGTTGTAAAGATGACAGGTTTCATTCATCGATTCGTTTCTTACTGCATCAATAAACAGCTCGTCTTCTTCTTTATCTGAGACCTGACACACTGCATGCACGGGTTTTTTTTTACACTGTCTTCCTTTAGCGGGACATTGACTTTTTCCACCGTGTGCTTTGTTTCCACAGTAGCTGCATTTATGAATATGCTTATCAGACGCTTCATATTTTTTGCTGCCTTTTCAACTGTGTAATTCGGTTTTTGTTCAGCGCTCTTTGGAACTGTTGCTTTTTATCTGTGCACTGCGTCAGTTCACGTGAGCCACTCGTGTACTTGCATCGAAGGTTCCCAGCTGTGCTGGTGCCATCTCGTGCTATGTCCATAGCTTTATTTAATGTTACCTTAGTCCTGGCACTTAAAACTTTCTCTCGCAGTTTCGCTGAGTTTGTGTCAAACACCACCCTGACCATCTCATCTTCCTCTCCATAAGCACAGTCCTTCACCCGTGAATATTTACCCGTGGCAGTTTGCTATTGGATTGCCGCTGACGGACGGCCTTCTATGGGCAGGCACTAAATTACAAACGCCAGCGGCAGCCTGTCTATGAACTTAATTTAAAGTGTAGGTTTACATCGTGCTTTGTTTCCGAAGTAGCAGAACTCGCTTCTTATTGTTTCGCTGCCTTCTCAATTATATAATGCATGTTTTCTTGAGCGCTTTTTTGAGGTCTTCCTGGTTTTCTATGTACTGCGTGATTACGTGGGAGGCGTGATGATGTCACACGAAACTCCGCCCACGGCGTTGAAGCTCATCTCCATTACAGTAAATGGAGAAAAACTGCTTCCAGTTATGACCATTACGCGTAGAATTTCGATATAAAACCTGCCCAACTTTTGTAAGGAAGCTGTAAGGAATCAACCTGCCAAATTTCAGCCTTCCACCCACACGGGAAGTTGGAGAATTAGTGATGAGTCAGTGAGTGAGTGAGTGAGTGAGTGAGTGAGTGAGTCAGTGAGTGAGTGAGTGAGTGAGTGAGTGAGGGCTTTGCCTTTTATTAGTATAGATTATGATCTGGTTTATGCTGATTATTTAGTATATTTTTTTACTTGTATTTGGTGATTTCAAGGCATTTTGTGGTTTGTTTTGCAATATCTTGAATACCATTTTAGGTCCTTATTCACCACTATTTTTAAATCCCTTTGTTAGGTCCACTTCTCCACATTTCTGGAGGCATGGCCTCTGAGATCGTGACCTGTGCTTAATTGACATGACCGAATAAAAGGAAGGCTAGGACTCAGATTCCTTATCTGATCTGCAGAAGCCAAAACACTCAAAACTCTCTGAGCAAACTACCCATGTGCTACTTTTAGTTTTGACCCCTTGCGTGTTCTTGGCCTTGAATTTTGTCTCTCATTTTGGCTTCGGTTTCCTTTAGTTTTTGAACCCTTTTCATGTTCTTCTACACAATTTTTCCAGTCAGAACACTGGTATTATATCCACTAGCTTTTTGTGCAAATGTCTTGGAATTACCCATGAAGTTTCATATTATACCTCATTCTTGTTAATTACATGGAACCCATGCTAACCCAAAGAAACCTCTAACAAGAATATGCTGATGTCATCATCAATGATTGCTTTCAGTCTGTATCATCATGCAGGAAACAAAACTATAGTAGATTAATTGTTTCTCTTGGCACCTTCTCATTGGTTGTTTTTTTAGAGATGCTACATCTTATTTGAATTTGAATCTTGATTGTTAAGTGCTAATTTTTTAACTTTTCTCATTTTTAATTTTCACATATTTCTTTCACCTAATTCAGTGTTCTGTTTCATGAGACACAGCATTTAAAAAGCCAAAAGAACAAATAACAGACTCCCTGTCTTGCAAGTGGGCAATATAATGCCTATGTGAGAGAAACAACTGTCTTGTCTGACTACTGATGATGAGAATACAAAGGGGAAGGACTTTAATGTGACACAGAAGACTAACAGACTTCTTTTGCCACCTGCAGCTGACATACTGTACATCTAAGCCTGTAAATTACATCTGCACCTTCTGGTGTGCTAATTCCAGCACTACTTCAACAGCAGCCTGCTGGAGTAGACACACAAGATATCAGCAATCTAAAGCAATCTGAAAGATTATGATCTCTCAAACAATGAAGAAATTTAGATTTTTTCTTATTTCCATTGCAATGATTAAACACTGCTGCCTATTCCATCCCAACCCTCTTTGAAACTGTTGTGAAATTTTGTATGTCTTTATTTGTAAATTAGGCAAAGCAATGTAATATTAGTGTTACATTATTGATAATAACAGCAATGGTTTAACAACACCTTCCCCGCTTTTAGGAATGAGTCTCTTTGTAATTTTACGACAGGGTTGGGGGAAGTGCTTCAAACACGTTTGGCCAATATTTCTCTGCTAAAGTCTCTCAGTCAACCCCCACAGGAAAGCCATGCTGCCTAACTGCCGAGCTTTAGCTTAACTCCTGGTTTGGAGGGCAGGTGTGAGGGTATTCTGTTCCCCCATTGGTCTGAAGTATGGCTGTTTGGAACCGTCTTCTATCGAAAACCTTTACGTAACACAACACCCTATTGGCTCTAGGGGTTGGACAGAAAACCTATAAATTTGCTTGCTTTACCTTGCTCTCTCTCTCTTACCACACTGATGAAAGACCATCACACATCATGAACTGAAAAGGACAACACAATGAGGAGCACAGCTCGGCAGCCATATTGAGATAGGCATGTGGCCTGTTCTGAAGAAAGCTGACCACAAATGAGGACTTAACTAGAGACATTTTAAGTAACTAACAAGTCTGTGTGCCACCTAAAACCACACTTCGAAATTTATCAGGTTGTATGGTTGCCAATATTCAAATGTACTTTGCATATTGATATTATTTATGAATATTATCAATAATACATTGTTTACATTGTAGCTTAACTCCTGCTTGTCTTTTACTACACCAAATTGCCTGGGGTTATACATATAGAAGGGAAGGTGGGGAGGTTATATGGTACAGTACCTTATAAACAGTGGTAAGTCTGGGAGATTTGAGGCATTCTGACAAAGGCTACATATTAATAATACAAAAGGGAGTAATATATTACTCTACCGAGACAAAACAGCAACACCCTTGTATTTAATTTTTCAGAGCTTAAATATATAAACATCTATTGCTCACATACACAATAATCAGTTTACAAACAGCTTATTCAGTGTACTTGTTTACAATAGTGTAACGTCTCTAGAACAAGGCTGTTAGCATCAATCTGGCTCCTGGTGGCCTTTGCATGTCTGAAAAGATACAGTGGTGAGATAAGCTAAGCACACTTCATTTGAGGGATTGTCTTTTTTAAATTTTTGGAAGAAAGGATGTTTTATCATTGTTTCTAGAACAGTGATAGATAAAGGTGACCTAATTTTAAAAAATAACAATGGAAAATTAAATGTTGTACTTATTCATATTTAAATCAACAGAAATACAATTTTCTTTTGCAGAAAGCTGTAGCACACCTCTCTTTATCATTGCCTAAAATTAGAATCAGGTGCATCTAAACAGGTGTAAATAACCAAAGGAACCTTATAACCAGTATATTTCATGGTGGTGTAATCCTTATTGTTTGAGAATACTTTTCTACTTTAGAGTAATGAGTAGCCAGCTTGCCATCATATATTAAAGCATGGTAGGCAATTATTTCTCCAAGTCTACACAGATTGATAGACAGTTACAAGAAAAAAATGAAGTTATTTCTGCCAAAGGGGGCAATATCAACAACTGGAGGTAGAGGTGTATTTTCACAGCAGCATTTCTCTACAGTGGGCCATTGTATTTTAGACTTTTTTGGTGAATACATGATTATAAAGAATACATTTTATTGCTGTTTGATAAATTCAATAACCTTTATACAGTAATATTTTTAAAATGAAGATCAAATATCAATACATGCAAATATGTTGAAGAAAACACACCGTTCCTTGCGGTTTTCTTACATTTTCACAGCCTGTAAAGACCATAGAAAGAAAGATCAATGAAAGGTGATCCATTTTCTTTACCATGTGATGATAGCTGCAAAATAATTTTGTTGTGGTCTAAAAACAGCTGTGGAAACCTTGTTATGATATCCAAAAACATAAAAGTGGACAACAGCCGCATCAAGGGGTGAGAAAATAATACAATATGACATGTTCTGCTTTCTTTGAGTGATACTGATTTTTCCACCATTTTACAAGCTGAATAAACAAGGTCTTGTCAGAAGTAAATATTGAATTTTTACAGTTACACTAACAGGAAGTTACAGTATATTTAAATGAGTAGAAAGCTAGAAATATTACTCACAAATGTCTCTTGTTTACGCCAACATGTAACATCCATGCACCAGAAGTAAGCAAGCTCCTGTGCCTTATCTATAGTATTTACCTATCTACAGTATACAGAGAGTGAGGCCGATGAGTAGATAGACGAAGCAAAGCTTACAAACTCAACCTCTTCTGAGGATCTCTTTACTTCAATATAAAAAGGCTTTAAAATGATGTATCTTGCCAAGATGAAAAAAATCAAGAATTGCCTTGACACATTTTGACAATGTGTTCTAAAAATACATAAGTCTTTATAAATATTACTGCACTGGATCAGAAATAACAGCAGAAGTAAAATTAACTATATGTCAGGTGCACTTCATAAAGCCGGCTAGTCTTTCTGGAACTTGACAATTTAATGCTTAATGAACTGCTATTATTTACTTTCTATTTTTGCCCTCTACTTTTCTATTTTTGTGCTTGAGTAACAAAACACCATAGGGATTTCCTGACAGCTCATAAGACACTTTACGGTATTTACCACACTGTGAGTAGAGCTGTGGTACAGCAAAAATACTTACATATTAAACTGAAAGTTGCTGATATTATTCAGACCATCCCTGACACACCCCTGCTTAGTCTTATCTTCCTTAGACTGCCCTTCAAACTAAATGCTTTAGGTTGTAGGGCAAGGGAGATCTAAGCAGTTAAAATGAGAATACTGATAATGAGATATTTTTATCAGTACTCTCCAAATACTTTTACCACAACATCCAGTATACATCTTTTTTCTGATCCTTAATTACTAAGGAAACACTTCTCTCCCTGTTGTTAATGCAGATTTTTTGTACTATATCTTTACATTATTAATTATGTTGTATTATATAAAGACACACATTGCTTTAAAAAAATGTACACTTAAACTGTACATGGTATTGCTTTTCTGTCATATCTGTGTTCATTAAATGTAAATTGCATTAATCCCAAATACATTCACACATTCTAAATCTGAACCTATTTCTTTAAGATTAAGATATGGGAGCTGAAATTTATGTTGGTAGCACCAGGCATAAGCTCATTACAGAGTTACAAATCCATAAATACACCATCAGCGATGGACTGTTTGAAGCTGCACTTACTGTAACATACTGTGACCGATGTGGAAATGTTGGTGCCGTTTAAAACTCTCAGCTGAGTAATCACAAATTTGATATCATTACAGGAAAACATCTTAAAAGAAATGCACTTCAAAATCACCAAAGAGTAAAGGCTCCCTTCTGTTTTAGCTGTCACCTGGACCAGTAAACCTCAAATGCAAGAACCATGCCTAGACTCAGGTTCTGCTGCTGGCCTTGTAACCAGGAACGCCGCCAGGATTACAGCCACAGCTCTTTAAAAGAACTGAGCAGCCGATCTTTCACTATGTGCATCTTTGGTTGCCTCTATGGGCTGCAACCACCTTATTTTGGTGAGGGTTGTTATTGAAACTGCCTTTAAATGTAAACTTGCGGCACAACTGGGCATGATCTGATCACAATTTAATCCATCTTACTCCCACTGACAGGTCTGTTACTAGATGGCAAGCTCTGTTATCATCATTAACCAACCCCCAGATTCCTGTTTGTGTTTGCTGTTAGGGGATCTGAAAAGCTTTAATTTCCCCTTGGGGACAAATAAAATATTATCTGTCTATAAGGATTTTTCACAATGAACTTGACATGCATGCTATACAGCATATAGTGATGAGACAGTTATACAATTTTACATCAAATGAAGGCAGCAAAAAAACATATCTGTCCATTCATCTGCATTAACAAACTGTACAGGGATGAACTATGTGGATTAGGCAAATCTATCAATTCATTTTAAATAATCATCAATGATATTGTAGAGAATTGATAGAATAGATTGCTTCTTCCATTTCCCATTCCACCATCAGTCAGTCTATTATCTATAGTCTCTCCTAATTTCTAGGCTTTTTTGAGAAAATGCTTTGTTCTCTCATGGACATTATTTCCCACCAAACTTACTGTTGTCAGTTTTAATATACTGTGTCAAAGTCTCCCCAAGTTTTAAAACTTAAGCCACCTTAATTGATATACCAGGTCTACTAATAATTTAGTATTAGTATGGTATGCGCTTAAAATGTAGCTTATTGTTTGTCTTTTGTTTTTACAAATATTAAAAGTAGCAGCTTGTACAGTCTTATACTTTGGGTCAATACATTTTTATCTGACTTTGCGAACATATACAGTATAGATGGGTGAATGCAAGTGTTTACCTCTTAAATCTTATTATTTCTTTTTCTTTATTTGTATTATTTTATATGCCTGTAATTATGACTTTCCAGTTTCTGATGGAGTTTGAATGCTCACCACTAATGGGGCACTGTCCACCCATTCACTATTAAACCCTTCTAATCCAGTTCAAGGATGCAGTACCAATCTGTCAAGAACACCAATCCATCATTATTATATACAAAAAAATAAATACATACATAAAATACTAGGCAAACACGCCGACACATAATTAAACACAAAAATGAGTACAAGATATGCACTTATTAAGTTCAATTCTTTAGTTGCTTGTCATCTGAATATAACTATATTTAGTGTCTATGGACTATACCTATCCTTCCATAATTAAGAATGATTAGAAACGGAGATGTAATCATTTATCTATTAATAATACGTTATCCTGTAATTATTTCAAGATTGGTATATTGATCTTTTTTCTCCGCTGCTTACTCAGTTAAGTTTTTCTCAAGCGATTTGCGCGTCTGCCAGAAGATGAATGGTCGCGATTTCTGCATTACAACAGCCCTTAACCTTGCCTGCTGCAGAAAATTAATTGATTTATCAGTTTTGTTCTTATTAAGATATTTCGAGACTGCTGAATTCCATTTCCCCACAAACATAACAGTTTTATTTATTTATAATCTCCTCGGCCTCTCCTGTAATTAATAGCTCAATTTATAAGACAATTCAAAACCAAACAATGGCCAGTGAATACAGTCAGCACCTAAGCGACGGCTCCTGCAAAGTTAACTACTAAATACGCAAATTTAATCGTCGCTAGGGGCGTCGGATTAATAACTTAAAATCTGCCTGCGGCACAGTGTGAGATGGTTATATATCGATAAGGAAAACGTAAAATAATAAAAGCCAAGTTGCCTCTGTGAACGAAGGTCGATACACACAAGCAAGCTACGAAACCCGTGATGACGCTGGTCCAGTGGTTTCCATAGCAGCAGCCCGAGGCGCGCCGCCTTTTGTTCCCGCCTCTTTGAACACTCCCACAGCGCAGAATCGACACCTTCATTCCTTCTTCCGGGCTATTTAAGTGTAGGACGATAAGAAGAACTTCAGTTCTGCACACAGGATTTCGCTCTGCGCAGACTGGTGTGTGTGTTTTGGAGTGATATAAAATTATTTTTTAAACTGCTCATTTAGGTAATGTGGCCGGTGACCTGGGCGTTCCAAGACCGACGATTAAATCTCAGATTCAAAACTTAACAGTATTTTCCATTGCTTTGCTCCAGTTGTTAAAATGTTTTCAAAAGACCGATCTAATTTAGAAAGTAACGTTGGATAAAGGCAATTTTTCAAATTATATATATATATATATGTATATATATATGCAGCACGGTGGCGCAGTGGTAGCGCTGCTGCCTCGCAGTTAGGAGACCTGGGTTCGCTTCCCGGGTTCTCCCTGCGTGGAGTTTGCATGTTCTCCCCGTGTCTGCGTGGGTTTCCTCCGGGCGCTCCGGTTTCCTCCCACAATCCAAAGACATGCAGGTTAGGTGGATTGGCGATTCTAAATTGGCCCTAGTGTGTACTGGGTGTGTTTGTGTGTTCTGTGGTGGGTTGGCACCCTACCCAGGATTGGTTCCTGCCTTGTGCCCTGTGTTGGCTGGGATTGGCTCCAGCAGACCCCCGTGACCCTGTTTTCGGATTCAGCGGGTTAGAAAATGGATGGATGGATGGATGTATATATATATATATATATAGAGAGAGAGAGTAACGTGGACGTTTTTAGCTAGGCAGGATGACGGCGTAATGGTTAGTACTGCTGCACCTATGGCTCCAGGAACTGCAGTGTCATTTCAGATCCAGTCCACCATCTGTGTAACAGTGTGGCAATTTGCCTCTAAAAAACAATCATTATTGCAGATGGTCTTGGTAGAAAAAGTGCCATGCATCATCGAAGCATTTGTTAATTCAACACCCACTAATTTATCCATACTCCATAGACAAAGTGTCCAAAATTAACATGAGTGAAGTCACCGAAATAGGAATATATCTTGTATGACTACATGATGCTACATACATCAACAGGCACATCAAACCATAGTCCAACTGTATAATAACCTGTCATTTATCTGAAAATTCTTGGGCATCTGGAATCTCAGAGCCAGTGCAGAAAAGCTGTAGTGGAGCTCCTTCCCATTCTAATAGTTTTGGAAGCATTCCTGGCATGTGGCTAAACTTTAATTTACCTTTACTTCATGGGTTAAAACTTCTTCATATTGTTTATAGGTCATTGTCCAAATCCATTCTTAACTAATTTATGCAGTCGCCACACAAGTGGAACTCAAGCAAGATTTCTGTAATATCGATGGGCTACCAACTAACATTTCATTTTTTTGCATCATGATGGTTTCCCATATTTTTCATGATATTAATCACAAGAATCATTAGTTTGTGAATGAACAGTGCATTTGTGATGCCAGCTACTGTATGTTTTGCTGCTACTTCTTCTTACTTGGCAGCTCATTCTTTCTGTATTGGTAACTTACAAACTCAGGATGCATGTGCATGGAACACATTAAAGCCGGTTGAGGGAGTGCAAAGTCATAGCAACAGTAAAAAAAATAATTAAACAGTTAAAGAATTAGATGCTATATTAGTGAAGCATTGCATATAATTAAGGGAAAATGCGGGATGACATTCCTCCCAGATGCTGAATACCATCCTTTCATTGAATGATCCTCCTCTATTGCCAGGTCTGGTTGCTATGTTGTTTTCTTACATTTACTTTTTTAGTTGATCCCTTTATCCAAGGCAACCTACAACATTATGACACTTGGTTACATTTCTTTTGGTTTTCCAATTGGAACACAGGCAGGTCAAGTGATTTGCTCATGGTCACAACCTCAGGGTTTGAGGTCCGAAGCCTTAACCACTACACCACACTGCCTGCCTCAGTGAATCAGTTTTTAAATCATAGCAGTTTCTTATCGTCAACAAATGACACATCAACTACTACACTCTTTTCAGAACTTTAGTTTTATTCGTGTCTTATGCATCACTAATAAGGCTTCTAAGTACACTTTTATTCTCTATGAGTGCTTCAGTTTCCACCTTTTTCATATCAGTTATTGAAACATGAAGACCAACAGTGCTGTCTATACATCGTTTTGCTTCATGGTGATTGCAACACATTTTCTTTACTTGGATTTGGATTTTATCAACTTATACACTTGCACTTTTGAGTTTCCAACACGAGCTCTAAAGCAAAGCAGTCAGTGATCATCACTAAGATTAAACAACTCTAAAAACATTGCAATACCAATTATACAAACTGGCTTGTTAAAGGTATTTTAAAAGTCTGAATTAGTGTATGCCACCGTAATGCAGGGTGTTCATAAAAATGTAATGCTTTAATTCATGAGGTTGAAGTACATAATAAACAATAGCTGCATCAGATATTTGAAATACTAAAATGTGTGCTTCAGTTTACATGTTTTACGGCTAAATATTCTCAATTGTAATAGAAATTTGTAATTTATCACCATCTGCTAGAGGTCCATTGAAGGCTATATCTCTAGTGAAGGATCAAAAATCACATCTTATTCATAATCACTGAGCTTGAAATAGTCTAAAACGATACCCCACATGCTTGTTTCCTTCTAGGAGGTACTCTTAGTGGGCTATAACCACCAGTAAAGAACCAAATATCGAAATAGAATGAAAGGACACTCCACATTATATTACCAATCCTAATTTTTTTGAAGTTTTGTGAAAAACAGTAACTTGGACCCTCGTATCCCATTATGGGATGGACCTTTGCATATGCATGTACAACTTCATGTTCTTCAATAATTTTTGCCGTAGACACCCATTGGTTTACTCAATATCAAAAGGGTGTAATTTCCTACACAAAATATGGTCCAAATATAACCAAAACATTAGTGTTTTTTGGGTGTAGAGGGTTACAAATATGGGGCAAAACTCAAAAATGTGATGCCTTGCATACCTAGACATCAATATGAGTTGAATGGTATATTATCTGCAGAGGTTTTCTCATACCAGTGATTCTGGTGGTGCTGGGAAAAAAAAGCTGACTGGATTTCAAATTGTTAAGTAATTCTTATAAACACTATAATAATGCTTTTAGTTAATAACATTTCTGAACCCTTCAAATTCTGTGTCCATACCCATGTAACCATTAAGGCGTATTTATTAAATGTGGTGCACATTTGTATCGAGCAGGTCTCCATGTTTGTAAAATTCATACTTAATATATTGACATCTCCCTCTTTGTGCATTTCTAATCACTAATCAAGGGTCTACTGTCAAATTTGAAGTACTTGTGGGGTGAAATAAAGTACCTATCTTGTGCCTGTTTATGCTAAAATAAGCATCTCTCATACATCCAAAACAGGCAGTAGTGTCCCCCAGAGCCTTTGTAAACATCTTTCAATGGTAACGTGGTACCTATTTATTATAGACCTTGAAACCTTTCTTAAAAACCCTTAGAATGCACAATTCCATGCACAATGTAGTGGAGTTTCAGGTAAGGACACTTTATTATTAAGGGATAGAAATAAAGGTTGTACACTCTGCTGGAACTTCAAAGGTTTCCATCTATTTTATAATTTCCATGCAAGTGGATAAATATAAGCAGCGTGCAAGGTGTAGATGGCAACAATAGTTTCTCTGTATTTTTGTACAGTATGTTTCTACTGTATATACACCAATATTTTATTCTATACTAAATACCTGCACACCCACATCTTAAAAAGACTTGAATGTGACTGCTGTGCTACAAGTATTAAGCTTACTTCTGCCAGGTGTTTAGAGCTACTCAAATCCTTTATTTTTTGTGTCAGCCAGGAGCAGCAGGGTGCTTTTTCAGCAGTGTGATTCCTCTTTCAGCCTTGGCAACAAGACACTGATTGGCTGCTTCCAAATCCAAGGCATGCAGTTATTGGATGCTTTAGCAGACCAAGTCTTCTCATTCTTTAACAAAATTGCTCTCTTTGGGGGGCATGACTGCAGCCAGTCTTAACCTTTAACTTGCTGAATTGTTTTATGAGGAGTAAAGGGGAGCTAATGTTTGCCCAAAACATGCCAACCTGCTAACCTGATGGTATCTGTTCTAGACACAATTTATGCAGATACCACACCAGGCTAATAAGAAAGCTTGCAGAAAAATCTGAAATGCAGGGACTCAATTAGAAAAACCGAATGAGCATTAAGAAGTCTAGTTGTGTCTCGACTAATTAGAATAAACTTGGTAGTTTCTCCTTTTTCATTTACCATTCTTGTAGAATTTTTACTGAGTATGTTCTTAGCCCATTTGTTAGGCACCCTCAAAAGAAGAAGCATTTTGAATGGCAGCAGCAAAATACAGTATCACTTATGAAATTATTTGTCATGTTTCTATTATTAGATCAATTTCATTAATAAGTGTTTAACTGAATTGTCCAGGGATTTTAAACAGTTAAGTGGGTTAGGAACAAATTGAGAAATTGATGGATGGGTTTTGTCTAATGAGATTTGATGCAAGGTGATAAACTGTATCCATCCATTTTTCAACATACTTAACCCAGTCATGAGCATGGATGGACACGTTATCCCAAAAGCAGCAGGTGGGATCCATTTCCAAATGGGCCAACAGTTATTTTCGCAGATGTACTAATGTCAAGTTTAAGTTACTAATGTTGAAGGTGACTGAAAATAATGCAATGGTTAAATGAAACTGAAAAATTAAGCAAGGAAAGAGTTAAATGGGATCCAAGGAGAAGAGTTACATAAATGTATGATGTAATGACACAGGTTTTCTCTCTGAAAATAGAAAATAAACAGGCCTAGTTCTGAATGGTGGGCCCTTAAGAAAGCTAATGCAGACTCATCTGGGCTACTACAATAATTTTCTTCTCTATGTATTTACAGGAATTTAGCTCTCTCTTATCATAAAAGGTGGCCCTTGTAAGATGGTACAGCTACTGTTCACTCATTTATTTCTTCTTTAAATAAACACAGCAAAACATCAGGGAATTTCTAAAGACATAAACTCAACTGATTAGCTCTGGGTATCCAAGGAAAGAAATAATAGGTTATTTTTAGAGCTAAAATCTGATATTTCATTCACCCGGCAACATTTCCATCTTTCTTCCCCAAAATGAGCTCTAGTTTAGATTCAGTTTTCTGAGATATACTGGTTCTTTCTAGAGCCTTATAACCCTATGTTTATATCATAGCCCACTGCCTATTTGTGTGGTTTGCACAGTCTTCCAATGGTTCTTGCCACATTTCTGTGGATACTTCAGTTTCTCTCTCTCATCCCAAAGTTAAAGTTCTGGTGAATGGAATTTTTAAACTAGTGCACGTTAGTGTGCCATGTTAAGGACTGGCATCCTATCAGTTCAGCTCTTTATAGCATTATAAAAGTACAGGTGAAGTTAGGGTGCAGAGCATGCACTGGTACAGCACATTGCTGCATTCACCACATGACGAAACAGCTAGGAATCCCAGTTGGTATCCCCCCCAGGCAGAAACGAGGTCCAGTCCCACTTTCTGGAAATGACCATCTATCTGCCGCAGCCAGGTGTTATGTGGGTGTCCCCTTTATCAGGTCCAGCCACGTGGGTCCTCAACAATGAGGATCCTGCAAGCTGGATCACCCTTGGGAAATTGCACTATATGGCTGTAGTGCTGTAACTGACACCCTCACAAAGCAGGTAAGGTGCCTCATTCAGGATTCCTTGTGCAACACTCGTTTAATACAAAGCCAAACCAGCCTTACTCAAGGATTTGCCGAAGAAACACAGTACCAAAGGAGTCCAGTCTTTAACTCAGGTCACTGGACAGCGTCCATGTTTCACAACCATATAGCAAAACATGGAGCACAAGGACTCTAAAGACTTGGACTTCCGTCCTTCTGCATATATATCAGGAGCGCCACACACCCCTTTCCAGCGACCTCATGCTCTGGCATGAAAGGCTGTTGTCACTTGATTGTCATTAATGTTTTACCTCCAGTTGGGCCTACCTTCTTACTGAGTGAGCTGTCCATGACCCCACCTCAGTGTAAGGGACAAAAGGGAGAGGAGAGGTGGGGGGGGGATTCGGGGGGAAAAGATAATTAATGTAAAGATATACTTCAAAAGCTAAACCAGAACAGTGTTCCACTCAAACTGTATGCTTTCTACTCCATAATGTTCTCCCCAAAAAGTGGTATCTTGACTTGCTGCAAATTTTCAAACAAGTTTTTTTTTTTTTTTTAGAAATTCAAGGTAACACAAGAGAAAGTCTCAACAGGATCATTTTAGTGGTAAGTTGTTTAAATTCTTTAAAATTCATTTTCTCTCTCTTCCTTTTAAAATTTTTCTAGCAAGTCTTTAATCAGAATTAACACCAAATCACCAAAACACTTTTGTTTCTGCTTTACAGTGTCTAAGAAGAATCTGACGATTTGTAGGTTGAAGCAGACTTAATATGAATGTTAAAAATGTTTTTTTCCCTCACAGAGTAGCGTACAAATATGAAACTAAGTATTTAGATGTATAGTACAAAATATCACTTGAACACTGTTTCATGAACCCTGTTAGGATGAGAACTGAAAGCTATACTAAACTAATTGGCTTAAAATGTTTTCTTGCATGTCCTACAAGTTTAATATTTCATATTCCCCTATGAAAGCATTTTCAGTACTAAAGTCCACATAATACTGGATTCAAAACACACAGAACCAACAGGTTTATGTAAGTTGATTCTACAGTTTTGTTAACCTTTGTAAAAAATGAGACAAACTCTCTCCCAGAGTGTTTATATTTTGGATATTTGGTGAGACACCGTTCATCAACATTAACAAGCACAAGTAAGGCAATTTGAGGGTTATGTAAAAGTCACCAAAACAATCATAATGTGGTGCAGTAGAACAGAACTGTAAGTTTATTTTGCTCTTGTGCGATCGCTACATAAAGACACATTCAAGATACTCCATCATTGAAGGAACGGCTAGGAAATGGTCCGTGTGTGAAATAATTCCTTACAGAAACACTGATTCTGAAAAATTAATCACTGTTCAAACCTTAAATAGTTCACTGCATAACATGACAAAAAAATCACAAACAAAAAAAATTCATTCTAAGAACGACATAGTAATCATTTACACCGTGATAATTAGAATAATTTCACCATGACAAACACCAGACATTAAGATTAAGCTAAAACTGGTGTTTTTTTTATTCTTTTATCTTTAATGAATCAAATATAGAATTGCATGTCACTAGAGCAACATCCATAACAGATCAATTAATTGTTAACGATCACTGTTTGGTATAGCGCACTTTAGCAAATTTAAAAAATAAAAATAAATAAAAATAAACAAAAAAAGAAAAAAATTCAGTCTGAAGACTAGTTATTTCTTTTTTCTCAGGAATACATAACATCTACATTATAAGTTAATAAATCCAAGCTATTGTCTTTAAATACGTCACCAGCATGCACTATATGATGTCACTGAGAGTAATGGAGCAGTAATCATTTTTACACTGGAGAAATATAATCATAGGCAAGTGCATTTCTTAAAAAATAAAAGCAAAAACAAAACAAAAACTGAAATAAAAATTACCTCGAAGCTGCTGTAAGATCATTTCTCATATTACACATTTATACTCTGTCTTTATAGAAGCCTTAACCCAAAGAGATATGGTTCCAGTAAATAATCAGAAACAGTTAAAAGGGCGAGTGCAGAAACTAGTCATTTTAAATTTCTTTATGTTCACCAAGTGCCTAGGTCACACATTTTCAGGAGTCTATTAAGTGAACGAAAATGACCTTACCTTCACCCTCCCCGACTGAAACTGCAAGTTCACTATTAAAAGCTATAAGAAAATTGTGGACTATTCAACCCTCCTGTATGCTTACTGGAACCATCATTTGTGAGCTTTTTTATTTGAGGTGTTCACATTCAAGTTTTACATTTTGTTCTATCTTTCATTAATTTACTTCTATCTATTTACTTTAAATAAGTTAAATAAGCAGCTCCACCTGTTTTTGTACTACAGAACAGTCCATATGCCAGTGCGAGGCTGCCATTCGAACCCAGCAACAGCCACTCTGACTTTCCACTAGTGGTGTTTTGGCAAATGTTGAAGAGGCAATCAATAAGAAGGTACTACTGGAAGTCTTCCCCCCTTTTTATCGTGGAAAAATAAAGATTGCGGTTGTAGCGTTGGCTGCAGCTGCCAAGTCCTCTGGCTTAATTGTTGCCGTCCCCGCCATCATCATCCTGTTGATCGCTTGTCCAGAGTGTTAAGTTGTCACGAAGAAGCTGCATGATTAGGGTGGAGTCCTTATAAGAATCCTCATTTAGGGTATCCAGCTCTGCAATGGCATCATCAAATGCGGTTTTAGCAAGATGGCACGCCTGATCAGGTGCGTTCTGGATCTCATAGTAGAAAACTGAGTAATTCAATGCTAGCCCAAGTCGGATAGGATGTGTAGGCTGCATGTGCTCTCTGCTGATATCATGGGCTTCACTATAGGCCTTCTTGGAGGATTCCACCACTGTTGCCCGCTTCTCTCCTGTGGCCACTTCAGCAAGATAGCGATAATAGTCACCCTTCATCTTCAAGTAGAAAACCTTGCTCTCATATTGTGTCTCACTGCAGTTCTTGATCAAATAGTTGTCTAGGAGGTTCAAGACATCCTGGCACACTGCTTCCAGTTCCTTTTCAATCTTCTCACGATAGGCACGTACCATTTCAATTTTCTTCTCATTGCCATCTGCAGATGTCTTCTGCTCAATGCTGCTAATGACTCTCCAAGAAGAGCGCCTTGCACCAACTACATTCTTGTAGGCTACTGACAAAAGATTCCTTTCTTCATTTGAAAGAGCTTCATTCAATTCAGTCACCTGCAAAAACACAAGACTTTAATTAGAAATTAAAACATATAGGCAAAATACTCACATAACTGAATTACAACCTCTTTTTTATAATTAAACTGTAAAAGTTTTTCAGCTGAATATGGTTTCCACATCAAGTTCTCATATTATGTAATATTTGCTCATTTCTTACTTTCAAATTACCTAAAAGGTTAACAATGGAAAACTCCAATGGAATTTAGGCATCCACTTCTCTATATCAAGGATATAATATTCAAAACTAAAAGCTACTTTTTAATCTAAAACCTTTTCATAGGAAGCGGTTTTGTTCTGCCTTCAATACTCACTCAGTTCAGTACCATTTTATTTGAAGCAATACGTGAATGTGAAATGTAATGCATGTAAAGCTACAGATTTAAGTATTATTACATTGCATGGATTTGTACGACACGTCAATAGTTTTCAAAGAGAAACCCAAGATTGTTAGAATACCTCTGTCGCTACGGACTTGTTCCCAGTGTCCAAGAGAAGCTGTGATCCAGCCAAATGTTTCTTGGACCTCAGGATCCTGAGATCTAGCTTTGTAAAGAGGCGTGTGGACACATGTCCATTTCACTGCTAGTGTCTGATTGCTTAGCAGATCAAACTAATAGACAGGTATTTCAGTCTACAGAATTGTCTGAAAACATAACAGAAGAAGATTTCAGATGATGCACAATTTTTCTCTCAATACCAATTCAATTCTGAGAGATCAGTCCTATAAAAGAGTCAAGCTTACCTTTTGGAAAGGCACCTAAGTTGATTACCTTGGTGATCACACTATGCTTTGTCACGATCACTGCTTATTTTGATCAACAAACAAACTTAGCTTTTACTATCAGATACTGATAACAGACAAACCTTTGAATTCTGTTTTATATGTAACAGTGGCAGAAAATATGCTCTCATACTGTGATTCTGAAACTAATATGCTCCATTTATCACATGGTCTGTAACGCTGAACACGTTATCAGTTATTATGATTTTTAGCAGTATTTTTGCAATTTACTATTACTACTATAATACATTGTTGAATAAATAAGATATAAATAACACTATGCACAAGTAGTGTTATCTCTGGCATTTCATAACTATGGGCTGCATTAGCATGTTATCTGCCAAAGAAAAAAGGTAAAGGCTATTCTTACACTCAAAAAAGAAAGGGCAGGTAGAGACATAACATATTAGCTGGGAAGCATTTAGAGCAGAATCTGTGTATCGAACATTTTTTTTTTACTTTCTTCATTTTAGGAATAATCTTTACTTTTTTCATTAGTATTTTTCAGACATTTTCCAGCATATAATGTTTTCATTTCAGACTTTTATGAGCTTATTCCAATTCATTTGATGATAAAAAGCACCGTCAGATTCATTTTTTTTTTTGCTAAATGCATTGTAAAACTGAGCATGCATAATATAATTCAGTCACCTCTGGCAACTCTAATTTAGAGCTGAATAATAATTTAGTAAGTATAGTATATGTTGTAGTAGGATCACCATGTTCCCCCAGATGGAGAAAACATGTTATATTTAAAAAAAAAAAAAAAACTTTACCCAGAGGGTTATTCCAGTAAAACAGACAATACAAAGTGCATTCAAACTGATATTATGCGGAAAATAGACTTTATAGAAGGTGTGCTATATTTGCATAACCAGTACAGTTCATTTACAAAATCTCTCTATTATAAAAAGAAATCCTATCCTGGAAAGCAAAAGCAAGGCTACGATACGTGATCTTCTCGGAAGATATTTAAAAGACTCGCGAGACGAAAGAGACTTGCCATGGTGCATGTTGATGGGAACATAGAACGAGATTCTTGCAAGACACGCCCTACTTACAAGCAATATCAACAAATAAGACCACGGGCAGAAAAAACAAATCAGTAGTGTAAAGGCAGTCACGCAGCACACACAGCTCCAGGGCTCTCAGTGCATATAATGTGTATAAGGTCAATACGGTAGAAATGAACAGGGTAGAAATGAAACATCGACGACTAAATGAAGAAGAAAGAAAAGCGTGGAGAAAAGAGACCCGAAACCGGTGGAGAGAAAAAAATGCTAAAAAGAAAAACAAACAATCTATGTGCAAATTTAGAAAATAAGGAAAGTGATAATCAGCCCGAAACAAGTGGTGTAAAGGTAAGCAGCACACACAGATACAGATGTCTCAGTGCACATCATTCAATGCACAAAACGTAGATTTACACAATAATGGAACATACACTATGAGAATCTGTGGACCTGCAATAGTTAAAGCAACGACAAGTTTAATTTCAAAGAAAACGCAATTCGGTCAGGTGTACATTTATGATCACGGAGAAGCGATCACAACGCGAGCAGCAAAGACACAAAGTAGGAAAAAGGACAGTGGCTGTAAAGATTGAAGGGCAGCGCTACGGCAGCACACCCTCCCCCGCGAGCGAGCAGCGTTATACGTCCTACAAGAAAGAATTTAACCACACCCGGGGCCACAAATAAAGGGACAAGTATTGTTTTTAGAACATCACGCAAGACCAGCCAGTGAGCCATCATTTAAAACAACTGCACAGACATATAACCCTAGCAGTTGTTGGACTGCATCTGTCAGACAAGCATCATGTGCTCCCAGCTCTTAAAACAACGACAAGAGACAAGCAAAACATGCAGCTTGCAAGCAGCAGGAAGACAGCAGATGATGCGACAGCATATCCTTAGCGTACGTTCAGCCGCCCCTCCCCTTCACAAAGCAAGCAGCGTTATATGTCTAACGAGAAAGAGATGTAACCATGCACGGGGCGGAAAATAAAGGACAAGTATTGTTTTTACAAAAAGTTTTAAGGTAAAAGTAAAAATAATGCATAATTAACAATTCTCAAGAAAATAACAATCTCTTTAAATTGTATAGTGCCTGCCTAAGGTAAAGTCATCCCTAATGGAGGATCACAGGAATCGTGGGAAATAGGTGTTTTTGACGCCCAACCTACCTGGAAAAGGGTTCTCTCTTTGAACTGCCTTTCCCAAGATTTCTTCGATTTTTCCCTTACAAGGGTTTTTTTTTTTTGGGAGTTTTTTCTGGTTTCTGGGTCAGAAGGCAGGGCCTGTTAAAGCCCATTGTGGGACTTCTTGTGTGATTTTGGGCTATACAAAAAATAAACTGTATTGTATTGTTTTGTATATCCAGTGAACCAAACACGGGGGTGGGCGAGCGAAGCGAGCAGGGGGCAGAGCCCCCTAGTAAGTTAAAAAAAAAAAAATAAAAAAAAACACAACCTGTTACAAAGAATGTGGAGGTCTATGCTGAATTGAGGTTAAGAGAACAGAAACCGGTTTGAATTTAGGACAACAGTTAATGGCCTCCAGTGAAAGTGAAGTTTTTTTTCTAAAATTTCTGATAATCCTAAACAGATTCATATTTCTCTTTTCATTGAACCTTGAAATAAATGTAGACTTATTCACTTTTAGCTAAAATGTAATTCATTTCATAAACATGACAATTTCAGTAATTATAAATATGGGCTAGACAGTCACACCATCCAGGTTTTTCACTAGATTCCAAAGCTGCCAGCTGTTATTCGGGAAAGATTAGTGATAAAATGAGAAATTACCTACTTCCTAATGGCACGTGATGCATTCTAACAACATCATAGCTGTAGCATTAATCATGATTTACAGCAGGGCTGCCCAGATCGACCGGTAGATCGGAAAGGTAGTGCAGGTAGATCGCATTCAAAAAAAAATTTATTTTTTTTAAACGTTAGTCTATATATCCTCCCTATGGCATTTGCCACTTGATTGACATACAGGGCGGTCACTCTGAGATCTCTTTTCTTCTAACACACTGGTCATCCCGCACGACACGATCAAACGCGAGCTACTGCAAAACTCCGGCTGTGATCTAGTTAGCCTTCCAATTTATATCGACTAAAGAAAGGATTAAAAAAAAAAAAAAAGTTGTTTGGGGAGGGTATGGGCTGGATGTGGAATTAGAAGAGGATTTTTTTTCTCACAATGTCACAATCGAAGTGTGTTTGTCTGATCTGTCAATCTATCATTGTTATTCCAAAGAAGGAAAATGTGGAAAGGCACTTTTGAACTATTCATAAAAACTACAAAACTGAATTCCTTCCAAAAAGCGATCTGATAAAGAGAAAGTAGAGTGAACTAAAATCACAGTTAATCGGATAGCTGTCATTTTTCACTCGGCTGAATTCAAAAGCAAAGGCAGACGCACAGAAGCATCGTTCTGGTTGAGTCACTCGATCATTAAGCATAAGAAGTCCTTCCAAGATGGAGAGATGATAAAAGATGCCTTCGTTGAGACAGATGGCTAGGGAGAAATTCCTGCTGAGATTTCAAGACCCCTGACCACAGAAAAAGGAGTTTCTCCTTGTCATTAAACATGCAGAATACAAGCAACTTAATAACGATCAATGGCCGCTAGACTTGGCATTTTTTTCCCCGATCTGACCAACATGTTGAATGAGCTTTAATTTACAGCTGCAAGGAAAAGAGAACTCCATGGTCAATATGATTAGCTCAGTTAATGCTTTCAAATGAAAAATGCAACATCTGTCCTCAAAGCTGCAGCGCCTTGATTTGGGGAACATCTAAAACCTCGCGTCAGAGCTGGAGACGCATTGGAAGGCGTGTGTGCAACTTGACAGCATACGCTACACAGAGCTCAAGACTCAGCTTTACTTAAGCCAAAATCTACATTTAAGTGCTATCCATTTAGGAAAGATGTTGAGGGTGATTCACCCGCATCAAAAATTGCAACGCTGTTTCACCTAAAACTCCTCTACAGTGGAGGATGAGATTTTGACACTACAGGATGACAATCAGCTGAAATCTGGGGCTCTTGGACAGTTCTGGAACATACTCACAGAGGAAAAGTACCCAAACATGAGGACATGTGCTACCTCTTTGACTGCATTATTCGGCTCTACTTATTTATGCGAGTCAGCCTTTTCCCACATGAAGATTAAATCAAAATAGTGTATTGACCATAAAAGTACTGAATTGTTATTGTGCCATAAAGGTTATTCAGTTATGCAAGGTACGACAGCATATATTTTATGTATAAAGTATACTCATATACACTCACCTAAAGGATTATTAGGAACACCATACTAATACAGTGTTTGACCCCCTTTCGCCTTCACAACTGCCTTAATTCTACGTGGCATTGATTCAACAAGGTGCTGAAAGCATTCTTTAGAAATGTTGGCCCATATTGAGAGGATAGCATCTTGCAGTTGATGGAGATTTGTGGGATGCACATCCAGGGCACGGCTCCGCTCCACCACATCCCAAAGATGCTCTATTGGCTTGAGATCTGGTGACTGTGGGGGCCATTTTAGTACAGTGAACTCATTGTTATGTTCAAGAAACCAATTTGAAATGATTCGAGCTTTGTGACATGGTGCATTATCCTGCTGGAAGTAGCCATCAGAGGATGGGTACATGGTGGTCATGAAGGGATGGACATGGTCAGAAACAATGCTCAGGTAGCCCGTGGCATTTAAACGATGCCCAATTGGCAATAAGGGGCCTAAAGTGTGCCAAGAAAACACCCCCCACACCATTACACCACCACCACCAGCCTGCACAGTGGTAACAAGGCATGATGGATCCATGTTCTCATCCTGTTTACGCCAAATTCTGACTCTACCATTTGAATGTCTCAACAGAAATCGAGACTCATCAGACCAGGCAACATTTTTTCAGTCAAAGTTGCTCTTCTATCAGTTTGAATCAGTCGGCCCATTCTCCTCTGACCTCTAGCATCAACAAGGCACTTTCGCCCACAGGACTGCCGTATACTGGATGTTTTTCCATTTTCACACCATTCTTTGTAAACCTAGAAATGGTTGTGCGTGAAAATCCCAGTAACTGAGCAGATTGTGAAATACTCAGACCGGCCCGTCTGGCACCAACAACCATGCCACGCTCAAAATTGCTTAAATCACCTTTCTTTCCCATTCTGACATTCAGTTTGGAGTTCAGGAGATTGTCTTGACCAGGACCACACCCCTAAATGCATTGAAGCAACTGCCATGTGATTGGTGGATTAGATAATTGCATTAATGAGAAATTGAACAGGTGTTCCTAATAATCCTTTAGGTGAGTGTATATATAATCATTTTTAATGTAGGTAGATCATTTCAACCTGGTCATTTTAAAAGTAGCTTGCAAGCCGAAAATGTGTGGGCACCCCTGATTTACAGCATTTTAGGCAGACTTTTGCATGAAGTTACATCTGCACAAGGAAAAACTGGATTCAGTTCATTTTAACTAATTATATTTCTTGACTTTAACCCCACTCTATATATTCCTGTTCATCTGGTGTCTACTTTTTTCCCTTTTCTTTGAATGTGTCTGATGTATTGGAAAATCCCTGCATTTCTTGTATTTTGTCAAAGGTAGGGTCACTGCACACGTATATGTACAACTTTATGTTGTAGTCGATATGCATGAACTCAACTACTACTCTTTAGCACATATAACTGGAAAGATGTGTATTTTGTGCTTATCCCGTTTCTTCATTTACAGGACCGATTTTAAAAGTATGCTTTTAAAAGTATGTTTATGTACTTAAAAAAAAAAAAGCTACTATTCCCATCTTTAACTTTCCACTGACTAGAAGGCAAGCTATTGTTCTTTCATGCTCAACCAGAAATGAGCAATGAACAAGCATGTATTTCATGTCAGCTATCAGTATCATTAAACTTTATTTGTAGACAAGTACCATCCATTTTCTCTGTATATAGTATTAATCCAGAAATGGGTATCAACTAGATGCATACAGTTTCTTGTGAGAGTGCATATCATACAAAAACTATGTGCAGCTTAAAAAAAAAAGTTTTTTTCTCCCCACAAAGCTTTTTGCACTCTGCTCATTTTTACAATCATCACTAACCTCAGTCAAGAAGACACGACTTTCAGTTGATTAGCTAAGACAAAATGCAAAGTGAGTGACAGTCTTGAGCCTCTAGGGGCGACAGAAAGAAGGGTCAGTATGCAATTAATTAGTACAGCAATCCAAAAGGACAGGAATTTCTTGTGTCATTTTTTTGTTCATCCTTTAAAGCTGCTTTCTGCCTCATTATCTAACTTTATACAGTTTCTGCTTCCCTTTAAGTGGTGCTAATTTTTATGTACTGTGAAGGCAACTACAAGTAAGAATCTGCAATGTCACATAATGGCAAACTAAAACTCAACTGTCTTTGTAGGTTTGTAAGTGGAAATGTATGTTTACCGTATGTGGGTAGCTGAAAATATTAAATCCTAAACTAAGATTACCAAAATAAAAAAAGAGAATCAAGCTTTGGAATGTTAAAACTAAAAGAAAGCCTTTGCGCTTTTATTAAAATTAAAGAATACAGATTTCAACCTTAACCTTTCTTTTCAGAGTTTTTTCTGGTTTCAGGACTACTGAACATATTCTCTGCTCTTTATGCTATAGAATGGGTCAATGAATATGAAATGAGGAGTCTGACACTGTTTCATACATGTGTACCCAGGTTATCCTATAACAGGTTCCAAAATCTATATATATAATTCACTAAGGCAAGACAACCATGGAAAGCACGCCGAAAGGTGCGTGGATTCACTAAGCCGACAAGTGAGACACCTATGGCGCACGCAGGAAGGAGCCACGCCCACCAACTCCAAGACCATTGGATACGACGACAACTCACAATGCCACTGGACGTGATGACACAGAAAAACCGGCATCATTTATATTTGTCTGTCGTAGAAGTCACATGCAGCTCCGACCCACGTTGACTGTTAATAGAGGCATGTTTCTCGCGGAGGTGAATCGCCATATGCGGCGTGTAAAACTGTTTGCGAAGGGGAATCCCATGGGATCCTTAAAACATTCCTTTACAACTGAGGTTAAAACACAATGAAGTGAGCAGTCTTTAAAAAACGAGTTTTCGGTTACGACGCACGACTGCGTGCACTATAGCAAACTGTTTTACACGCTACATACAGCTATTCGCATCCGCGACAAACATGCGTCTTCTTAGATACTCCTGCACTTTGTACACACCCCCCTCCCACCGTGGTCGGGTGTCTTGGTGGATTATATATAGAAAGGCAGCCAAAACTGAGCAATGAAAAGTCTACGCGAGTCACAGGTGCATCTGGACTGTACAAAGACTTGAGTGATGAGTTGGAGGTGGGCACATGAGCAGGCAGTGTATACTGAATGAGAAATCAGCAGACTAGCATGACGGAGGGAGCGGAGTGGATGTCCTCCTCTCCTCCCATTCCACCCTGGGCGCCGCACGGACGATTGTGTGTTGGTTCGTTCTGTGCATTGGTTAAAACCCAATGAAGGAAGCAGTCTTTAAAAACCAATAAGCCCTGTGCCTCTGTTTCATTACCGTCTCACCTGCTTCACCAATGCAGGCCCCGCAACAGGCGATCCGGCGGCGTCATTCCCATGACCCACTGGGCAGCCAACCAGGTAACCAAAGTCTTTGGGTTCAAGGGGGAGCATGGTTACAAAGCTGAAACTTAAAGGAATTGATGGAAGGGCACCACCAGGTGTGGAGCCTTTTGCTTCATTTGACTCAATGCAGGAAACCTCACCCGACACGGACAGGATTGACAGATTGATAGCTCTTTCTCGATTCTGTGGGTGGTGGTGCATGGCAGTTCTTAGTTGGTGGAGTGATTTGGCTGGTTATTTCCGAAAACGAACGAGACTCCCGCCTGCTAAATAGTTACACGACCCAACAGCAGTCGGCGTCCAAATTCTTAGAGGGACAAGTGGCTTTCAGCCACGTGAGATTGAGCATTAACAGGTCTGTGATGCACTTGTATGTCTGGTACTGCACGCGCGCTACACTGAATGGATCAACGTGTGTCTACCCGGCGTGGGGAGGCCGTTGAACCCCATTCGTGATGGAGACCGTGGCTTCCAATTGTTCCCCACGAACAAGAAATTCCCAGTACGTGCGAGTCATATGCTCGCACTGATTACGTCCCTGCCCTTTGTAAAGCCCCCCATGGCCGGGTGACTTGGTGGATTATATATAAAAAAAAAGCAGCCGGAACCGCAAAGAACAATCAAAAATCAATGTGGAAACCGACTGAGGCGGTGTTTGGAAAATTAACAGTCAACGTGACTCACAGGTGCATGTGGACTGTACACAGACGAAAGCGACTCAGGTAGGGAGATGGGGGCGGGCACATAAGCGGGCAGTGCGTTTACTCCATGTTCTCCAATTTACTCCCACATTTTAGACTGTATGGTATCAGAAACTACAGATGTGTGCATGGGATTGCTCTGCAATGGATTTTAATTACATCTATAAATGGCTTCTGCCTTTAGACAAAATGCTGCCAGGATAGACTCCAGCCTCCAAGCTTACTATGGAAAAAGCAGGCCCAGAAAAATGATGGATTTGAATACCACTGGATATACGAATATCCTTTAGAACTTGATATTTTATCTTTGCATTCTGATATTTACTAACCCACATCTGTTGATAATGAAAAAATAAGTGAACTTTAAGTAGCATCTTACTATTATGGATACATAGCCCAGGTGCTTTAGAAGTACATGCCCAAAGTACAACTGCAGGTCAGTTAAGTGATCCAATTAAAAGTCAGGGGTGTATTTTAACAAGCTACACAGCAGCTCACTGGCTAGTTTATAAAAATATCAATAATGTAATTTATCAGTATAAAGGGGAATATAATTTACCAAGGTGACAATGTCATTCCATTCTTTTAGATCTTATAATCCAGTTAGTTTTGTTGTAATGATACTTTTTCTGCAGTGCATTATTTACTGTATGGAAATCTAATTTGAAAAGAAAAGTTAAAAACACTTTGCATAGGCACTAACATTAGCTATCAATTTAATTACTTCTTGGTCAGTTTCTGCTAGAAACTGTAAACCAGACATAACGCTAGTAGGTCTAAGGTGTACACCATTTGCTTCACAGAGTCACAGTAGTCATATCAAATGTGCAAAATAGGCTTTGGAAAATGAATATTTTTCTTTTGCTGTTTCTCTTATTTAACAAATGAGATGCACCTTATGTGCCCTTTAAATCTTATGTACCTGGCCATGTACTGATCTGTTATAACAACCAGTTTGTTATTCTTTACATTACTGAATGGCATTAAATTTCAAGTTGTCAATAAACTGCTAACCGATTAATGGCATCCACCTGCATGAAGTGAATGGTGCAAGGCAGAAACAAATTCTGATCTGGTCATGAACCCATCACAGGACAGACACACTCTTTTTGTAACATAACCCATTCAGTCTAGAGCCACATGGAACTGGAGACTATTGCAATAGCAGTAGGTGCAAAGCAGGAAATAGCCCTGAACAAAGTGCCACTTAATCACAGGATTCAGTTATATACATATACACACTAGGTCAATTTGGACTTGTTAATAACCAAACATCTTTGGGTATGTGGTAGGGAAAGCCACACAGACACAGTGAAATTGTGTGAGCTCTACACAGACAATAAGCAGATGTGGGGTTTAAACATACTATGCTATATCCACTAAACAGACTGTTCAAAACAGACTAGCATTCAGAGTAAGCAGAGTGAACACTGTCATTATTACTGCAGCTTTCAGTTCTGTTCTCCCCTTCACAGTTTGTGCCTTTCCACTTGATGGTGAAGCACAGACTCTCTCCAAGCTGTAATTAGTCTATAAAAATAAAATACATTTTTCTCAGCATCTGTGTCTGATTCGGTGCAGTTCCAGAGGTTGTTGCAATAATTTACTTAACAACCATTCAAATGTGTGTTTTTGGCTAATATGGTAATCATGTATGATGCTGTATCCATTGTCTTTGTCTGGTGTTGATAATGTATTAATGTAACTAGTCTGAGGGAGACATGCAAGTAAAAATGTTGTTGCAATATACTGTATGACAATAAAACATTAACTCGAATTTGAGTACAAACTAAAAAAGTCCAGAGTCTACCCTTCTCATATTCCATTTATGGAAAAATAAATTTATTTTGACCTCTTAGCGCCATTTTGAAAAATAAGGTTGGAAACATACCTAGCAGTGGATCTGTTCATTAGGGAGGGCTACCAGCTTGTGGTAGATTTTGCTTAGGATGTGCAGAATGAAGCAAAGTGCAAAGCCATCCCCGATTCCCACTTTGCCCTGTAGCTCTTAAGGGGTCAAGGTGCCTCCATACTGTACAGAGACTGGGGTTTTAAAACCATATAATGTACGTCTGTTGACAAGTAAGTAGTAATTAATACAGTATACAAGTTCAGTAATATAATGGGCTACATCAACTATTGATTGTTTAAACCAGTGTTTCCCAACCTCGGTCCTGGGGGCACACTGTGGCTACAGGTTTTTGATCCAACCAGCTTCTGTTTTTAATTAGACTTCTGGGCTAATTAAGTGATGTGTTATTTCCCAAGTTCTGTGTTTTGAGAACAATATAGAAATTATATATATTAAAATGCACAAAGCAGTTATATGGGATAATGTATGTTTCTTTTTAACAATATTTTCATCTTGATTTTCATTCTACTTTTCTGGGTGTTCTAATTGTTTAATTAATCCATTATTTACTAATTAGTGGGTCTGACTCTAAAGTAGCTGCAGCCTTTGATTATTCAGTGTTGTTTGCCTGGGTGTCTGCTCTTCTCATTTTTAATTGTCATTAATAAGATACAACAAAGGGGAAAAAACTGCACAGAGAAAGGGCAAAATATAATGAAATCAACAAAAGAGAGTTAAACATTTAAATCTATAGCAAAAGCAGAAATATTTCTAAATGTCTTATAAATGTAAAAATCATGCTGCTGTGCTTTTCTGACTGTAGAATAAAAGAAAAATAATACCAGCTAATTAAATGAGATCAATGTTATCAGGTGTTGTCACTGATTAGGAATCTGGTTGGAACAAAAACCTGCAGCCACAGTGGGCCACCAGGACCGAGGTTGGGAAACACTGGTTTAAACGATTCAAGAGGGTCCCAAAAAAATCTAACCCAGCGAAAGGGTCTGCTGTGTTATTACTTGAGTATAAATTATCAAAATCTTTAAAAATTATTTTTCTAGTATAATGAATATACTCTTATTACCTCAGCCATTTTACGTCATTTCGAATTTCTGAATCGGTCCAAATAAAAGAATAATGAAAATTGGACACTTATCAATTTGTATTTGTCAAATATTTTGTGAGGATCAAAACTAAAAAAATGACCTGTATTTTAATAATTATACTTATGTACTGAACCTGGAGAAGATCATTGCATGTTTCTTTGTAAGCAGCAGCACAGGAATAGCTGCAGAGTCAATCTATAGGCACTTACAGTTAGGTCCATAAATATTAATTGCCTCAACTTTTTATGCAATCTTTGTTCAACCCACTGAATTAAAGTTGAAAGTCTGCACTTCAACAGCATCTGAGTTGTTTCATTTAAAATTAATTGTGGTAATGTGCAGAACCAAAATGAGAAAAAAGTTGTCTCTGTCCAAACATTTATGGACCTAACTGTAAATGATAAACTATTCTGTTTAGAATCACAGGGAGCTGAAGTCTATCCTTGTAAAGGGTTCCAACTAACCTAACATCTAACACAAGCATGTAAACTACACACAGTAACCCAAAATTACAAAGTGGATGGATGAATGAAAAGAATTCAAGTTATAACTATTCTTCTGCTCTGTAACAGATGTTACAAGCAATTTTTTTATTTGAGTAACTGGCTACAGATACATTCCATGTAGAATTCAGGCACCAATCTCTCTTTGGCAGTGCCTGTACACCTGACAATATGAACTGGAACTTGAAAAGGAGGTAAGAGTTCTGCACAATTCCTTGGCAGTGGTCAGAGTAATCATTTCTATTGTGTTAAATGATGACTTTTTCTTATTCTGACTTTATGACCACCACTAAGTATCACAACAATTTTTTTTTTACACTACTTTGAAAAAACTGTCAAAAATGCCTTTGAGTTCAAATCAGTGATGTAACTGAAGATTTCCTTTGAACCTCTCACCAGGACATCAGCTAAAGAAAGGGATATATCTAAAACATTGTCAGATAGAAATGAATAAGTCAGCATTTAAAGATCAATAATTGCAGCACAGGAAAAAAAAAACATTAGGTTTTAATGAAGACTGCACTCAGACGAAGCTTTGGTTCTCACTGGTAAGTACAGTAGAAGGACCCTGAAAAATGGAACAACATGTATGTAATGGTTTATTGTGAGACATTAGTGTAGTCACTGATAAAGTCACCCATCTCCTGCTCCCAAAAGCTCTGCTAGGGTTCCGCAAACTATATCAGTTGAAAATATTCTACAGTTTGCTTGGTTGTATAAATCCAGACTAAGCTAATCAATCTCTTAAGTATGTTATTCTTTTGAAAAGTATACTTACATAACCTTTATTAGTCAGGGGGAGATGGACAAAGCTAGAAAGATCTAACAGCACAATATAGGTCAACAAAATGTGATGTTCAAAAGAGTAAAAAAAATGATTTCTAATTATTTTCATATTCTGAGATTTGACCTGCATGTCATTATTTTTTAGTTTTGGAACAGAGATCTCTCACACCAAACGCCTCCATATTTATATTTGATTGCACACGATGCCAGAAGTCCCAGTAACAGAGACCCTCTTTTGAAGTGGACAAGATAAAACAATCCCCACAATGAAACCTGGGTGTATTCACCCTTCCAGACAGAACTCTGTCCACTTTTTAGACATCAATCTTAATAAAAGGTACAAAGTTTACAATACTTCTAAAAAAAATCAACACACACACATATTGCTCAGAATAATTTAATTTGCCTTATGGCCAATAGGTGGCCTCAAAAATCCTTCACATATCTACTCTAAACTACTCTTAAATTAATGTACTTTGTAGTAATCAATACTTTTGCACAGGTTTTCCCCTTCAGTAATTCTCCTTCCTTATTATTTTTTTCTCATTCACTTTCTCTTCCACAGTGAGCTTTGTCCGACTCCACTTCCAACTCTGGCTCACCTGGGGAAGGTGGAACAATCCTTTTTATCCTGTACCTGGGTATACCTCCAGCACATCAGCACTATAACTTGGAAGCACTTCCGTGTCATGCTGACATTCAGCAAAATATTTAAATGCACCCAACAGTAATCAATAAACCACTGCCCTTAAGCAGTTATTTTATTGACCCTTTACTGAAACTACTAAACTTCTACGATGTACTCTCTTGTACAATATACAGGTGCTTGTTCAATATCAGAGTGGTTGATCAATAAAGCTTAAACAGTAGTATAAAAATGAGGAAAACTCATCAGTTTGTCATCAAAACACAGAGGACAGAAAAAAAAGAAATTACCTGTATTATACACTGTAGAATGAAACCTTGTAAACTACCACATGCCACTGACTCAAGAATTACAATGAGCTGAAATTTGTGTTCAGCGTTTTTTAAACAAATTAGAAAATGTACACATGGTGTAACATTCAGGTTTGTTTGAGGGCTATGGAAGGACTTTGGTCCTCAAACGACAGAGTTCAGTAGGGAAGGTTCTAAAACCTTCTCAATCCATCAGTATTGTGGGGTCCAAAGGCTTTCTCACCATCCATCACAAGAACCCCTCTCACTCACAAACAAACACACACCCCATGTTCACACAGAGTAACAATTAGCAATTGGCAGTGAACATAACCTAAGTAAAAAAAATAAAATACCTTTGTAGATAATTCCTTCTTTGCTTGGCTGTTGTAATTTTCATGAAATAGGACATGCAAAGCTATTTGGTTATGACAAACTAGCCATGTGTGGTCTTCAGGACAAAAAACAACCCAAACTGTCCCTAGCAGTTTTACTATATTCGTGAACTTGAAGAGGCATCAGCTAACTCTTAAGAATGACCGATGGCAGAGGATGTGGACCTACCTATCGCTGACATATGAGTCCTATTAATCTTTGTCTCAAGAAAATACCTCCAGGCAATGTTTTTACTGAAAACTTCAGCGTGGCTGCATTTGCTGAACAACAGTCTTTTGCAGTGAGATGCGTGTAAGCGTCATCTAGTGGCTGTGATTGAGCATAGGCAGAGCAGACAGCTCCATGTACACACACACACACACACACACACACACACACACGCGCGCACACGCACAGGTGTTTCGTTTTATATAGGTCTAACGTTAGGGCATAATGTAAGTGAAAAGCACACTTTATTACAGTTACTGTCCACTAAGGATACTAGGCAAATGTGGCCCTTCACTAGTAAATTATAGAGTGAACAGATTTTCAAAGTCCCAAATTGGGATATTTGTGTAGCATGTTTGTCCATGCATAAAGCACATCCTCATTCATGTAATGCCTGGTTTATAACATCATCAAAAGCAAGGGTTCCAGGCACAGGTAAAAATAAATAAACACACACTTTCACAAATGAACACATAAGATTCCTCTCAATGTCTGATGTGGACACATATAAATGTCTGTAATTATCTGCTTATTGGTCATCTTTGAAAAGCTGTTGCTGTTCAAATTTAACACAAGTTTTTAATCAAGCTTTCCCTCATCAGAGTTTTGCTATTATACGTATATTATATGGAACTAAGTGCTGGGTATGAGGTGGTCCCCTTTGGAGTTTTTATACGCTTTTCTACAAATATTGCCGTGTCGTTTTTTTTTCAGCACAGAAGTGGTTCATTAATTGGGCAGACTCTTTTCACTGGGAGGGTGTTGAAATTTTAAAACTGTGTACAGAGTGATCTGTTGAAGATGTCTCAATGAAAATGTAACTGTCTCAATTAGGATTGCATGGTATAGGAGTACTGGAAAAAGTACCAAAAACCCCAAATATTAAAATGAGAGCCAACATTAGTATCAGTAACTTTCCTTGAAGAATAAGTGTATCATATTTCAACATAATTGGTCCTTGAGGGGCAGAGTTGTTTCATGCAGTCAGACAGATGCGGCTATCACAATATGGTGCTTTGTGCATCATATGTGAAAATGCACCTAAAACTTGGCAAACCAAATTTTATTTTACAAGTACTGTTTGGTTCTTTGTGTAAATATAAATCCGTATTAAAAGGGTGTCCAAATCTCCAGCGGAAGCTCAAGTAGGCATGGGTAGAATAGGGAGGACATGAACCCTAGTCACATTACTGTGAGGCAGCAGCACTCTCTTTGCACCACTGTACCACAGAAATATATATATATATTACCTCCCCTGGAGGGCAAACCCCTGCCATTGGTTTGGAGCTTAGAAGCTCAACCCTGCAAAGCCCATGGCAACCGCCAGGGAGCGCCTAAACAGTTCAGGAGCCCTGGACTGCAGCATTTTCGCTACACCTGGAAGTGCTGCTGGAAGAGGATCAGAGAGCACCTAGAGCACTTTCAGGTGCACTACAAAAGAGGCCACCTCACTCCGTCAGGGGAGGCAGAGTCGGGAGGTGGAGGACAAAGCATGCTGGGAGAGGAGAGGAGGTGGCAAAGAAATAGAGAAAAAGAAATAAGAAGAAGAGAGAGAGAAGGGACTGAGCATTATTACAGCTTGTGTGTTTGTGTACTGTGCTCTGAAGTGGGGAGACAGGAATAAAGCAGCCCCCACGAGGAAATAAAGTGTGTGTTGTTTTGCACTTGTGTCTCTGTGCCTGTCTGTGTCCGGGTTTGGGGAGCTGTACTCCCCGGTATTCCAATATACACAAACACACACAAACACACTTGCATAGTGGGGCTCTGGGAACAAACACATTTAAAAAGGATGTGCAAATCCTAGCAAACTCACCACCATCCTTTACCAGACAATGTACAAAATTTATTAAAAATTATTAAAAAGGTTAGCAGAATGTTGCACTTAAACTGTACCCCAAACTTGTAAAATCCAATCTGGAACATGGGAGTAAAAATGGAACCTGGTGGAAGAAACCTTTCCCACAAATGCGGAGTTTCACTGAAGTATTCATTAGTGTAGCTGAAAGTAACAAAGTGACTAGTGCTGAGCAGCGATTACATTTTTAATTGCAATTAATCACATGGTTGTCTGAGATTAATTGCAGACAATCACATTGTTGTGTGCAAAATTCAATAATGAACTCAAAAGTAGTGTATTGCATGTATTTGGTTTGCAAACACTTAACTGTATTTGTTTAAAGTGCTTCTTAACAGCAGTATTCCCTTTACATAATAGCAGTTACAATATTTATTGCAAATCTCAACTTAAACAATGTAATCAAATCAAATATAAAACCAAAGCTATTAATGTTTTATTTAGTTTGTTATAGAAAAACAAGTTACCTTAAGAGTCCAGAGCCATGATTACAACATTATAAGAGGCACCTTCTGAGCTACAGCAAGTTAACATTTCTAAATCTGTGTCCTTTTTTACCTGAACAGATACCAGCAGAAACATTTTCTTTTATCAGGGAGCAGCATAAACAGTCTATGTCCAGTAGCAACTCTTTGAGGGCTAATATTTTTTCCAAAAAACTCAGTTTTCTAAAAAGCACACAAAGCAATGGTTTCACACATAAATCAACATAAAACGTCTGTTACTGCCTGTTGTGTCTGCTGTTGGCGCCTGTTTGCAGCAGCAGGGGCTGCGTGGAGGGTGGCTCGATGGCCAGCAGGAACGCACAGTGGGCTGGCTGTCTTTGTGAGACAGGTGCGTGGGGGCGGCAGTTGTAATGAGACGCAATATAGTTTGTATCTTCTGTCATCGTAAGTGTCTGTTCTCCCAGGTAAACGTTGCCATAGGTGCATCAGCTACATGAATGTGTTCAGCACCATGATCAGCTGATGTCGGTACCTCACTTTCGTTTTTGATCTATATCTCCAGATCACTTACATCAAAATCAGAGTCCGACAAATCAGAGATTATTCAGCAATAAACAACGAAAAAAGTCCTCCATGGATTATCTTGCTTTGAACATTAACTTTGGTGTTTCTCCACGTGCCATTTTAAAAGCTGTTTGCTCTTCGTTACTCATACACGCACAGAGAAACGAGGACAAGTCAGCAAAGCTAACTTTCCTTCCAGCAAAAGAGTATTGAAAAGTTCTGTAACAAGAAGATCACTGAACTCTATCGATCGCTAGCGACAAAGCAAAACTGAAGCTTTCAAAATAATAAACAAAAACTGCATTAATGTGCGATAAAATAATTGTCACCGTTAATTAATTAATGCGTTAAAACGATAATAAAGCGTTACCTTGCCCAGCCCTAAAAATTACATATTTCTAAGCTTGAATATTTTTTGAAAATATTAAAGAAACTGACCAAATTTAATAGCATGGTTTCATCCCAGCTACCCTTTATGCTCTTAAAAGAACTCATTCTTTTACACATCTGGAATGTGAGAAAGTATTAAATTTAATTATCCAAGCCTGTGCTCTTCTTTTTATTTTTTCCAACTGTTAATCAGACATCTTAATAAAAAATATTTTTGAAGCATTAAACTGGATGCAGTATAATAAATGGTGCTAAGTGTTAGAATGGCAATGTGGATGAAACTTGCCTTTTGCTCCTATTCCCATGGAGATCAACCGAGGCATTTTAATAAGAGGGTTATGAGGTTGTATGTTAAGTAAAAATTCTCAACTATCTAGAAGTCGTCTCATATAGAAGATAGGAAACCAACAAGGCATTTGATGCTTAAAATATATTTTAAAGGTGTCCGTTTTGAATAAATAAGTTTCATAAAAAGGTGCATGTACCTATTGTGCACAAATATCAGGGTCAATCTTTCACTAAGAAGAAATTAAACACTCAATTTAATGCTACTACTGTAAAGTTATCAATAATTGCAGATAAGAAAAGCATATCACTACCATTAGCTAAAAATACTACAGAACCAAAAAAGATAATAAAGCAAGGATAATGCAGTATTTTGACAGTTATTCATCTTTAACACCAAAGAAAGGTGGGACTTTCACTTTTATACACATTTTAAAGTGCTTGTTGCCAAGGTAAATACACTAACCTCAGAAAGCTTACAAATTCTATATAGGGTTAAAATGGAAAGTCCACAGATACTAGACACTTCATGAGTCAGTACAGTTTTTGTAATGCTAAGAAAAGGAAAAATAACTATTCTTAGGGCACTATTCAAAAAATGATTATTCACAGTAGAGACAAATTAAGCAAATAGCATTGTAATGGAAAACGCCAACATTGTGTGTGTGTGTGTGTGTTATCATGCTCACTTTATTCATTTGATCACACTTGGATAAATTACATTTATATTTAAAAGCAAGTTGGACCTTTCTTTTGTTAAATATGTTTATTAAAAATTATGGTAAACGTGCTTTAATTTGTTTCTGTATGAGCAAATGCAGGTGATTGCAGACTAGCTCACAATTCAGAATTGGTTTCTGCCTCATAGCTGATGCTGTTGGCTTAGCTGGATTGAAAAGGTGAATATGCAACTACAAAAAGTCGAGAACAGACTCATCAAGGTGATAAATTTGTGAAACATGCAGGTGAAGAATTATAGCCCAAGAAATGTGTATTTACTGGGGGCAAGGGGGGGGGGAGCTTGTAAGCAATGAAACCATTTGTCTGTATGCTCACATCTGAAACAGAAAGGAATGTACAGTAGATCCATTTGAACCCATTAAAAGAACTTCACAAGCAATGGCTGGCAGAAGCAAGATGTAAGAAAAAGAATCCTAACACACAAGAAAAAAAAATTATTCACAGATGTCCATTTTATAAGTCAGGTTGGAAAGCTGTCCTCTATTTTGAAATTTTACTGTCAATCATTCAAAATCAGCACTCCACAATGAGTGCAAAGCTACACTATATATTATTCCATTAGTATTGAAAAGCCCATAACAAAAATGCAATAGTGATAGAAATCCCACAATTAAAATATTTTGGTTCCTTTTAAAACAATGCCCAGTGATTTGCAAGTCATAAAGACTTTGCATGTGCAAAAATTATCAGGTAACAGACATGATGTTGAAAGGAGCAGCTTTGCACTGCTTTTCTGCATTACTAAATGATAACCTTTGTATGAAGCAGCTCTAGTATTAATAGCAGCTTGCACATTCAAGAGTTTAACAGCAGTCCCTTGTATCAGCAGGCATTTCTTCATACTATAGTGTTGCAGCTCATGTGGTTAGCATCTCAAACCTGACTATAACTAAGGAAAACAAAAAAGGCAAATAAACTGCCAGAAAGATCATCCCCACTAGTCACGCTCAATTTCCCATGTTGCTGTTATCTCTGTGTTACATTGTCTGGATATGAGTTTACTTATTGATGAAGTAATAACATTTATGTTTTAACTCAGTGTTTTAATTGTCTTTTCCCAGTAATTATATTTAAGTATGTAAAACGGGCCTCAATTCAATTTGAAAAACATTATAGTTGGAACCATAGATCAGATTTAATTTGCTGCATAATGCCTACACTTCCTCCCTAAAGATGTAACCCAATTAAGAAAAGTATGCTGGTCTGATTCCCTATTCATTATAAAGTACAAAATGTACCTCATTTACTGTAATTAAGCAAAACTGCTACTATAATCTTTAGAATGGTTGTGCAACTTTCTGTTTCTTTCTCTTTTTTCCCCAAATCCATTCTCAAGGCAACTCTTCGATACCCTAACTGTGATCTGTGTACAATTTGTTTTAAAACCACTAAAGACATAATGACCAAGGAAATACAATTTGCATCAGGCAGATTAACTTACAGCCCAAGGCCATTAAACAAACCTAATTTGCACTGCAAACTAATACAAAAGATAATAATTTTTATTAAGAAATTTGTCAGGATTCCAAAAGTAGACCTAAAAAGGGAAGTATAAGCTACTAATTCTAGGACTGAAAGGTTCCAGATGCTATGATAAGCGCCATTAAAATAATAACAATTTGCACTTAAAAAACAAACAAAAGCATGTGTCTAGAGGATAGTGCTTGCTGCCTGCTCTCTCTATGTGCTTTTTGTAAGTGTCACATTTTTAAAAACTTGAACACTAAGGTGATAATTAAAAAATTTGGTCTATAATTCCTACCTTGCTAAAATAATGTAAGTATTACCTTTCTTTTCTGGTATAGGATACTCAAAACCAAATGAAAGCTCAGGATCATTTGATGTGTGAAGCTTGTATTTTGTAAAGTTCACCATTTCTGGGTAAAAACAAAAACCATACTATGTCAGTATTTGACTTCAGTATACAGTGTTGTCAATCAGGTTCAGAATATTGTCTTATTTGGACTAAAAAAGACAATAAAACTATATTAAAACAAATGAGAAGCAAAAGCAGATAAGTATTCTTTAATTTGGTAGTTAATTCAAGTTACCAACATATATATATATTTTTTATATTTAAACAGTTCCATTAAAGAGGATTTGACAGAGTGACTATATTGACTGCCTTTCCTAAAAGGTTATAAAAAGCAAAAAAGCTCCTCTTTTTGTATAAGAAGAGCACAAAGGGCAATAACCAAATAGTTACAACTAGCAATGTCCTTTCTCTTTCCGGCTTTCTCAATTACCTTGGCAAGTATGAATTTCTTCCCTCCTGTCCTACGTGTTTACTATGCACATGTGGCTGACTGAACTGTCCAGAAGGAGGCCAGAATACAACAGGCCTGGAGGCTGCAAGAAGTACATGGTTACCAATAGCACAGGAGTGAAGAAAGGATGACTACAGTTTTACAATAACTTCACTTAATTCATACTCCGATTTGTTGCAGTTTGTCTCTGTGCAAAAAGAGAAGCAAAGAAAATGTTATTGTTATAAATAAAAAAATACATCATGAGGGAGTGCCCAGAAGTAGAGAGGATGCCAGGGCCATCTCAGTATGACAGGACAAAGTTCAACAAACAACCTCTGAGAGAGCAAAAGACTTAAATTTGTACAGAAACAGCAACTAAACCTGCCAGTATGGCACAGCAGGTGCTGCTACAGCATGGTAGGGGACCTGGAAATATAATAGGCAGAGGAACCAAGGCAAGGGAGATAGAGTGGAGGCCTGGGTGGAAATATGCTGTACTTGTTCAAACACTTGAGGGCAGGCAACTCACCAGGTACAAGATGTGATTGATCTTCATTTCAAAGGGAGAATGAGACTGTGGAGGGCTTACAAGAAGCCAAAAAACCCATAGGCAACAAGCAATCACACACCGTCCCTATCCAAGATCATGATGCCTGTTTAAGGGCCAAGTAAAATAACCAACTATAAGTGAAAGACTCTTGGATTTAACGCCGTAAAATCTGACAAGACTTGTGAAAAGAAAAGTTTTGTTTTCTCTCTGTCAGTGTTATCTACAGTATCAATCAAAAGTATTGTAAGCAACCAAGGTCTTCTCTCTACCAACATAAAAGGCCAGTATTCAGTTAAAGAATCCCCTTGGGATTAATAAAGTATCTATCTATCTACATATACAAGAAAAAAAAAAAACCAAACTAACCATAACTATTGTTTTATTTCATAAGCATCAATTTAAAATTTAATTTAAAAAAAAAGGTCAATTAATGCTTACAAAATAATACAATAGTTACAGTTGGAGTTTTTTTTTTAATATTCATTAAAATAAAAAAACACATTTGATATCTACCATGTGGTGCCACCTGAGAATGAGTCAGGAGACTACAATCTAAAGATGCCAACATCCTCAAGAAAACTAGGACAAGCTCCTCTCTGGACAGTTTTCCAAATCACCGCTCTATTATTTCACTGATTGGATTCCACTGGTACTTGGTAATCACTGGTTTGAAGCTAAGCTTGTTACAGCTCATACTGTACATTTATGTTGTCAATAGCAGTTTCCCAGCAAATAATGTTCACACATCAGCTGTACCGCAGTATTATATATTTGTCATGAATAATAAATACAAAAATGAACAAGAAGGCTAAAAAGGATATTGATACAACACTCTCATGCTCCAGGCAATATATGGAAGCATGTATAAAGGCTAATGAACTGATGGTCTGTATAAAAAACTACCTTAAATACAAATCTGGGGTTGTTATAGTCAAACTCTAAAATGTGCTTGGACATCCATGAAGAATTCTATGTGCAATTAATGTAAGAAAAATATGGGAAAGCTACAAACTCTTCAGGGAAGAACAATCAAGTGTAGTCCTAAACTAAAAAGCATGTCAAACCCAAAATGCAAAGGGATTTAGACCCCTTCAGTCTTCAGTACATAAGGTGAGTTGAGGGGCATATTGTAGTTCTCATTTCAGCTGTTTGAAATTCTCAGTGATATCGACTGATCTGTTCCAGCAGACCTTATATAGTTAGTGAAACATATAATCAGTGACCCAAAAAGAAATTAAACATAATTTGCACACAGAGTGCAAAGAAAACTTGAAGCAAACCAGCAAGATCCATAGTTTTTAGTATCCACATCAGCTGTTTGAAAAGCTCCATGTGAAATACTGCAACAACTTAGCCATTGGCATTCGAAATAGTTTGATCTTCTTAAGATTCGTATATTCTAATTAAGCAGAGACTGTCATGTACACCACATGTACCATCTAAATCTGAACAAAATTTAATGCAACAGCATACTCCTTACATTACAAATCATATTATAGTAAGAAAAATTAAAAACAAAATGGGTTTACTTCCAGTAAAAACCAAATCAAATCCAATATGTATCAAACAAAATAACTAATTGATTAATATTCATATGATTTTGTCTTTTGATGTAAGATCAGTAAACAGGAAGAGGCAGATGTAAATTAGTATTTTGCATATCCATGAAGTGTGAGAGAACCTTTCATCTAATATTTTTAACTTATAATCAGACAAGATTATCTCTTCTTTTCCACTATTTTTAAGAGGAGACAACAATATGAACTGATGAGGTGACAGTTTTACTAGTTTCCCTGTGATCACCATCTTTAAAGTGACAGCTTTGGTTTCTATAAATACAGATAATTATAGACTTTGTGCTTCCAAAATGATGTGGTCTGTCCTTAAATGACTCTTCAGTTACTCAAATGTATATTTCTTAGCACGTCAAGCTGCTTATTGCTAAATTCATAAAAAAAGGAAATGTTATATATAGCATTAAGTTTAAATTACGAGAAACACGAGGTTGAAGCAAAGGAGGTAATTGAACCATGGTGCTATAAATCACATAATACATATAAATCATATATGTCAAGACTAAACTAAATAGTACAAACAGCAGGTGTTCAGTTTGTCTTTTTCCACTAACAAAATTTAAACATGTTTTGTTCTTGGGAAAGTTTTATGCAGATCCAAAAATGCAAAATCATGCCGAAAAGTAAACTTATTAGACCTAGCGCTATATTCTGAACACTGTCTGAAATGCCTATGCTACATGCTTCACCGCTGGCCAACTGCTCTCAAATAATAAACGCTTTAAAGCAGTGACTAACAACTACTGACGGGCAATAGCAAGACTGGTCAGATATACAGAGCATGACTCCACAAACCACAAGAGCTCCTAGAAGACACATTAAGTGAGATTCTGCCTTTCTCAAAAAACCTATAGATAGTGCACATATTTTGCATCAATAGCTATACCGTAGCTAAAGTACAACTGCCCCCTGCCCATTCACCATATCCAATTGCTGGTATCAATATTTCACAGTTGGTTGCTGCATGTAAACCACAATGGCATCTCGTATCTCTTTGTAGTCTAGCACTGTCTACCACTTTGGCTAACAAAGCACAATCTATTTATCAGTAAACACAAAGGTTCATAATATACATCATTTTTTGCTATACTAATGCAATTACATTGATATGTTACCCACATTTCTAATTTCAGAAGGGCAAAAATGAAAACTGCTTTAATTTGTAGCACCCTGCAGATGAACAAGAGAATTAGACATGGTTGAGAATTGTACTGCAGGTTTTTAAACACCATACATTGCCCCAAACAAGCAAAAACAGCATTCATCTTCTGAATGCAAGAAAGGTGGCTACAGTTGTTCATCAATTCATACTCTAACCAGCTAAACCCCTTCTTGGCTTAATGATGAGCCAGGGCCTACCTTGGGCACCTTTAGGTTTGAAGTACAAACCAAAGAGAGACAGGGTGTCACTCCACTGCAGGGTACAGTCACACCCTCTCCAACACTTATTCATACGAGGAGAATTTAGATTGCTCAGTTAATGTAACCTGCTCATCTTTGGGATGTGAAAGGAAAACCATTGCACATGTTGTGCCAGTGACAGTTGTAACAAGTAAAAACTGAGGCACAAATTTTTGAACCTGCTTTGAGTCTTCAAACTTAATAAAAAGAAAGTAGCTCTATATGTTCACTCTAAGATAAAAATAAGGAGTGTGTGTTTCTGACTTTTTATATTAGACTGACATTAGTATGCCTCTCTTCATACTGCTGCTTTGAAGCACAGGGCAGAACACTTTGGGATTCAATATCTATTGCATTACGAGTAAGGCAGGGATGAGCGGTTGTGGGGATCTTTAAAAAAAAGCACTTCTTTACTGAAAATGAACTGTTACATACTAAATTATTACAACTAAAATGTGACAAATTGATGTTCAAATTCAAATAACTGTTTGTTTAAATTGAATTGAATACAAGTTTCATATAATTACTAAGATAATAAGCTTTTTACCCCCTGTACGCTAACATGCAATATATCCTTCACAAAAATGGAATAAAAGAATGCGTTATTTGTGCCATTTTGCAGTGCCATACAATTTTCTGATCATTGTATGAACATATGGAGGTATGTCCTGACCTATGACCTGTAAGTACGGGTTAGGAACATAACAAAAAAGTAACAAGATACCTATGCCTTAAACATCATATAAAAGAACTTTCCTTTGCTTTGTAATATGTTTTTCTTCTTTTTTGTCAACTGTTTTTGCTATGAATTTACCTAAAATTTTAAAACAAAGATACTTGGACTGTGGAGTTATTTGCGTGTGTCACCATTACCAGAACCATTATCTCAAATAAGCTGCAGCTGCAGAATTTTGGAAACTTTTGACACTGAATCCTGGGTTTTATAGCTGTAACTGTCTCTGTCCAATCTCTAGTAAATAACTGCAGTTAGGACCACTTCTTGCTAATTCTGGCCGAGTCCACAGGCACTAGCAAGAACAAATGTGTGATGACTTATGTAAAGTATTTTGAGAACTATACACTAAAGGCAGGTTTTAGAGGTGTTTTAAATTAATGAATTAATCTTCAACTTGTGTAATTTGATTTCACACATGTAGTTTTAAAATGCATACAAATAATAAGTGATAGGGGCATTTGAAAAATGAAAGCATGAATAGTTTGCAACAGTTGAAATTTTAATGAATTTGACACATCCATTAAATGCTAGTTTCAGTAGTATAAAACTGACAGAGTGACATGCTGTCAAATTCTGAAAAACACATTGTTACAAACGAAGTTTTAAAGATCTTTTATAAATCAGAACATTTTCACATGCACTTAATCCAGTGCAGGGTTTCGAGGATACTGCAGCCTGCTTGGCAGTGCAGGGTACAGCAATGGAAAGGGTGCCAACCCATTGCAAGGCCTACTCAAGGGAACGCTCACATTCACATAGGGGCCAATTTGATATTGCGAATTCCCCTAGGTAGCTTGGTCTTTGGGGATGTGGGAGAAAATCCAGAATACCCAGAGGAAAACCCACAGAGATGGGGAAGATATGCACGCTCCAAACAGACATCTCTGTGCATGATTAACACCAGGGACATTGCATGCATGTAAATTAGATGTTTAAAAAAAATTAAATAACATTGGTATTAATAATTCATGTGGTACTGATGTAAAATATTTACATTTTTCATAGTGATTGTAAGTGGTAATTATTTAGCATTTACCTAACCAAAAAAAAAATAAATCAGTGAATAAATATGATACTTTACTAATCTAAATAGTGCATCCCTTGATCATCATAATTTTTTACTGAAATCACACTGACCCCTCCCCCAACCCCATAAAATCCACCCATTTGTTACTACATTAAATAAGACCAAAAAAACTACATTCAAGCCCCTTCTAATCCTAATATTTTATATGCAGAAATACACAAACTTCCAACCCATTTGGGCTGACAGATTCATTTCTGGAGAGCTGCATTGACCACTGGTTTATAACTGAAGACAAAGTGACAATTAGCAGTAATTTTCCTCAAGGTAAACTTAATTATTCCTGTACATAAACGAACTTACTGAAATGTTTACATTGTGGCAAATATCACAGCGATTTTAGGTTACATAAAACTTATCTGCTGAAGGATTGCTCACTTTCAATTACTGAACAACGGTTTAATGAAATGAACTTAAATAAATTAATACACAGTGGTATGTGTGTACTAGAAATGTGCCACTTTCTTTACTGATACCTCCCAGGAAAAGGTGGTCTGACTGAAACTGAATAAAAAGTGATCGCTAACCTAAGAAAAATAAACAGGTGTTGATGGTTGGAATAAGAAAAAAGCAGGCATAAAAACCATCAGAGTGGGCGGAGCAAGAACATGTAACCTCTGCGGCCCGTTTCCTTAGACCTCAGCTTTCCGTCGTTTATAGCACATGCCGAAACATCTCTCTTTCCCCTACAGCTCCGTGTGCCTTTGTAGCCTTTAGACAATAAAATGCGTTGCGTATATGACAGCAGAAGCAGGTCATAGGACTTACTTGCTACAATGTGGGGACTATTCTTATATAAGAACTGAAAATGCAGGATACAACAGGCCAGAAGTCTTATTTTGCACCCCTACATAATATGCCTTGCCGATGCCAGTAAGGTCCATCTGTGCCCAACCCTTCTTTGACGAGGTAATTGATAAATTACATCTGCCGCTTCAGAAGCCTGTGGATCCTATCAGAAGGGACCTCAAGTCGTACATTTAGTCAAATGTCAAGTAATACTGAAGTTGATCGCGCTCCTTTGACTGAGTGCCCATGACCCTGGGTGGTGCCTCGCTGAATGCGGCTTCGCTTGGCACCATTTATGATTTGCCTACATATGCTCACATTTTCCATTAGAGTCGTATGGCTCGGACTCTTTCCAAATTGTATCCTCCTTGTCTTTCTCATTTTGTGTGTACTTTCATTCATCGACCGGGCACATATGCGATAATGCCACCCGAGCGCAGGCACGCCACGCCTCGCTTCATTTCAAACGCGCAAACACGCGGCCCAACCCGAACCCGCTCGTGAACCATGCCTTTTTTCCTTCCTCTGCAATATGACAGCCGCAGAAGCTTCTAGAAGAGCTGGCGCGGTGCCTCCCACGTTTTTGTGCGGAGAACCCGATACCGTTGGTTTATTGACTTTTAGAAATAAATGGAGGGATACATTGGGGTGATAGAATTTAGATTATATTAGTAGATTTCATGCAATAGTTCTCTGTACTCAAAAAAATAATCCCAAAGCCACACACAATAGAATATTACTCAGCATGCATTCTGGATAAGCACAATACGAACACTATCGTAACAATAATTAATTAAAATAAATAATATGAGGCATAAATCCTGCAGTATAAGTTTATTACACCAAAGTGTTTTCCCTAAACGACAAGAGCCTGAATCGACCACACTTGCACTCATAAAAGTATCCTTAGTATTAATTCAACGGAATGACCACATGAGGTTTATGAAGCAAACATCGATTGATTATTCGAAGTTAAAGGGTGGGCGGGGGTAGTCGTGCTGAGCTCAGTAGAACTAGGAGGCACCGCCCCGACATCAAACAGCGCCCGCAGCCGGGTGCCCCTCCCGCAAGCGCCACGTTCCCCGTTATTCAGCACTTATCCATCTACGCCCCGAATTTTTAGGATTCAACCAAAAAATGTATATACTTAGCAACAACCACTTAATTTTTGGAAGTGTGGTTTCTCGTCCCCACCGTGCACAAAGAACCATAACCGTTCAGTAGGTCGGAAAGCACTGACTGTGTGAGAACTAAGAGAGACAAGCTTGACATTTCGCGCCCGAATACATGACACGGGGCGCTATTAACTTACATGCTGCAATTTTCACTACCTCGGAGAGTCCGGTAACTGAAGTATGACCACGAGTACTCTGCAGTCCAAACCTGATTGTGGGGGTGGCTAAGGATAAAAGAAACGCTAATTTCAACGAAACGACTCACCGATTTCATGGCAGCCGCCATATCGTCGTATCTTTCAGCTTGCTCGGCCAACCTGGCTTTCTGCACCAGCTGCTCGCGATCTACCATTTTTATTTCTCTTAGTACTAGTAGCTTCGCTGAAAATCTGAGAGGAACTGTGAAAATGTCACTTGCAATGCTGTAAAATGCAAGCCGAGCTCCCCACTACTGCAGCTGCTCTCCGCTGTCTGCGCGTGCCGATGGGACACCCCTAACCCCTCCCTCTTACAATTCTCTAAGATTATGTCATCATCCTTAAAAGGCGTGTCACGGAGCATGACGCAGCAATCCTTATAAGGGAAGCCCGGACTTCCTGCATGGAGACAATGTAGCGAATCAGAGTGTGCTTTCCGACTGTGTTCACCACTAGGATTGAACAGGAGGGTGGACTTCTGGGAAATGTAGTAATTTATGTGAACCACTGCATTGTAAAAAAAAAAAGAAAGGAGAGAGTAAACGCCCCTGCCTAAAAACTACAATTCCCGCATAATAGAATATTAGTGAAGAAAAGAAATTGCACCACCATGCTCAATGCTTTCTTGTTAAAAAAGTATTTCCAGTCCTTTTCTGATTCAGTCTTTAACCCAGGTGTTTAATTAAATATAATTTCATTTAATGCTTTTATCTAAATCCGATCTACAGATAGCTCGAGCCTTTTCCAGCAATAATTCAGTTATGTCAAACACTCGTTTTGCGAAGGTGGTCAGTAATTTGTTATATTGCTCGTGTTTTATTGTATAATCTGATCAATGATACACTGGTACAACAGCGACGGGTGCCTAGTTTAAGTTAAACTAGTAGGAAAAATTTAAAATCTTTTTAAATTATGATAAACCCTGTGTAAAGTGTCCAGGGTGAGAGGATCTTATCTGATATTTTGTTTTGCAAAATATCATATAATATTTACAATTAATATACGCTGGTATATTATAAATATTTCTTTATACTGTATTTTTATTGACATTCTTCTGGGTTTATGATCCTGGTGTGGTGGATCAATTGTGTGCCTCAATGATCCTCAGGGGTATGTTGTTAAAAGGTAAGGTTAATGTAAGGAATACACAAAGAAAAATGGTCTAAAGGAAGGGTCCAACCAAGATACAGTCAATAACATACCCTCATTGAATGTTATCACTGAAGTAAAGACAATCTTGTGTAGAACTGGGACCCTTTACTCAATCTTGAGCACTGGAATATAAATATATCCAGATGTGCCTGAAAAGCTGTGTGGAACCACGTTCCAGACGAACTACCCACAAGGGGAAGGTTGGGGGTTGGTCCGATGACATGCAAGAGCTAAATCAACCTAGGCATATTAGAACTTTGAGAAGAAATGTGACCCATTAGATTTCAATTTCAATTCTTTATTGTCATGTGTACAAGTACCATGTACAATGAAATGCTTGCGTGTATGTGCCCCTGCAGACAGTGAACAAAGACAAAAAAAAAATGCACACACAATAAATAAATGAATATAATAAGTAAATAAATAAAACCAGAATCCTAGGAATAAATAGAGACAGTGGCAGAAGTATATGTGCAGGTAGCAGTGGAGGTGACACTAGATTACTGATTGTTCATGAGTCTGATTGCAGTTGGGTAGAAACTGTTCCTGAACCTGGAGGTGCGCATCCAAATGGACTTTAGTCGCTTCCCCAATGGAAGGAGGGTGAAAAGTGACAGTGCAGGGTGGCTGAGGTCCCGCCTGATACGGTTCATTTTCCTGAGACAGCGTGTAGTGTGGATGTCTTGGATCGCAGGGAGCTGTGTGCCCGTGATCTGCTGTGCTGTGTTCAACACATGCTGCAGAGTTCTGCAGTCTTGAACTGAGCAGTTGTTGCACCAGAATGTGATGCATCCTGTCAGGATGGATTCCACAGTACATCTGTAGAATCTGCACAGGGTTGTGGGGGACATCCAGGCTTTATTCAGTCACCTGAGGAAGTAGAGACATTGTTGGGCTTTCTTGACTACTGCCGCAGTGTGACTTGACCATTTAAGGTCATCATTGAGGGTGACTCAGTGGAACCTAAAGCTGCTGACCTGCTTCACAGCCTCACCTCCGATGTAGATGGGGCTGTGCTCTTTGCCTGTTTGCAGAAATCGATAATCATCTCCTTAGTTTTACTAACGTTGAGGGTGAGGTTGTTGTCCTAACACCATTCTAGCAGGAGTCTGACCTTGTAGGCTGTCTCATCGTCCTCGCTGATCAGACCTATTACAGTGGTATCGTCAGCAAACACAAAGATGGTGTTAGAGCTGTGCTCAGCTATGCAGTCATGGGTGTAGAGAGAGTAAAGCAGGGGGCTCAGCACTCTGCCCTGTGGGGTGCCAGTGTTGATGGTGGTGGGGGTTTTTCCAGCAATATGCACTTGCTGAGGTGTGCCAGTGAGGAAGTCCAGTACCCAGTTGCACAGTGAAGAGCTAAGCCCCAGATCCAGGAATTTAGCAATGAGCTGGGATGGAATGATGGTGTTAAATGCAGAGCTGTAGTCCACAAACAGCAGCCTGGCATAACAGTTCTTGTTCTCCAGATGAGACAGGGTGGTGTGAAGAGTTATGGAGATGGAATCCCCCGTGGACCTGTTGCAACGGTAGGCAAACTGGAGGGGGTCCAGACTGTCCGGGATGGTGTCCTTGATGTGTTCTAGCACCAGCCTCTCAAACCACTTCTAAGGCTAAGGGAGTAAGTGCTACTGGGCAGTAATCATTAGGGCAGTCTACTTTATTTTTCTTTGAGACAGGGGTGATGGCTGTGTGCTTGAAGCAGGTGGAGACAGATGAAACTCTCAGAGATGTGTTAAAAATATCCGTAAAGACAGCAGCTAGCTGGTCGTAACATGTTTTTAAAACGCGACCTGAAACTCCGTCTGGGCCGGGTGCTTTGCGGATGCTGAGTCGGGAAAAAGTCTTCCTCACGTCATCCTCGGAAAGCCCCAGGCTCAGGGGTGGGGATCGATCTGTTCTTCTTAATTTTTCTCTTTGTAAAAACTTGATTGCTTTGTATGGATTGTAATAAAATTAATAAAAATAAATAATAATAAAAAAGAAAGCCTCAGGCTGGAGTCTTGAGGCACTGCACGGGGTCGCACGGGCCTGCCCGTGTTAGCAAGCTCGAAGCGAGGCAAAAACACGTTCAACCCATCCGGGAGTGATGCAGCGGTAGCCGTGGCCGTGTGTGTCCGGGGTTTGTAGTCTGTGATCAGCTGAATATCCTGCCACATCCGGCGAGCGTCTGATGTGCTGTTAAACTGAGAGTCCAGTTTGTGGGCGTACTGGCGTTTTGCATGTTTAATGGCTTTTCGGAGATCATACCTGCTCTTTTTGCATGCCTGTGTATCTCCGGAGTGAAATGCACTGCTGCGCTCACAGATCAGCTGGCGTACTTCAGCACGCACCCAGGGCTTCTGGTTGGGAAATACGCGTATAGACTTTGTGGGCATTTCCCGATGAAGCCTGTGACAACTGCGGCATACTCGTCCAGATTCTCAGAGGGCTCATTGAAAACATCCCAATCCACAGATTCAAAGCAGTCCCTAAGTTTCTCCTCCGCTTCCGGGGTCCAACAGTGCACCTCTTGCAAGACCGGCTCTGCGCAGTTCAAACGTGGCGGTTGAGTAGCCAGAATTGTTGCAAGAGGTTGAAGAATATTAACTTTTTTGGTGCTCCCTGGAGCAGTTTGCAGCTCAGCGTGATGCAGTTGAGATGAGATGTATCTCTTCCAAAACTGAGTTCATGTTTCCCTCCTGGAATGGAGTGGCTTGTTCCCTGCAGGTAAGAGTAGAACAATTGACTCATATATAGGAATTCCAAATTTTTGCCCAGGTGGGCTCAAGAGCACTACAACAAGCTCTTTAAGTGGTTTCAGGTTATATTCACTGCCAAAAGATAGGTTTTGGAGGAGCAGGAAAATATCTAATTAGTCAATCACATGGCAGCAACAAAATTCATTTAGGCATGGTGGCATTATCAAGATAACCTGCTGAAGTTCAAACTGAACATCAAAATGGGGAAGTAAGATGATTTAAGTGACTTTAAACGTGGCATGGTTGTCGATGCCAGATGGGTTGGTCTGAGTATTTCAGAAAATATTATTCTATTCGGACTTTTATTACAACCATCTCTATGGTTTACAGAGAATGGTCCAAAAAAGGTAAAAATATCCAGTGAGTTGCAGTTCTCTGGGCGAAAATGCCTTGTTGATGCCAGAGGTCAGAGGAGAATGGCCAGACTGGTTCGAGCAAATAGAAAGGCAATAGTAACGCACCAGATGCCACTCCTGTTAGCTAAGAACAGGCAACTGAGACTACAATTCGCACAGGCTCACCAAAACTGGACAATAAAAGAATGGAAAAACATTGCCTGGTCTGATTTCTGTCTCGATTTCTACTGTGATGTTCAAATGGTAGGGTCAGAATTTGGCATCAACAACATTAAAGTATGGATCCATCCTGCATTATATTAACAATTTAGGTTGGTGGTGGTGGTATAATGGTGTGGGGGATATTTTCTTGGCACACTTTGGGCCCCTTAGTGCCAACTGAGCCATTGTTTAAATAGTATTGTTGCTGTCCATATCCATCCCTTTATGATTGGAGTGTACCCATCTTGTGATGGCTACTGACAGCTATATCACTAAACTCAAATAATCTCAGACTGGCTTCTTGAACATGACAATGAGTCCTCTGTACTCAAAAGGCCTTCACGGTCACCAGACCGCCAACCAATAGAGCACCTCTGAGATTTGGTGGAATGGGAGATTTGCATCATGGATGTGCAGCCCACAAATGTGCAACAACTGCGTGATGCTACCATGTTAATATGGAGCAAAATCCCTGATGGATGCTTCCATCAGTTCTGAAGGCAAAAGGGAGTCCAACCCGATACTAGCAAGGTGTACCCAATTAAGAGGCAGGTGAGTATAAGCTTCCCTTAGTAATTTAACTTGTTATTAAAATGTTTATAACAGAACTCAACTTTTTCTCCCTAAGCAGTTGATTTACAGTTTTTTATCATATACCTGCATTTTCTTATGTAGAAAAATCTTGCTTTTTGTAGTATAAGAGATTGCATTTGTGCTCGGTCATTCAAGCCTGTTTCTGGCTAGTTCTGGCCCTGTGGTGTTTTAAGTTTACCCTTTGAGTATGTGGGCACGTACAATCTAAAAAGCTGTGAGGCTAGGGATCTGCACTGGCAATCGGAAGGTTGCTGGTTCGAATCCCGTAAATGACAATAGGGACTCTGCTCTGTTGGGCCCTTGAGCAAGGCCCTAAATCTGCAATTGCTGAGTTGCTTTGAGTTGTGAGAAAAGCTCTATATAAATGCAACAAATTATTATTAATCTAAAGACAACAACCCCTTATTCTCTGCAAAACAATCAGGACCTTTTTAGTTTTTTTTAATTGCACATTTGCACGTCTGGTTCAAGCTTTTTCCAGTTAGGCAAAGTAGCACAAGCCACCAAAGAGGCACAGAAAATATAGTTCCATTTTCTCCCAGAAAAGTAGCCACCATTATTTAAAAGAGGAAAAGTAGGCCATAATAGGCATGTATTGAGTACAAGACATTACACTGATCAGAACGAGTGGCATCTTTACCCACTTGCTGAGTAGGATTACCTGACACCTGAAAAAAACAACAATACTAATGCATGGTTTCAAGCAAAAACATCTTTTTCTGATTCCAAATAGAACAAATGTTTCATATAAATTGAAAATCAATAAAAAAAAATCAAATGTAGCTCAAAATTCCTTTCAACAAGTAGTTAAAACCTCTTCTCCATTGTGTATCAAAACAAGCCTCCTCAAACACACCAGAGTTTTTAATACTTCATTTAAATAAAAACATTACTTCATTCCTCTGTTGCTGAATCTTTTAGTATCAATGACATATCTCTAAACTGAACCAATAAGCGTGTCAATGGTAGGCTGTTGAATGTGGGCACATAAAATGATTATATTGTAATATTTGATTTTCTTCCCACTAAAAGATTTATGACAAGTCAACTCCAATGCATATAGATCTGGACCCCTCTAATGACAACCATTTTGTTCCACTACAATGGCTTCCATCTGTCCAAGACTTAACAGAAGTATTTGTCATCAAAACTTTCCATTTATATAGTTTCCTAACATCCATAATTTCTGATTGTAGTCCTCAGTATATCTTTAGATCTAAACTAGGTATTAAAGTCAATTTAACATCAGGCAAATGGTCAGAATCACAGCATAAGTGAAAACTTGCAAAAAATATTTGGGTTGAAATATGGATAAATTACAATCTAACTAGAAAGCCACTTTACATTAGTAGAATATTTCTGAAATGTCCACAAGTCACATTCAACAGAATGACCAATTTCTATAATTGTAAAATTCCCATATTGCCAGTGTTGTCAATGATGACACCATTAGGGTTTGGAGTAAGGTTTTTAGAGAACCTGGAGAACATGGTGCCTCCGTCAAAAGATTCACCAATTGCCCAAATATTAGATGGGAATGAAGGTGTGGTCTGCTGTGGAGAATATCCAGTTAACAGTTATTTTCCAAAATCTAAGCCTCAAATAAACTGGTCCTTATTAAATACATCAGTAGGTTGGATCAGTTTCATAGACATTAGCCCTGAATGCACTACTTAAGATCCACCTCGCTTTTCATGCTTTACATTTGAAACATTTTTTTTCCCACCTTTGTTTGATGAAGTGCTACTTCCTTTCCCATTATAGTTGATTGGGAACTTGAGGATGAAATCCAAAAGACTATCAATTCTTGACCATCAATGTGCTGGTGTGCCTATGGACAGGTAGAACCCTCTAGGATACCAGCCAAAGATATTTTTCCTCTGCCAGTTTTTAATTTAAAGAATTCTTCACATCTAATCAGGACTGCACATATTTTATATGGATATGATGGTGAAGTCACTGTTGGCACCAACAGTGTGCATTCTGCAAACTTTACTTATCAGTCTCTGTATTTGATGTACCAACATTTGCTATGTCTAATAATATGTAATATTAAATAAAATATAATAATAATGTTTGTGCTGTTCATCTTCCAGTTTTTCAATTCCATTTATCTGTTTGGATTGTATAAATTGTTGTTTTAATATTCTGGATTTTGGACTGTCTGCTCATTTAAAATATTGTTCTTTGCATCCTGAAAACAGATTCTGTTCCATTTTAAATTTTCTCTTTGAGACAACCATTTGTATGCCGACCTTTTCAATTCTTCATATTAATAAACTGCAACCAGCCAGTGAGCCCCAAACCTCTGTGACAGTAATGCTCAACGTGATTCTGTATTCAAATAAAAGACATCTATTTATTTATTTATTTCAGTGTTGCCCACTGCCCTCTGACTATGACGCCCCAATTTGAAGCAGCAGACTTCTTTTTAAGCCAGAACCCGTAATGCTTCCGGTGCCCCAGCTTATCCTCTAGGAAGTAAAGTAATCCCTCGCTATATCACGGATTTTAAATGTAAGCATATCTAAATATATATCACAGATTTTTCGCTGGTTCACGGATTTCTGCGGACAATGTGTCTTTTAATTTATGGTACATGCTTCCTCAGTTTGTTTGCCCAGTTGATTTCATACAAGGGACGCTATTGGTGGATGGCTTAGAAGCTACCCAATCAGAGCATGTATTACGTATTAAATAAAACTCCTCAATGATATACGATATGCTTCCCACGCGGTGCTTGAATGTTTGCTTTTCTCTGTCTCTCTCACTCTCTCTGCCTGACAGAGGGGATGTGAGCAGAGGGGCTGTTTGCACAGAGGCTGTTTGCCTAGAGGATACGGACGCTCCTCTACAAAATGCCGCTTTATCGCGGTGCTTCGGCATACTTAAAAGCCCAAAAGCACGTATTGATTTTTTGATTGTTTGCTTTTTTCTGTCTCTTTCTCTCTGACATTCTCTACTCCTGACACGCATTCTTTGAAGAGGAAGATATGTTTGCATTCTTTTAATTGTGAGAAAGAACTGTCATCTCTGTCTTGTCATGGAGCACAGTTTAAACTTTTGACTAAAGGGTGTTATTTCATGTCTAGAGGGCTGTAATAATGGCTTAAAGGGCTTAAAACATATAAAAATAACCATACAAACATATGGATTCTACTTCGCGTATTTTCATCTATAACCGGGGGGTTGGGGGGGGGTGGGGTGTGGTTTCTGGAACGCAACCACCGCGATCGAGGAGGGATTACTGTACTTCAAGGTTATATGGAAAGCAGGGAGGTCCTCCCTGAAGAGTGCCCTTTACTGGTACCCAGGGACCCCGACAGGGTGGCATTTCTGGACTCCAACTCCCAAGCACCCCTGCAGGTGTCCAAACTGGGATGCTACCAGAGGACCACTGCCACCTGCCATGTGGGGGATGGAACTTCTCCCAGCCTCCAACTTTTGCTGGTGCATCCATTATATTACTCATGCCATGAAGCTATTTCCTCCTCCAGCTAGCAAGTTAATCTGTCTTTCTATTCTGGCATCCTGGCCAGAATGCCCATCAGTCCTCTTGGGTACTTACAAAACATTAGTTACAAAGATTATTGTTGCTAGTCTCTAAACTGAAAGATTCCCCTCTCCGATTCTGAGATTAATGAACCTGGCCTTTTTAGGCCTTTTTTACAACCTTGTTTTTTAGCTTGTGAGAACAAATTTTATAACCCAAATGACATGAAATCATCCAGGTTTTTGGACACAGTATACTCTTTATCACAAAAATTTATTCCAAGGCCACCACCTCGACCTGGATTTCTGAAGAAAGGTAAACTCATCTGGTGCAGCCTTAACTAAAGGAATAGAGCCAGTGTTACTAACCTAGATTTTAGTAAGAAGAATTAAAACTGACTGTGTATTTAGCATAACGTCAAGAATTAAAACAGCATGTTTCCAGGAGAGCAAATGTTCAGCAAACAACACTTTAAACTGTGGTGACACGTAGGACGAACTTTTGTATTTTGAGTCAGGTTATTAGCACTGCTAGTTACGTAACAAGTCTAAATCTGGCCCTATGTGAGTTTGTGTGTCTACACACTTATCCAGATCAGAATTGTGAGGAGGTAGTGCTCATGCTAGTAGAAACCAAGCCAAGATGGAACAGTAGTCTATCAAAAGACCATTCTCAGATGTAACTCCTTATTGTTATTAAATATAGACATATACTGTAGATAAATGGAATGAATCAAAAAGGCACAGAAGTAGGTTTTATACATTTCAACACTAAAAGACTACTTGTAGGTTAAAACTTAAAGAAGTCAAGGTTAAATGTTAAAGGCATCAGAATCAACAGTCCACAGATCCTTAGATGAAAAGCAACCTGGATAGGCTATAAATCAACTGTGACTCTATAATAATCAAAGTGGTGTCATGGTTACCTTCACCTCCCTGTGGAGCAGAGACAAATAGTGGAACTCTCACATTCATTTTCCTCAGGTGTTACTAGAGAATCAAAAGAAAGAGTTCATGTCTAGGGATATGAAGTGACAGAGAGAAGACCCATCCAATAAGGTCTTTGGAAGGAGCATCTAAAACTATCTCTTCTGGTTATGTGCCTCAGGACACCTGAATAAAAGAGAGACCTGATTAAGAGGGCCTCCTTCCAAGAATGATGGAACTCTTCTCTTCAATGGGTTTACCATATGTATGCTGTGAGACTCTGTGAGCTCACAGAGTGGGACAAAATGACAGACTCGGGGACAGGAGCTAGTACAAGACTATTAATGAATCTTGAAAGAGTTTTAAAGACTTCTATTGCTGGTTGTTTGTTCTTTACTTTTAATGAATTTAATTCTTCCTTTTAATATGATGACTTGATTGTGGACTGAACTCTCTTGCCTGTGGCCAGGCTGAATGGATTGGTGCAGTTCGGGCTGTGGTCTATGGCTGGCTTGTCATCCCAGCCAATACCCCCAGAGGCCGCCAGATGGAGCTCTCCCTGCAGCATGGAGGTGCCCCAGATACCAGCAGGGAATCATGGACTATGGAGTTTTCCCCTACAAACCTGCTGGATACCCCAGGGGCCAACAGAGGACGCTGCAGGGAGGCCCAGAGAGTCACATGTGCCCTATAACCCGGAATGCGTCATAGGTAAAGCGACAGCGGAAGTGACGCACTTCCGGGATGAAGAAGAGGACTTTTTATTTGACCCAGAAGTGATAAGGAATCATGGACTGAAGGATGGAAAAACACTTCTGGGTCAGGGACTATAAAGGACTATGGGAAATCTACCCAGCTCAACTCGCCATCTGGGGAAGGGTGGCAACGCGTCTGGGAGTGGTGGAGAGTTTATTGTAGAGTATTGAGTTTAGTTAATGAGTATTGTGGAGATGAGGGTGCTTTGTGCACTGTGCAATAATAATTAAGTCGATTATTGGAATTTTACCCGGTGTCTGGAGTCAGGTCAGAGGGTTCAAGGGACCGATAGCGCCCCCTATCTGTCACAGGTCACATATACTGTTAAAAAGCACAAGAAAGAAGAGAGTAATTCAAATAAAAATAAGAAGACAATGAGTAAATAAAACAACCAACAATATGAAGACTTGTACAAATATAAATTTTAATAGGAAAAACAGTAAGGACAGTCAGTGATGGTGAAAGAATTAATAGATTTATTTGAAATCCACTACTTTGGGAGCATGGCATCTGCCTGAATTTATTTTAAAACTTGAGTAGTTTTCTCTCCAAAATAACAATGCTATAACAACAATAGCTCTGAAACAATTCTTATCACAAATGAGACAGATAAATTAGTGAGCAAATTCATCACAGGTTAAAAGGAAGGACAAGAAGGGCTGTCATCAATACTAATGCTTGGAGAGTACCCAGTAGACATACAATCCAGAGATTATGGCTTATATTCACTAAAACACTAAGTTTTAAACTAAAATGTGCAATCTGAAATGCCTTACGCAGAATCCTTTAACAGTAGAATTACCAAAGCTTACGAAAAAACTCGTAAATTCATCCCACCTTAAATCCGCTCGCGCGTCTCCATTCAGCATCTTTTGTCATGTAAATGTGTCGACTAGCCCAAGGAGCAAGCAGCCTGCTATCCCATCCTCCCACCCCAGCATAAACTGCAAAAACCTCTCCCAACTGAAGCCTTGTTTTTCAGGGAGTCAGATACTTAGAGCTGTATGGGCTAAAAAATATATTGTTATTTGGAATACATGCATTTCATGTGTGTTCTGTGTCTACAAAGATCTATGTAAGTGTAGCATGACAGATATGTTGAACACATAGTTAAAAGACAAACTTTTTTCATGTTTTAGTACTAATGACAAAATTTTGACATGAAGTGTGTAATGTGTGAAGACTGAAGTCCAAGTATCAAATAAGCACTTTCACAAAAGGTACAAGTATAACAGAACAAATGTGCTTAGAAGTAAAAGTACTCAAATGTATAAAGTTACACCAACACAACGCATGTTTTATGGTCTTCGTTATCCTCAAACCCGTCCCAGCACCTCTCAGTTTTCTTAACCTGCTTTGGACAGTTCCTCGTAATATTGTTCCTGTCAGACCAGCTTCCCTGAGCTTCCCTGAACTTTGTCCTTCCATTTCACACCTCGCTGTATGTGCCAATCAGGATCCTGTCTCTTTATTCCTGTCAGGAGCACCGTCCCCTTCTTAGTTTTCATTCCAAACAATTTGTTAGTGGTGGTATTTATGTGGCCTATCCAGCCCTTCATTTGCATGGATTGGCCCATTCTGAGCTGCACAAAGCATGTACATTAACACCATGGTAATAAATATTAAAATAAAAATTACATTTAAGTTTAAGAGGTGGAATCTGCATGTTGACCCATGTTCATTGGTGAAATTTAGCAAAAGCCTTTTTGAATGAATATGCAGTATTTTCCAGAGACCTTGTTCATTGAATATATTCCTGGAAATGCATCGTGTGGCCGGTTTAGGCAAACATTTTTTTCTAAGCGTTCTTGGTGTAGTTGATGGCAATTGTGTTTTGAGGATGCCTCAATGATGGGCCATTAGTGAGAACAGATGCCACTTGCTGTTGATTTGGCAGTTATTGTACTGGAGAATTGTGTGGTGGTTCTAGTGGTAAAGAGGGACAATTGAATACCTCAATAATGAAATGTGTTCAAGCTCATTATTATTTTTATAATAGTACATATAGCTTTGTTTTGTCACTAAATATTTATTTTGTAATTGAGGATTTCCCTGTAAAACTGAAGAGCTCATTTCAAAATAGGGAAGTGTGGTCTAGTACTAGCAGAGATGATTTTCACACAGATGGCTCTGGTTACATAAAATGCATAGCAGGTCTCTTGTGCATGGTCTGCCCATTTCTAGAAAATCCTTGAGGAACCTTAGACTGTCCTTAAGAAATATTGTTACAGTCATGTAAAATCCCAGAAAAAGTGGTGTGGAGTAATGACAGGTATATCCATCCCGTTATATCCTAACTACAGGGTCACGGGGGTCTGCTGGAGCCTATCCCAGCCAACACAGGGCGCAAGGCAGGAAACAAACCCCAGGCAGGGCACCAGCCCACCGCAGATGACAGGTATATGTAAGGTAGTTTTCTATTCACGAAAAATCTGTCAGTCGTGGATGAACTTACACTTCCTGGTTGAGAGACGTGTACCCTACCCACTACACTACCATACCTGGCTTGGGTTACTGTCTCAGTTGACACTGTGGTATTTGAACAAATACCAGTAATACTAGTCACCAAAGTACTTGCACTGACCACTCATTACCACACAGACAACGCAAGAAATTGCAGGTTTCATAACAAGGTGGCACATTTTATCTATTCAGAAAAAAAGGTATTTTTATTTTTTGCATGCTGTTGAGTTAATTGCATGGCATACGTGGGTCTAGTGATGTCGTAGGAATGCATAAAAGGATCCTCTTTGGACTCTTACGAAGAAGCATTTCATATGTGTGGTTACCTCAATTTACTGCTTCTCCATGACTCAGAAACCTGTAGGGTGACATCACAGAAATTATTAACACACAACCACCACTAACCATTACACCATCTGTCATAGTGCGGCAACCCCAACTCAATTTTCAGCATTTCTCCCACAACTACAGTTCCTTGTTATTTTCACAGAAACACACCATAGAGCAATGGACACATACCATTTTCAAAATGTCCAATTTTTAAGGCCCAGAATCACAACTACATCTATTGAAAATCCAGATTTCAACACATTACTCTATATTTACCTTGTCACCAGGATGTTGAAATTTTTTCATGCTCACACCTTGTAGCTGCTCCCCAAATAACAATGGGCAATACCTGAGAAAATATAATTATGTAATTATGCATTATGAAATATATCATAATGATAAAAATGAATATATCATGGCCAGGATTTGAGCCCAAAACATGTCTTTTCAGGGCAATTATGCTAACCACTACACCACAATATCTTTGGATGCATTACACACCTTTCTAATTATTTGAAGTCAACCAATGTCTCCAAAACAGAGTAAAAGTGAGTTTTAGATCTCAATCCACATATAAGGCACAGTTCCATTATTTCCTTTCACCTCTATCTCTTGCTTTGTTCAGATAATACAGTCTGATATACAGTATCAACTGAGAAAGAACTGTAGACCAGGCTTACTGGTGGTGTAACGGTTAGCATGCTTGCCTCTCAACTGATATGTTACAGTTCAATTCCCATGTATGACCCATACTTTTTCCTTTAATGATCAACAATTATTTCCATATACTTGTCATTATTGCTTGCCACTGCTTATCAGGTTACATCTCTCATATTTCATGAGTGCAAAAAGACATTTTTTCATACTGCCACCTTGTACCTGCTTCCCAAGTAACTTTAGGTAATGCCCTCCACCTGCTCTCAAAAATAATAAAAGTGACTTTTACAACTTATTACTTATATATAAGGTAACATTACATTATTACCTTCCATCTCAGTGCAATGCTCTTTGTTCTAGTTATACACTGTAATGTATGGTATCACCTGAGTAAGTGGTGCTCACCAGTTTTAGCGGTAGCATAGTGGATAGGATACATGTCTATGAACCAACACCTCAGAGTTCAATTCTCACAGATGACCAGCAACATTTTCTTTCCTTAAATTAAACAAAATCAAAAAATACCTTGTCCATATTTGTCATTCCTCCATGACACTCATTTTTAGGTTTTCTGTGTGTCATTTAATTAGGCTTTGTTTTCCAGTTAAGGCTTAGTCAATTCCACACACAAAATATGTTCTTCATTACCTCATTAAAGGCTTCACCAATCCACATTTATGTTTACACAAACCATCATCAACATCTCTCATAGTTCAGAAGGCACAGCAAAGTGCAATATATTCAGATTAAACACCTGTGACGTTAAGTGTCAAGCTACTGGAATCCATGTTGTATTACAGTAAACATGGTAAAAATTTCAACTTTATTTAATTGTTAATGACAATATTTCAACAGTTGATCAATAAATAGTATTCTTCTTACCTTCATCCATCCTCCCCTGCATGATTTTGACTTCTTCAGTGATTACTTTCACAGCTCCATGTTCACAAACAATCCGGTTTAAATTGAGTAATGGAAAAGGAGCACAAGTTGTTAATGTGCAGGCCAGGGTTCAGTTCGTGCATGATACATGAATATTTGACAAACACAGTAGCTTTTCATTTTTCTTATTCTTATTAAGATTGAAATAAAGTAAGATTTTTCCCCAAATTCAAAAGAGAATACAATTTCACAATGTGTTGCTCTTTTCTGGCCTTTCCTCTCATGCACTCTTTTCTCTGGTCACTTCTACAACTGTACATTCTGTCTCCTGTTGGATAACCCCATGCTCTGCCACCATCCATACCTTCTTCTTCTTCTTTCGGTTGCTCCAGTTAGGGGTTGCAACAACGGATCAGCCTTTTTCATATTTTCCTGTCTTCTGCATCGTGCTCTGTTACACCATCACCTACATGTCCTCTCTCACCACATCCATAAACCTTCTCTTAGGCCTCCTTCGTTTCCTTTTGCCTGGCAGCTCTATCTTTAATATTCTTCTCCCAATATGCCCAGCATCTCTGCTCTGCACATGTCCAAACCAACACAATCTCGCCTCTCTGGCTTTGTCTCCCAACCGTCCAACTTAAGCTGACCCTCTGATGTACTCATTTCTAATCCTGTCCATCCTTGTCACACCCAATGCAAATCTTAGCATCTTTACCTGTTTTTTACTCAGTGCCACCGTCTCCATCCCATATAACATAGCTGGTCTCACTACCGTCCTGTAGACCTTCCCTTTCACTCTTGCTGATACCCGTCTGTCACAAATTACTCCTGACACTCTTCTCCAACCATTCCACACTTCCTGTACTCTCTTCTTCACTTCTATTCCACAATACCCATTACTCTGTACTGTTGATCCCAAGTATTTAAACTCATCCACCTTCACCAGTTCCACTCCCTGCATCCTCACCATTCCACTGACCTCCCTCTCATTCACACACATGTATTCTGTCTTGATCCTACTGATCTTCATTCCTTTCTTCTCTAGAACATATATTTTCACCTGTCAGGTCTCTTTAAGCTGCTTCCTACTCTCGGTACAGATCACACTGTCATCAGCAAACATCATAGTCCATGGGGACTCCTGTCTAATCTTGTCTGTCAACCTGTCCATCACCATTGCAAATAAGAAAGGGCTCAGAGCTGATCCCTGATGTAATCCCACCTTCAAGTTAAAAGCATCTGTGACTCCTACCGCAGACCTCACCACTGTCACACTTCTCTCGTACATATCCTGCACAAGTCTTACGTACTTCTCTGCCACTCCCGACTTCCTCATACAATACCACAACTCCTCTCAAAACACCCTGTCATATACTTTCTCCAGGTCCGAAAAGATGCAATGCAACTCTTTCTGGCCTTCTGTATACTTCTCCATCCACACCCTCAGAGCAAACATTTCATCTGGGATGCTGTTTCCTGCCATGAAACCATACTGCTGCTCAGTAATCATCACATACCTTCTTAAACTAGCTTCCACTACTCTTTCCCATAACTTCATGCCGTGGCTCATAAATTTTATCCTCCTGTAGTTACTACAGCTCTGCACATCCCCTTTATTCTTAAAAATCGGCACCAGTACACTTCTTATGCCACCATCTATACCTCATGAATGTAATCTTTAGGTAAGTCATTAATTTACAAGTGTTTCCTGAAATCAATCCTTAACCCTGCTTATCCAGGATAGAAATGCAGGGAAACTGGAGTCTATCCCAGAAAGTCTTGGGCACAAGAAACAATCCCTGGAAAGGGCACCAGCTACACACACATCAAGGGACAATTTAGCATCAACAATCCAAGTAACATGCTCATCCGTGGACTGTTAGAGGAAACCAGAGACCTGGAGAAAACCAATACAGGGGAACATGGACACTGCACAAATTGTGTACCAGTTATGTGAATCTCACCACTGAACCGATTCCAAAATCCCATTGTTACAAAAGTGGCATGCTGTTTCATTATCTCCACACTTCTCCACTCAATCAGCAGTCACTAAGAGTTTCTTAAGTTGGACACCACTTGCACCCACAGAAGTTGGCCAACAATGATCACCAGACTAAGCATATTAAATTAACATAATTACATTTTCTCAAGATTTGAACAGCTAAGATTTACATTTGAAAAGATATCATTTCTATAATGAAATGCATATGTATGATAACACATAGAGTACAGTGTCTCTGAGCATTATTCTGCAGTGCAGCTCTATTCACATTCTTTTACAGTTCTTTCTGACTGCTTACACTTGATTTCTGAAACTACAGCTCATGTTACCCAAACTCTATACACAATACCCATAAACTCTCACATAATCCAAAACAAGTTAGACATCTTATGTAAATTACACACTTCATTCAGAACTATACTAACTTCTAAAAATTGTACTTTTATATCAATACTCTACATCAAAACATCACATGAATAGCTAATTCTAAACACCAACTACACACTAATAGGAAAATGCAAAACAATGCAATCCATTTTGCTTTTCAGTGTGTAGTGAAATTGCTGGCATCCACATTTAACTCTACGGTCTGCTGTTTATGGATTAAATACAAGCTGCCGCTCCCTCTTTCATAGTCTTTTTGCACTTCTGAAAAAACACACATTTACTTATCTTTGTGTATTTTTTGTGAAATGTTCTGTGGTATAGCGGTTCCCTGGCTACAACAAAATATGGCCAGGTTTTAAATCTATAAAGTTGGACGGTCTCCATGGGCGTGTGATTAAGGTGCTGTGCCCAGAGAGATAAAAGATGTAAAAGAAAGAGAGGGGAAAGAACAGGACGGATAATGGAGGTTAATAGATGGTGAAGGGCAGTCAGAGAGACATGATCGGGCCACCTGTTTGGAGAAGGCAGCTTGAGCTGGGGCTCCAGAAGGGAGCACAGGTTGAGGCGCTCAAGGGGCTGGTTCACCCCACTGACTAAGCGTGTAGATTGGGGCGAGCGAGACGTAAGACCTCCCAGTGGATCCAAAGAGCGACTGCGTGTGCGCAAAGGAACATAGACATAGAACTACTAGACACTGCATGACCAGCAGCATTGTACGTCAACATCGCCGCCATATTGCAAGTGGCACTGCTGTGGAGTGAAGTAATGGATACAGATGCCTAACGCATATGCTGCTTGGGATTGTACAAACCACTGTACGCTCTAAACCATATCCCGGAGGATTACATTTCATAGGTAAGGCTGAACAATTGTTTTGGTTATATTTGGCCATTAGAAAATCCCATTTTACTCAAGGTTACCGTACAATAAAATTAAACAACGTTAGTAAAATTAAAACAAGAGAATAATACATCAAAAAGCAAAAATTAGCAAGCAAACAAAGATAACTGGCAGTAACAGTGCAAAATTCACAATTGGTATGCCAGTTTGAAAAGATAAGTTTTGAGGGTAGTTTTAAAATGTGTTATTGAATCGAGCTGACGTATATGAGAGGAAAGAGAATTCCTGAGTTGAGGAGCACTATGAGAGACGTTTGAGCTCCCATAGCACAGAGTTTGATGTGTGGTAGAGAAAGTAGAGCTGCAGATGAGAATCTGAGTGAGCGAGAGGAGTGTCAGTCTGTAGGAGATCAGTGAGGTTGTGGAGAGCTTTAAATGTTAAGAGCGGTATTTAGTATTGTATTCTGTAGTTAACAGGGAGCCGGTGAAGCTGAGAGAGAAGAGGTGTAACATGTTCAGTGGATTTAGAACGGGTTATCATCTTGGTAGCAGAATTTTGAAGAAGTTGTAAGCAATGGATAAGTTTTTGTGGGATGCCAGATAGAATAGCATTACAATAATCTATACATGAGGTGACTCGGGCATTAATCAATACTTCAGTACTATGTTACGTAAGAACAGGACGAAGTCTAGAAATATTTTGGAGATGGAAGAAGCAGTCCGAGAAATTTTACTTATATGGGAGGAATTATTTAATAATAATAGTAATAATTATTATTATTATTTAATACAGTGGTACCTTGGTATACATCCGCTTTAGAATAAGTCCAACTTGTTATACGTCCTGTTTGGACGCGAAAAATTTTGCTTGGTATACAACCTTTGTTTGGAATACGACTCGCATGCTAGAACACCGCGCGCTACCCTTGTTTACCTCTCTCGAGACAAAGCCACGACAGCCCACGAGCGTCAGTACGCCAGTTGCTAGCATTCAGTGAACAACCCGCGCTATAACTCTATGTGAATTTTCACATGATTTTGTGTTTTTTTGCGTAAATTTGAATTGGTTGTTGAAAAGTATGAAGGTGGCATGCGTATCCGGGACATGGCTGTTGCATACCATTTGCCGAGAACGACAGTATTTACGATGTGAAAAACAAAGATGTTATTAAAAAGTAAAGTGAGGTTAAATTTTCATTTATTTCTTCTAATTGCTTTTGTATTTATGTAGTTTAGTATTATGCAGTGTTTAAATTATTTTATACAACCCAATCGATGTACAGTATAATATGCCAATAACAAGAGGATTTTTTTTCAAAGGAACGGATTAATCATTTTCCCTTTATTTCTTATGTAAACGATACTGTTTTAAACGTTATTGTTTTTTCATCAGAAAACCCGGTTTCCACATCTACCTGTATTAATTTAAATGGCACTTTTGCCACTCGCGATAGGGCGGACACGCTGACGTATCATGTCGACTGGGCAACACAGTGAATGTGGTGTTTACCTATATATGTTGTGAATGATAGGGGGCGCTCTTGCTCCCTTGAACCCCTGTCCACGACTCCAGACACCAGGTAAAAGTCCAAATGTTGACTCTATTTTTCTCCCACAGTGCACAAAGCACACTCTTCTCCACAATACTCATATAATTCACAAATACTCAATAATAGACAATAAACCAATCCTCCAGCTCCCAGACGCGTTGCCACCCTTCCACCCAGCTCAGCTCGCCGTCTGGGAGCTCCCACAGTCCTTTTATATCTCCTGACCCGGAAGTGTTTCTGCCCAATAGTCCACAAGTCCTTTTCCTTCCGGGTCAGGGTAAATAGTCCCTTTCTTCAACCCGAAGTCCGTCGCTCTTCCTGTGACGAACCTCCGGGTCACAGGGCTGAAGAAGCCCTCGGTCCTCCCTGCAGCTCCCTCCTGTGGCCCCCACGGCATCCAGCAGGGCTTTGCATAAAAACTCCATTGTCCATGATGCCCTGCTGGTCTTCTGGGGACCTCCATGCTGCAAGGAGGGCTCCACCTGGCGGCTTGGGGTATTGGCCGGGATAAATGGCCGGCCATCCATCACAGTATTCCCCCCCAGCGACGAATTATTATTCGGAGCGGCCTGCCCCGAGAGGGAAGTCTTCCTCCAAGAGGACGTCCTGGTTGAGCCTTGATTAAAACGAACATCTTTGTCCCTGGAGAACCTAGGGGGAATATTATTCCAAATTGACATCTTGTCCCCCTCTCTCCAAGGACAGTTCCGCCAAATATGGCCCTACCTTCGGCACCCGTAACACTGCCTCTGTCCTCCTGGTATTCTTCCCCTACGGGACTGAAAACAATAAGGAAATGTTAGGTCCGCCCCTTTTGCTGGGAGAGAAACCCTGCCGCCTCTACGGTGTTTTACTCTTTCTGCTTCTTTTCCTTTCTTGTCAGGAGACCTCGGTTTAATCTTAGAGCCCTCCTGTTTAATCTGGGGCTTATATACAGTCTGGGTCCCTCTATTACAAGAAGAGAGCCCCTTTACTGTCTGCACCCATCTTGATTTACAAATTACTGGCGGCGGCGTCTTCAGGGCTGCCTCGCTCCGGGAGTCAGCACTGTCTAGCTGCCCCGGATCGATTAGCCCTTCCGCCGACCACTCGGTTAACGTACCGACCTCTCTTGTAGGGTACGGCGTGTATTGGCACCCGCTACTTATTAAACGCAGGCCCGGATCACACCGTGTCCCTCTATTATGTACGATACGGGTCTCGCCGCATCATTCATTACGGGAGGCTCCCCACCAAATCTCCGCACGTAGGCCCTCACCTTCTCCAACGGCTCTCTGGCTGCCGCTCCCAAATCCCCGACGATCTTTTCAATGGTCGTCAGGACCTGTAAGACACTCGCTACGGGCTCGATTAGTTTTTCAAGCTCCCGCAAGTTAATATAATTATTTATTTCGACCGGCAGAACACTCACTTCCTTGTTCGTGTTACCTGCCGACCGGGAGCCAATGAGCACGCGTGCTTCAGGCACGTGCTCTGACGGGTCTCGCGGAGGCTTCTGGGACTTGGAGTTCTCAGAGGGTCGAGTTGCCTTCTTTGGCGAACTCCGGTCTGTCTTTAATATTTTTTCGACATCCCGATCAGCTACTTCCCGACCCTCCTTACCTTCTTGTCGGTTGAGCGATGCCTCGCTCGCCTCCCCCTTCCGCTTCGGAAAGACCAAGTCCGTTCCTTCGGGCTCGAAGGTGCAAACAGCAGGACGCGGAGCTCCTCCTTCCCAGAATACACCGGGTTTGCTACCGTGTCCCTCGTCGGCTGCCATCATGCGGAAGTCGATTTCTAGGCGCTCTGGCTTTGAAAGGAGAAGGCCGTCGTCTTCGGGCAGTCTCCTTTTCCCCTCGGAGCCTCCAGGTGGTCATCTCCAAGGTACATGCACGGGACAAGGTGAGAAACAATAAAAGGATTTTTAATATCGTTCCCGGCACGTACCTTAGAGGGATCGTTGCTTCCTGGAGGTTTCTCCGGACTTGTAAGGCCTTTCCTTAACTCCTCCCGAGCGTCGGCCATTGCACCTACGGCACTCCCGCTGGCGTTGTCGCTTTGCTTGCCCTTCTTTTTTCCCATTTTGGACTCGGTTTTTTCGGGTTCTTGGCGATGCTGTGGCGATTCCTGATTCCGTCGTCTGTTCAGGGTTCGTTTCCCACAGAAATTTTTGTTTCAGGTCCTCTGCTAACGACGCTAGAGTATCCTGCCGGCTACGCCACTGTGAACGATAAGGGGTGCTCTCGCTCCCTTGAACCCCTGTCCACGACTCCAGACACCAGGTAAAAGTCCTCAAGTTGACTTTATTTTGTCGCCACAGTGCACAAAGCACACTCTCCACCACAATACTCATATAATTCACAAATACTCAATAATAAACAATAAACCAATCCTCCAGGTCCCAGACGCGTTGCCACCCTTCCACCCAGCTCAGCTCGCCGTCTGGGAGCTCCCACAGTCCTTTTATATCTCCTGAACCGGAAGTGTTTCTGCCCAATAGTCCACAAGTCCTTTTTCCTTCCGGGTCAGGGTAAATAGTCCCTTTCTTCAACCCAGAAGTCCGTCGCTCTTCCTGTGACGAACCTCCGGGTCACAGGGCACGAAGAAGCCCTCGGTCCTCCCTTCAGCTCCCTCCTGTGGCCACCATGGCATCCAGCAGGGCTTTGCATAAAAACTCCATTGTCCATGATGCCCTGCTGGTCTTCTGGGGACCTCCACGCTGCAAGGAGGGCTCCACCTGGCGGCTTGGGGGTATTGGCCGGGATAAATGGCCGGCCATCCATCACAATGTCTATGTGAAGGAAGATGGAAGGTGTGTCGACTGTTGTGTCTACAAAGTACATTGTTTCTCACTTTGTAGAATGCTCTTTATTTTTTAATTCTCAAAATCACAATCCAAAATGCAAGCTATTCTCACAAATGCGCAAACACATATGCGCGCATGCAATTATCATTAAAAACATCATGTTATCCAACATTCCCCCCCATCCCTTCGCAAAAGTCAAGTTTTAAAGGATGAGACAAAATCCCGTAAATGACCTGTATGTTGATGGACCTGCTGGGGTCGTTGTTGTTGAGCAACTGATGGTTGGGAAATCTTTGATGCCACTTCAGATGCATTGCTACGGCTGTCATCTGATGGAGCTGCTGACCTAAAATGGGCACACTGAAAGTGAGACATTGGTATGGTAAGGTCAGGTGCTGACACTTTATGTAAGCGACAGGCATGCCAGCGAGAGCCATCCTGTTACAGAAATGTGGCTGGCCCCAATTGCCTAGTAATTTGAAGAGGTGAAGAAAGAAAGGAGTGCAGCTTATCAGCAGGATATAATTTCTGTTCTCTCACCCAGTCACCAGCACTGATATTAGACAACTTAACTCTGTAGTGCTGATCAAATTGCTGTTTCATTTTCTTTTGCTCTTGTCTGACTTTGGCAATTGCTTAGGGTGCAGGATGGCTTAAAGCCATTGGGCAAAGACGATCTAGTGGAAGTTGGAGTTCCCAGCCCATCATTAACTTAGCTGGTAATTTCCCAGTGGCTGAGTGTTGAGTTGCCCGGTAGTGAAGTAGGGTTTGGTTGAAGGCAACCATGCAGCAAGATGTGCCCGGATACCATTTTTAAGTGACTGATTAAATCTCTCTACCCCTCCATTTGCCTGTGAGTTATAATAAGCTGTCTTGCGATGTTCAGTGCCATGATTCTTTAGGAATGATGTGAATTCTGCTGAGATAAATTGAGGCCCATTGTCAGTTGTGATTACACATGGAAGTCTGAAATGGACTATCAGAGCCTCCAGTAAATTGATCAAAGTCTTTGAAGTGACTGTACTCACCGGAACAACTTCATGCCACTTATAGTGCAGATCATATATGACCACAAGAAAACGATGATGGGGAGGAGCGCTGTGAAGTTCACCACAAATGTCTAGCTGCAGGTGCTCCCATGGGTGTGCTGGCCACTGAAGGGGCTGAAGTGGTGGAGGAGTAGGTAACCCTTTCCACTAACCAGACAAGCAGATCAATCATTAACAAGGACTTCTATATTGTTGTCAATACCAGGCCACCATACCTGATCTCGATACCTCTGTTTCATTTTGACAATTCCTAGGTGACCCTCATGAGCCATCACAAAAATACAAGACCGCATTCTTTTTGGCACCACAGCACAATAACCCTGAGCAATGCAGGTGTCATTCCAACATGACAGTTCCTCTTTCACACGTACAAATGGGATCAGCTCATCAGATACACGTTTGGGCCAGCCCTCTCTAATATAAGTACGTAATAATTTGAAAACAGTATCCTCTTCTGAAGCTTGCTGAAGCTCTGTAAGTGATACAATATCCTGTAGCGGTCCATGTAGCACCTGAATTAGGTCATTTTCTGTGTCAACAGCTTGGTTGTGAAGTGCTGGTGTAAAGCGTGACAGTAGGTCAGCTACTACATTTTCTTGTCCTGGCTTAAACTCCAGTTGGAAATTATATTGTCGTCCATGTAACCAGAGGTTCTTGTGTCCTGTTCCAGATGTTGACAGCAAAGAAGTGAGAGCCTGATGGTCTGTCCTCAGAATGAATGGTCTTTCATACATATAAATATGCCATCGCTCACAAGCCCAAATGCATGCTAAAGCTTCACATTCCCCTGCAGAGTATTTTTGTTCAGTCAGGCCCAGTGCTCTGGAGGCAAATGCAACTGGCTTTTTCATCCCTTCTTCTATATGTGACAAAACAGCTCCCAAGGCAGAGGCATCACAAGTAACAATTGCCATACCTCCTGGGTTAAAATGAGAGAGAACTGGTGCAGTTGTGAGTTGTTGTTTCAGGAGATAGTGGGGTTGTGAGTAATAGGATGTCATGCCTAAAAATGAAGCAACTTGTGCAGCTGAACTGGGTTCAGGAAGACTGCAAACAGCATCCACATTGGACAGCAAGGGTTTAATACCTTCAGCTGATAAGTGGAACCCGACAAAATCAATTTCTGATGGTGCAAAGATACATTTCTCCTCATTTAAGGTGAGGTTGTGCTTTGTAAGCTGCTGTAATACACTGTGCAGTAACATCATCTCTCAGTTCTAGTGGTGTTCTGCGCAGTGGCTGAATGACAGGAGGTATGGACGGATTAAGTCTTGGCTTGTGTACAAACTCCAATAGGCATCCTAGGCCATCAAACAGGGGAGGCCATTTCTGCACCCATGGAGAAGTGATTTGCAGGATTTCTGCACCATCGTGATCGAGAACAATAAATCCGAGTCTGAGGAAAAGGTCAATACCCAGAATATTGGCTCTTTGTTTTGTAACATGAAAGCAAAATTCAGAAAGAGATCTTGTTCCATAAAGAACATGTTACAGCAAAGTTTCCAGAATATCAATCTTAGTGTGCCCATAACCAGCCAGAGCTATAGATGGCCACTGCAAAGGTAAGTGAGAATAAAACTGCTTGTATGTAGCATAATTAAGAAGAGACACTTCAGCACCCATATTCAAAAGCAAAGGTATGCGCACATCCTGTATATATACTGCACACGTCTTGAAGTTAGGAGAACAAGACTGCACTGCGTGGATGGATGCTGGTGCTGAATGTGAAGGTGAGGGCTGCCCAGATGCAGGCACTTGGGACAAATGACAGCATATTGCAAAATGGTTTAATTTGTTGCATTCTCTACATCTCTGACCTCTTGCTGGACAACCTGATTCGCTGTGCTAGTGATGGTTAGATCCAGAATTCCCGCAATATTGTCCGGAAATATTGGGGTTTCTCTGTGCTTGCTGGACTGGGGCAGCTATCTCCACATAGTTATCACTGAAAGCAGGCTGTAATGTCTGCGCTGATAAAGCAGGAGCTGCTGTCAGCTGCGCCACACTCTGCACTGCTCATTCAACCTGGCACGCAATCTCTATTGCTTTCTCTAGTGCAAATTCATCAGATTCCATCAATAATCTCTACCTCACAGGTGCACTAGGCATTTTCTCTATCAGCTGATCTCTTATCATCTTGTTCTGAAGCAGACCAAAATTGCAGTGCCCTGCTAATTCCCGTAGCACGGGTGTATATTGTCGGATTGACTCACCCGCCAACTAGCTATGGTGACGAAAGTAAAACTGCCGTAAAAGGACGCTCTGTGTTCCAGAAAAGTGCCTCTTCAGGGCCTGAACTGCCACATCGTATGAGCCGGTTGCCTCCAATGTATGAAAAACATGCTGCCTTTCTGTGCCCAGGCAATGGAACAAGAATGCACGCTTGCGTGCGTCAGGTATGGAGTTCAAGCCAAGTGCGATTAGATAAGTTTGAAAAGACTCAAACCAACGAGTCTGAGGCACATAAGGATCACCATGTAAAGGTAAGAAAGAAGGTGGTGGTGGCAGCAAAAGTTCAGCCATTCTCGCCACCAAATGTCGTGTCTACAAAGTACACCGTTTTTCACTTGCTAGAACACTCTTTATTTTTTAAGTCTCGAAATCACAACAATCGAAAGTGCGCACTATTCTCACACATGCACAAACACATACTGTATGTGCTCACTTTCCATGCGCACATGCAGTTACTGTACCATTATAAACATCATGTTATCCAACATTGACCTCGGACGGTCTGGCTGCACAGTTTGGCGGCAGCCAAAACGGGGGTCGGCAGAAAGGAGTTCGTGCTGCAGAGACTCCGCCGGCAACACCTGTCATGTGTGAGCCGGGGTGACAGAAGGTGGTCGGCTGCGATCAGGTCAAGAGAGACTGCAACTCTATTTTAACAGATTTATTTATTATGGATTTTATCTCCACGTTTTACTGATTTTATGGATTTGGTTTTTTTTTTGAACACTGCACAATGGACATTTTTGGTTTTACTTTTGTTTTGGATTTTTTTTTAACAAAAGCACCTAAGCATTTTACACCATCCCCTGGCGTCAATGAGATTTGTCCTCATTTGTCAGCTCATCTCCTCAGTCATAACTATCGATGGTGTTGGTTCAACAGATTCCCATATGGCAAGAGGGAGTCTGTAGGGGACCAGCATCGTCACATGTACCAAATCTAAATCTACAGGTACTATAAGTATTGTACTGCAGAGGCCACAGTTACTGTACCCATTTTCATTTCCAAAGTATTACATTATGCCAACCACAGTAAAATGCAACACATTGGCCCACACATGTTGACCTGCTTCTCTCATGTTCAAGCCATGGTTGATGACATGGTCAACTAGTGTTGCCTGCATCTCATATTTGAGACCCTCCTCTTGCTCTGTGTTTCTGCCTTCTTCTCTGCTTCCTCAGTTGCCTCCATGGTGCTCCATTGGGTAGCAGATAGGCACAGAATCTTCATCACTTGCCTTTGTATTCAGTTCACTGCTCAGGCTGAATAACAATGTGGAAACTCATTGGTTGAACCCTGCCTAACAGGTATGTCAAATTCCTCCATTGTGGCTTTGCCCTATATATATGTTATATTACTTAGGACAAAGTAATTTAGACTAATATATTACCAGCCAAACCCAATTTTAGGTCAAAATATGCATATGCATAATTATATATATACTCTACCGCTCAAACGTTTTACAACACCTTTAGTTTTTCTTTAAATTTAATGAGCCGAAATGCTGAAAAGAGAAGCAATAAATTGCCGGAGGTTTACATTTTAAATTTGGCTTCACAAACACTGAAAATGAAAATATTACAAATGGGCCTTCTTCAGGGACCAACTAATAGGTTACCACCTAAAGATGCTCTGCAGCAATTAAAGTAAATGGAGCCTTTCAAATTGAAGCAAACAATTTGCACAAATGTTTCAACTTCTGTTGATTACTTCATAAACTTCTGTCTCTCTTAAAGGAGAGTTGGAGCAGACTGCATTATTACACCTTCTGACGTACTGCTTGGACAATATTACATTGGCAGTAGTGTATATGCATACTCTGAAGGAACTATCTGTTATGTATAGTGCAGCAGCGGTTTGTGTTCACAGTATTGTACGTATTTGCCCATGTACATTGTCGGCCTGGTGGTCTGTTGCCACCTTTATTTATTTGGTTTGTTTTCAGTCTAACACCTCTTACTGTAAATATGATATCATTATCACATTGAATGGCACTGGTAGAGAACTGTGTAGAAAAGCTCTGCAGTATTTGTTCTGTGGAGCTCTGTGCTATGTTGCTGATTTCCAAATGTAGGTGTTATCTAACATAGCATTAACAGAAGGTGATATGAGAGTTCATCATACTTTGTACTTAGTGATTGAAATCTGTACAATCAGAAAACATCATCGCACTAATGCAATATTATTTGAAAACGTACAGCGTCAGATCGGGTGTGAATTTATGCTGATGCTGTTAGTTAGGGTCAGAGCCAGGTTGGGGAGGGAGGGGAGAGTGTGAATGTGACTGAGAGAATAAAACTGAAAAAAAGCTAACTTTTACAAGTACCATAAATTTACACCTGATCTGACACTGTTCCTTTTCAAATAATATTGCATTAGTGTGACAATGTTTTCTGATTGGTACTATTCAGGTCATCAAATGAATTCTTTAAAATGTCACATATACTTGTCTCTTTCTTTTTTGCCCAGTGCTACGTTGACATCATGCACCAGAAGGTGTGAGCTTATTCAGTGCAATCAGGAACACGCACGTGGTCGGTTGCTACAACATGCCTAACCTGGCAGCGATCAATGCACATGTACTATGCAATTGATGCATAGGGTCCACTGAAAAAAGAAGAGTGTTCTTCACTCACCTTGCAGAGGAGCTTCGTCATCGCTACAAAAAAAGGCGATGAAAAAATAAAAAGAGGATGCAACATCAACAAGCTTCTGTTCCAAGACCACCGCTTCCCCCAGGAAAGCAAACTCAGTCAGTGTCAGGCATCCCTTCAGTGTAATAGGAACCACAGCATAGAGAAGCGTGTACATTGCAACAGGTACACATGTCGTAAATGTTGGAAGGACAGTCCTTGGGTGTGTGGGAACTATTAACATTTGAATTTGATGATTGCATATAGCACTGAACTGACCTCTCTGTACTATTCTTTCCCCTCCATGTCCTGGAGTACAAAAGAAACACCACCATAAATCAAAATGTATGTGGAGAAATATAAAATAAAACACCACTGATTACAATTGCAAGATGGTATGTGAATGAAAATAAATAATATGAATAATGTTGCATCCGTGCCACAATGTTTTCTGAAATGTACTATACAGGTCATAAAATGAATTATTCCAAATATCATATATACCTATGTCTCTGTTTTTTTGTCAGTGGGGCTTTGATATCATGTACCATAAGGTGCATACTAATTTAGCATAAGCAGGAACACTCAATAAAATTAAATAAAAAAAATCAAGTGACAATGAGATAGGAAGAAGGCAGATTCACCAGTGTTTGTGTGTCAGCTTGTATCCATCCAGATCAGAGAATGTCCAGTTCCATTGTCTCAAAACACCACTCACATCTACAGTTATTCCCAGTTTCAAATAAAAACTAACAGCGTCAGATCTGGGGTGGTGGGGAACTGTGTTGCGATCGTGACTGAAAGAATAAAAGTAAAAAGAAAAACGTTAACTTTTACAAGTAAAAGAAGATAAAGAAGAGTCTTCACAAAATAGAGAAAGGTTTGGGTATCGTCCCCCTATATTATCATCCAGACAATTGAAATACAGAAGTGATTCAGATTGACTTTGCAGTACAAAATGAATCAATTACTGTAGACAAGATGGCGTTTATATAACAAAATGTATGATGGGAGAGGAAATGGTTGGCAGGAAGTGATGAATGGAGGCGGGAACACAGAACCAGCGTCATCAGAGGTAGACAGAAGTAATGGATTGTGGAACTGGAATTGACATCATTGGAGTGGACAGGAAATTACATAATTTCAGCCATTTTAAAGCCGGAAATGGAGAGGTTTTATTTTTCTTTCAGTTTTTTGCAGGTAGAAAGAGATTCAGGTAAGTACCATGTGATATTCCCTGGTCTCGCGAGATTTCACTTACCTTTAGGCTCTTTGACTGCCTCCAACTCGCACGTGTGTGACAACATTTACAGTGGCTGTTACAGACGCAAATCACATGTATGTGTTTATTGTATAATATTAACAATAAGAGCAGCTCACTACTCAAAAACATGAAAAGAAAAACATGTGTTTACATAGATTGTTGTTCACACAGAACACACACGAAATGTATGTATTCCAAATAATGATATATTATTTACCCTCTACAACTCCAGCAATTCACTCCAACATAAACACTGATTACTGAGAACCTTCTTTGCAAATTGAGCTGCAGTGGTGGGTGAGGGGATGGGATAGCAGGCTACTTGTTGATCGACACATTTACAAGACAAAAGACGCTGACGGAGAGGTGCAAAGGGATTTAAGGTGGACTGGGACTACAAGTTTTTTGGTAGGCTTTGGTAATTCTAGTGTTAAATGCCACAGTAAATAACAAAGGAACATTAATTGGGCAGACATCATTCTTCCATTTTCTGCTAGGTATCCTTGATATGTGTGGTATTAAATTTGACAAAATATTTGTTAAAACCACACAGTTTACTGCATCAGTGCCACGGTGAGAATATATATTTGGTTCCCTAATTAACAGACTTGCAAAAGGGCATTTTCTTGACTGTTGCCTCTGCTTTTTTCATTTTCACATATAATTACAGATTACATCTTTCCTTATTACTCCACAGTCGTTGTTCACCAGATAAGACCACATCTCATAAGACCATGAGTCTGAAGAAATTGATTCATTGTATAAATACTGCAACTCTTGCTTTGTGTGTCTGGTACTTTAATACTCATTCACTGCTGTCTTCTTCTGTATTTTTAATTGTTTTTTTTTTACTGTATGATAAGGGCACTATACTAAGTAAAGGATTGCTTTCTCAGAAGAAAGACTGTTTTTTTTTTTATCCCTTCTTATGGTTCTCCATTCACTCTCAAGTTATTGTAGTGAAAGCCTGAAAATGATGATGACATAAAGGCCGAGTAGACCCAGAGAAGTTACTCATTGTTAAAGGCAGACAGCTGAACAGGATCCCTTCAGCCTTTGTGAAGTCTTTCTGTTAGCCCCTAGAATCACATTTTAGATTTCTTATTTTATTTTAGCATTATGTCTGGTGCACTCTATACATCTTCACACAAAACTGCTGAAATCTATTTTTTATCCAGACAAGCTTATTATCTTTTTCAGCACTGTCGATGCTGCACAGCATTTTTTAATAGAAAATATATTAGGCTGCTCTTGTAACTTACTTATACTCTTCTCAGTTATAGATGGAGAGATGGAGGCTTTTTCCTGTGTAAAAAGATGGGATTGACACTCACTCCTCTGGAAAGCACATTTAAACACCAAGTGGTTATAAATACCAGCTATTATGTTGCTTATAATGGCATCATTGCCACCAGTTCTTTACTTAAATAGAATGCAGAGGACTATGAAATGCTGCAGTTGCATAATGGCTTTACCCTTTTGGAAATACTCCCAAACAGACATCTCGGCTGCAGAAATGTATGTGATAATAAGCAGTTAAACCAAGGAAGAATTAAAAAAAACATTCAGAAAAGCTGATAACCATGAGTTACATGTTCCAGATCCATCATACAGGCAAAATGGTTTCATAGTATTAACTTGGTGGTCATAAAATTTTAAGGGAATCTAAAAGCAAAAGTGCTAACTGACCAAGACAGGAGAAGCTTAGTATTCGGTGTCAGCAAAAAGACAACGGTGTTACAAAAAATGTAATGCATGCTCAGTAGATGATGAGAGGCTGTGGCACAAAGGTGTTTCCCAAGTATTAAGTTAAAGGAAATGCTATTACACAGAATTAATAAACAACAACCCTTAATCAAAATAAATACCATTTATTTAAGCACATATGTATAACATAATTGTTTCCTAATTTTTCAAGCATTGTAGCACCACATAAATACAGTAAGTAACTTGTTTAAGATGACACAGTAAGTCCAAGATGGGGACCGAACCAGCATCCACTACAACAGCTGCTATACAATGTTGTCTTGCAAAACCATAAGCTGGCTTTAATAAACCAAACTGCTAACACTTCACACCACAAGAGACAATAGACAGATAACAAGCCTTGAAGCCAGCGAGAGGCTGGTGATGCTTTGGTGTAGAAAGCAAGCTGTGTGCTAACAGGAAGTCTGGAGAGGAGCTGATATGGGTTCAGAGCCAAACCTTGTGTTCAGTGATATAGACAGCAGTCTAGGACGCATCAAAGTGGCAGACATGAGTAGTTTATGCATTACCACTATTAATATACTGTATATTTGGCAGATGCTTGTTCCCCAAGACAACTTGAAAAATCAGGTTAAACTTTAATGCATTATTATGATTTGAAATCTGCTGAATATAATTGAAGGTTGGTTAAGCTTTGAGCCTATCATGTAGGTACTGGGAACTGGGGGGGGGGGCAGCCCTCATTTCACTCCCGATGTACACCCAGAATGAAACAGAGACAAACTCCAAGGATTTAGCATATGATTGATAAGCACTGTAACTCCCCTGACATGCTTATTCATTTTCTAGCAGGATAGCCTGTGTAGCATTGGTGTGCGGTGATGGGGTGCTGTTATGCAAGCAATAGGTGCCTCTTTTAGGTGTGAAAAGCACCTACTGCAATAGCCACCTCAGTCTGTCCATCTGTCCACATGAAACAACTTGGCTCCCACATAACCAGTTTTGTTGCAATCTGGCATAGTTATCCTTCAAGGATATCTGTCAAGACAGTTACATTTTCATTGAGATATTTCAAATACAACACGCTGTACATATTTAAAAAATTTCAAAACCTTCCATTAAAAAGCATTGGCATATTGCCAATTAGTCTTATCTTAAAGCAGAGAAACATTCTGTATGACTTAAGTGACAAATCAGTTCACTTTTTCAAGAATCCCCTTTGAGCTGTAACTTGAACTTGCATATATATATATATATAAATATAGTGAGAACCAGACTCAACGGGGACAGACACCAAGACAGCTTATGTCCAAAACACACATGGTTTTATTTTCCTTAACAATTACAGTGCACCAAACTCACAGTCCTTCCTTCTCTCTTATTCTTTTCTTGCCACCTCCACTTCTCTCTTGTAAGTTTCATCTCACTCTCTCCCAATTCCGGCTCCTCAGCTGGAATGAAGCGGCCCCTTTTATGCAGTACCGGGATGTGCTCCAGGTGCTTCTTGACAGTTGAAGTACACCGGCTGTATTTGCCTCCTGGCCTAGCAGCACTCCCAATTGTGGCGGAAGTGCTGCCGTCCATGACTCTGGGAACATTTGGGTGGACCGTGGTGGTGGCCACATGCCTCAACCATGTGGAGCTTCCCGGCTCCAAACATGTGGCCTACCTGCGAACCAGGGTGGTTGCCTTCTCGTGTCCTGGTGGAGGTATTGGTCCTCTTCCGGTCCTTCCACCTTCCAGGCATCCCGGCCGCGCAGACACAATATATATAAAATAGTCAATCAGTCAGTCATTGTCCAACCCGCTATATCCTAACACAGGGTCATGGGGTTCTGCTGGAGCCAATCCCAGCCAGCACAGGGCAGGAACAAACCCCAGGCAGGGTGCCAGCCCACCATAGGGCACACACACAGAACGATTTAGGACCACTAATGCACCTACCCTGCATGTCTTTGGACTATGGGAGGAAACTGGAGCACCTGGAGAAAACCCACACAGACACAGGGAGAACATGCAAACTCCATGCAGGGAGGACCCGGAAAGCAAACCCAGGCCTCCTTACTGTGAGGCAGCAGCACTACCACTGTACCACTGTGCTGCCGTCATTGCATACTGAGAGACCATTCTGTACTGTTAGGGTAAGTTTCTGTCCTACTGATGGCTCATGCCTGATGCACAGTCTCAAAGACCCGGTTTTTGGAAAACTTTATCATAGTGCCAAGAACATACACTGTGCGTTCACCAAAGGAAATCATCACTTCCTTGTTGTAATCATAGATCTTGAATAGGATATATAGTATATATTATGCACAACACATTGTTCCAGCAAAAGTTTTATTTACAGCAGTCAATGATTCAATTCAATGTATTTCAATAAAATGTATTCTTATGTAAACAATAATTGTTAATATGGCATGAAAATGAAATGGATATACACACCGACATTGGCAATCTTAAATTGTCTCTAGTGTCTGCTTGGTGTGTGTGTGGGTGTGTGTGTGTGCCCTGCAGTGGGCTGGCACCCTGCCCAGGGTACATTCCTGCTATGCGCTCTGTGTTGGCTGGGATTGGCTCCAGCAGACCCCCGTGACCCTGTGTTAGGATATAGCAGGTTGGATGACTATACACACAGAGCATAATGTGTCTGATCTTCTACACGGCTCCCAGTGACCTCATGTACTACCTGTCTGTTTATTCACACTGCTCAAGTCAGAAGTAACATCATCTGTGCTCACTTTCCCTAACTTTGTAAACTGATCCAAGCCAGAATCCTTCTGGAGACTTGCTGGTAGCCAAACATCCATGACAAAAGATTTTATTAAAGATTTTTTAAGATTTTTTGTGCTTGCAGGTATGTACTCTCTACATGCATCACCCTTTTCACACTTTGCACCAGAATGAATGGTGTCATGCTTTTGCATATGGTGAAAAACACTGGAGATAATATAAAAACATATGTGGCAATGGCATGCCCTTCAATGGTTGAGAAACACCATTTACCTCCTGAATTTTCGGTTTCACTGCAAATTCAATTTTGTTTGAGTCATTTCACTCATGACTATTGATAACAGTAATTCAAGTTGTGCTGCTCAGAAGTTTTATTGGTTAATTTTAGACCCGGGTGTTTAAATTCTTTCCTAAAAAGTCTCAGTGGCTGAAGCATTTGATTATATATTTACCCTGAGTGTAACGTAGAATGCATTGCCTTTATCAGAGGTCGTCAAAGCAGCTCTTCACTTAACTTGCATTTTTAGGGTGGCAGTCCCTTAATTATATTTATTTCAGAGTGGGTGCTCCTTTGTGTCAATTAATCATTTTTTTACAGTGCTGTTCTATCAGAAAATAAAGAAACCTGCCAACCAAAGGGTCTGGTCCACCACCACACCTTCCCAGCATTCCACGTCCCTAATTTCAAATACTGCTCTTTTTAATGTCCGTGCAAGCCTCCGTTTGTCTAACCCATTTCTCTGTTTTATTTGGAGATTTTGGAAGACCTTTTTGTTGCAGTATACAGGGACTAAAAACCCCAAATCTTTATGACTTGTGTGTTTACTTTCTACAGTGGTGTAGTCGGCAGGATAAAGCCCAAAAAAAATGTCTGAAGGGCTGGACTTAAATACGGTCCTCAACACCATGGCCAACAAACTCCAAGCACTGGAGCAGGAACAGGTGACGATGACGGCGGAGCTTGCAAAAGCCCAGAGACGGCTGGCAGCAGCAGAGGCAGCAAGACCGGAGCCCGCAAGGCCCTTGCCTCCTCCTATCATTCCCCTCTTGGAGGTGAATGATATAGAGTCGTACCTCTCGATATTTGAGAGGACGGCTACCCGCAACCAGTGGCCACGGGCGGAGTGGGCTTCCATTCAGGTCCCGTACTTGAAGGGCCTGGCACAGCGGGCCTATCATGACCTCCCGGAGGAGGAAACCGCCCAATACAACCTCCTTAGGGCCGAGATCTTCAAACACTACAGCGTAACCTCCAGCCAGCAGGCGAGGGAATGGCGGCACTGGAAGTTTGACCCCAGCGGCCCACCGAGAGCCCAGGCCTTTGAGTTCTGGGGTAAAATCAGAAGCTGGCTATGGCCAGACATCAACCAGGCTCGACAGGTGGTAGAGCAGGTTGTGTACAAGGCGTTTATATACGCCATGCCTGATTATCTCGCCCAGCAGGTCCAGAGGCATCCATTTAAGGACACGAATGGCCTTTTGGAGGTACTCAAGAGACAACTGGCGGTAAACGAAATCGGGGACTCTGAGAAGCCGGATCGTGGGGTCCTACAGGGACGTGTGGCCACCCCAGAGCCCACCTGCCGCGCTGCGGAGGCTCCGGCTAGACTAAGGGACAGGCTGCCCATCCCACTGCGCTGTTTCAAGTGTGGCAAGGTGGGGCATATCGTCAACTCCTGTCCCCACAACGTGGAGTCCATGGACTGCAGCTGGATCAAGTGTGAGAGGTACTGTGCCCTGTCTAGTCCTCTGGTGGTCTGCAATATGGGAGTGGTGTTGGTAAACGGGCACTCAGTGGTGGCTCTGTTCGATTCCAGGAGTAACATCACTATTGTTGCTCACTGTTATATTTTACCGTGACAGTGGCGAGCACCTAACTCGAAAATTACGTGTGTACATGGGGTGACCAAGACATACAAGTCTGCAAAGTGCTTCATAACCTGGGAAAGGGAACCTAGAGAGATGTTTGTTGCGGTGTTGCCCAAACCTCCCTTCCCGGTCATACTACAACAACAACAACAACAACATTTATTTATATAGGACACTTTCATACAAAAAGTATCTCAAAGTGCCTTACATACTGAAGAAAAGAAAAATAAAAGACAAAATAAGAAATTAAAATAAGACAACATTAGTTAATATAGAAAAGGAGTAAGGTTCGATGGCCAGGGTGGACAGAAAAAACAGAAAAAAACTCCAGACGGCTGGAGAAAAAAAATAAAATCTGCAGGGGTTCCAGGCCACGGGACCGCCCAGTCCCCTCTGGGCATTCTACCTAACATAAATGAAACCGTCCTCTTTGTAGTTAGGGTTCTCACGGAGTTACTATCTATCCATCATTGTTGGAACATCATGGTGCTTTGAGTAGATGCGCCATCACCAAAAGGATACCGGAAAAAGAAACAGAAGAAAGAGTAGGGGTTAGTACAGATTTTAGAGCCACCATTAATAGCTATTATAATGAGTTGGAGATATAGAGCATCAGGATTTTGATTACAGTGAAATTATGAGAAAGCCATGTTAAAATACAGTGATCCCTCACTATATCGAGATTCGACTTTCGTGGCTTCACTCCATCGCGGATTTTAAATGTAAGCATATCTAAATATATATCACGGATTTTTCGCTGGTTCGCAGATTTCTGCAGACAATGGGTCTTTAATTTATGGTACATGCTTTCTCAGTTTGTTTGCCCAGTTGATTTCTTACAAGGGACGCTATTGGCGGATGGCTTAGAAGCTACCCAATCAGAGCATGTATTACATATTAAATAAAACTCCTCAATGATATACGATATGCTTCCCGCGCGGTGCTTGATTGTTTGCTTTTCTCTGTCTCTCTCACTCTCTCTGCCTGACGGAGTGGTTATGAGCATAGGGGCTGTTTGCCTAAAGCAGGGCTATTCAATTACAATTTCAATTGGGCCAGATTTTCAAAGCAATAAATTTAGCTGGGCCAGACATTTTCAGCAGCTTGTAAGCAGCAGGTAATGATAAATTTTAAATCAACACAAATGAATATATTTAAACAAAAATAATGTTTATTCCTTATTTATCTTTTACATTTGGTCATCTCACCTCTGAAATAAAAAATAAACATTTTGCTCACATCTGACCCAGGCAAATCTCAAAGTGCATAAAATCAAAATGTGCACAGTAATAGCAATAATATTTGTTTCCCTTTTGAACTGAGATCTATGAAATGTTTAAGAGCAAGGCATCAGGTATGGTGTGAAAGTAGATTGGTACATTTATTTTAATGATTTGTCTTTAAAATGTCTTTTTACAGAGTTCTTGGTATCAAGTAATAAATTATTAATAATAATTATTACTATTATTTTTTTTTACTTAATCTTATTTTTCTTGTTTCTTTGTTGATAAGCTCCCATTGAAGAATTTATTGGTAACAGAACATATAGTGCGTACACCAAAACAACTGAAGTAACAACTAACAAACTGGCATTTTTGATATGGTAAAGTGACTGTAATACACTTGCAACCTTAAAACGCAGACTTCATCACATTGCTGGGTGTGACAAAACATTAGGCAGGAGACTGCTCACACGTTTACTGATGGACAGGCTGGCATTTTGCATGGAGTATGCATTAAATCAAAAGAGAAACAGCATGCAAAGATGCGCGAACACAAGGAGATCAGTGACAATCGCACCTTAGTGTGACTGCATGAAATCAGAAGGGACTACTGAATTCCACGGGGCACAGAGATCTTCATAACAAGGGGCCTATATAATAGGCAGAGGAATTTCAAATGTTTTGCATGCCTACTTTTTGTTTTGATGACCGGTTGCGTTATATTCAGCCCTTCATTCATTATTCTGGCACAAGTGTAACCAGCCTCTCATTGAAACTCACCATTTGGAATACACGGCCATCCTATTAGCAGCACCATGTACTTAGAAATATTTTCTTGCATGCGTGTCCAAGACATTATTTTTGCCACACATCCCTCACTCCCAGCGCAGGATATAAACTAGCCTTTATGCGGCTCAGTAATATGCAACGGAAAAGCCCATATTTACACATATGTTAACAAAAAATGGTTTTTGAATCTGTTACAATATAATTTGTTTAAAGTTTCAATGTTTTCATTCCCAAATGGTGAACTAAATAGAAATGATAATCACCAAAGCCTATTTTTGGTTGTATTTGCGATCAATTTTAGTTGCAGTCTGGAGCTCTGGTGGGACCACAGGCTGGATCACTCAGCGGTTGGTTCTGGACTACATGTGGCCCATGGGCTGCCATTTGAATAGGCCTGGCCTAAAGGATACGGACGCTCCTCTAAAAAATGCCGCTTTATCGTGGTGCTTCGGCATACTTAAAAGCCCAAAAGCACGTATTGATTTTTTGATTGTTTGCTTTTTTCTCGCTCTCTCTCTGACATTCTCTGCTCCTGACACGCATTCTTTGAAGAGGAAGATCTGTTTGCATTCTTTTAATTGTGAGAAAGAACTGTCATCTCTGTCTTGTCATGAAGCACAGTTTAAACTTTTGACCAAAGGGTGTTATTTCATGTCTAGAGGGCTCTAATAATGTTAACAGTGTGGTAGAGTTTATAAGGGCTTAAAATATATAAAAATAACCATACAAACATATGGTTTCTACTTTGCAGATTTTCACCTATCGCGGGGGGTTCTGGAACGCAACCCCCGCGATCGAGGAGGGATTACTGTAATGTGTTTTCAGCAGTTTTTTAAAGTGCTCTACTGTATTAGCCTGGCAAATTCCTATTGGCAGGCTATTCCAGATTTTAGGTGCATAGCAGCAGAAGGCCGCCTCACCACTTCTTTTAAGTTTTGTTCTTGGAATTCTAAGGAGACACTCATTTGAGGATCTAAGGTTATGATTTGGAATATAGGATGTCAGATATTCCGATATATAAGATGGAGCGAGATTATTTAAGGCTTTATAAACCATAAGCAGAATTTTAAAATCAATTCTGAATGACACAGGTAACCAGTGTAGCGACATCAAAACTGGAGAAATGTGTTCGGATTTTCTTTTCCTAGTTAGGCTTCTAGCAGCTGCATTCTGCACTAGTTGCAAATGATTTATGTCTTTTTTGGGTAGTCCTGAGAGGAGTGCGTTACAGTAATCTAGTCGACTGAAAACAAACGCGTGAACTAATTTCTCAGCATCTTTCATTGATATAAGAGGTCTAACTTTAGCTATGTTTCTTAAGTGAAAAAATGCTGTCCTAGTGATCTGATTAATATGTGATTTAAAATTCAGATTACAGACAACAATTACCCCTAAGCTTTTTACCTCCGTCTTGACTTTTAATCCTAATGTATCCAGTTTATTTCTAATAGCCTCATTGCATCCATTACTGCCAATCACTAAGATTTCAGTTTTCTCTTTATTTAACTTGAGAAAGTTACTATTCATCCTTTCTGAGATACAAGTCAGACATTGTGTTAGTGAATCAAGAGAATCGGGGTCATCAGGTGCTATTGATAAGTACAGCTGTGTGTCATCAGCATAGCTGTGGTAGCTCACGTTGTGCCCTGAGATAATCTGACCTAATGGGAGCATGTAGATTGAGAAGAGCAGCGGACCCAGGATAGAGCCTTGTGGAACACCATATTGGATATCATGTGTCTTCGAGTTGTAATTCCCACAACTAACAAAGAATTTTCTCCCTGTCAGCTAGGATTCAAACCAATTTAAGACACTGCCAGAGAGGCCCACCCATTGACTAAGGCGATTTCTAAGAATATTATGATCAATGGTGTCAAATGCGGCACTCAGATCTAAGAAGACGAGAACAGATAAATGGCCTTTGTCTGCATTTACCTGCAGATCATTTACTACTTTAACGAGTGCAGTTTCTGTGCTGTGATTTGTTCTAAAACCCGACTGAAATTTATCAAGAATAGCATGTTTATTTAGGTGGTCATTTAACTGCAGAATGACTGCCTTCTCCAGAATTTTACTTAAGAAAGGCAGGTTAGAGATAGGTCTTAAATTTTCAAGAGCCGAGGGGTCGAGATTATGTTTCTTAAGTAGGGGTTTAACTACAGCAGTCTTAAGACAGTCTGGGAAAACCCCCGTATCTAATGACGAATTTACTATGTCAAGAGCATTATCAATTAGCATACCCGATACTTCTTAAAAATAATTTGTTGGTATTGGGTCAAGGACGCAGGTGGATGGTTTTAATTGAGATATTATTTTTTGTAAAACAGGTAAATATACTAGGACAAGATTGGTCGAAAAGTAACCACGGTAAAACTGTTGCCACTCCGAAACCCAAGCAGGGCCTGGTTATAGACGTGCTAAGGCCCCTGCCAGCTGCTCCCAATCCATGCGCAGCAGCAACTAATGATGACGCAGGCAGGCTGGGGGAGCTGTTTTCGGATACGAACCTCAACCCAGAAGTGCCACCATGGTAGCCTCCGGGTCGAGACGAAGCTATCCCCGCCCCAACAATGCCGAAATTGGTATTCCACACCGGCATAATTTAAGAGAGAACAGTGGAATGATGATTCCCTGAAGTTTGCCCGGAATGCTGTAGTGTCCGTGAACGACATATCGTTAGCTGATTCCACTCCACTGGGACCCTACTTTGTATTAGACAATGAATTGTTATATCGAGTTGCGAAACACAAAGGTGAGGTTGCGGAAGTTGTTGCTAGTCCCACGGACCTAACGGCAGCAAGTGTGCAAACTAGCATATGCCCACCTCTTAGGTGCCCACCTCGGGGCCGAAAAGACTCAGAAAATGTTGAAGCTCCAGTTTTACTGGTCCAAAATTAACAAGGAGATCCGACGTTTCTGTCAGTCCTGCCCGGTCTGTCAGCTGCGTCACATACCCAGGAGGGGCCGCGCTCCTCTCGTCCCGATTCCCCTTATTGATATACCCTTTGAGCGGATTGGTGTCGATCTCGTTGGACGCCTGGAACCTTCGATGTGAGGCCATAAATATATTTTGGTGATGGTCGGTTACACAACTCGATATCCTGAAGCAGTTCCCTTGCGAGCTGCCAATTCAAAAAATATTGCACGAGAACTGGTAGGTCTTTTTTCCATGGTGGGCATACCTAAAGAAGTCCTAACGGACTAAGGTGCGCCCTTTACATCAGATACGTTCAATGAAGTAGCCAAGTTACTCCGTATTAAGCATCTCAGGACATCGGTATACCACCCCCAGACAGATGGCTTGGTGGAATGCTTTAACCAGACCCTGAAACAGATGCTCCACAAGGTAGTCAACGCGGACGGTAGGAACTGGGACCAACTTTTACCGCTGGTGCTTTTTGCGTACCAGGAGGTGCCACGAGCCTCCACTGGGTTCTCCCCCTTTGAACTCCAACCCCAAGGCATATTAGATGTCTTAAAAGAAAGTTGGGAAGGGTAGGTGCTTCCCTCCACCAACATCCTAGAACATAGTGCGCAGTTACGAGATAGATTGGAAAAAATATGGCCCCTCCTAAAAGAACATACATCATTGAAGAAAGCCATAGCCCCTGGTCCAATCCTATCATCCTCATGCCCAAGCTGGACGGCTCCTGGAGATTCTGTAATGACTGGGCTGAAGGGGGGAGTCATGTCAGTCACGAGCGCATGGGGAGCAGCTGAAGGACCCGACGCGCATCATTACAACTCGTGCCAGGGGACAAAGGCTAGGTACTAACCTCTCTCTCTCTTTTCCCATAGAAAGGACGAAGCACCGCTGGCATGATCCATCCCGCATAAACAAAGCACCATCACTTCCAGGTTCCTTTCTTCCCTCTGGACCCCTGTTGATGACATCCAATACCCATCCACCACCACGCCTTCCCAGCATTCCACGTCCCTAATTTCCGGTCCAGCTCTTTTTAATGTCTGTGCAACCGACCCTGTTTGTCTAATGCATTTCTCTCTTTTATTTGGAGATTTTGGAAGACCTTTTTGTTGCAGTATATGGGGCCTAAAAACCCCAAATCTTTATGATTTGTTTGTTTACTTTCTACACAAGTAAAAACTGTTAAAGTGTCATTTTAACTCATTAAGATTACAAAAATGAATTCACTCAGTAACAGATTTGGACAATACTGAAGTTTTAAAATATGAAATTCAGTCAGTCAGTCAGTCAGTATCCTAACACAAGGTCACGGGGGTCTGCTGGAGCCAATCCCAGTCAACACCGGGTGCAAGGCAGGAACAAATCCCCGAGCAAGGTGCCAGCCCACCGCAGAAAATATGAATTCTTCTAATTTTAAATATTTTATGCAATCCCAATTGGCCTTGTGTACAAGAAAATATATCATTTTGGTTTTTCAAATTGTTACATTGGAGATTGCATTACTGTCTTTATACTTCATCAGGTTAGACATTTTCTAAATGGCCAATCATGTTCTGTGTGTGGACACGCAATTGTCATTCCCACTAGTGTTTTCTCATCAAACATTTGCTACTTTATAGGAAGCTTTTAGAAAGATGTCTTTACATCTCCACAAGAAGACAATTCTTTGGTAATCTGTATTACAAGACTAAATGATTAATCACATGTAATGTGTACACTTAATGTTTTTTTGTAGCTGAAAATCTTAAGTCATCAGATTCTTCCTTGTCAAAGCATGTTCATTTCTTTTTGTGTGTATGTTTTTGTTGGCATTGTATTTTTGTAGCTATTCTGAGGAGACATTGAAATAAAAAGTTAATTGCACTATGTACACATGATAATAATCTTAAACATGAGCATCCTTAGGTTAGGAGCACACACTGTTACAGTGCATTGCCGCACCCACCACACGACAAACCAACTATCTATCTATCTATCTATCTATCTATCTATCTATCTATCTATCTATCTATCTATCTATCTATCTATCTATCTATCTATCTATCTATCTATCTTTTCTTTAGCAGGAATGCGCGCTTGACACAGTAATGCTACAGTGTGGGAGCCTTAGCAGATGTGGACAGGCAACAGCTGACTGGAGCTTTCTGGCTTATGTGACTAATCTATGCAGTAAGCAAAGAACATTTCATAGTCCCTGAGGGGCCATGCTAATTCTTGTCAAATCAGCAATGGCAGTGCTAAATGACAGGTGTCTCTTGCAAATGTTTTAACTATTCAGTCCAAAAGGTTATTTATGCACAGTCTGAAAACGGGAAGGCAGAGCCACTGGTTGTCATAACATGTAATATAATATAACTTAGTGCTTTGAAAATGTTTGAAAACAGGCCAAACTTGCATTTTCAATCTAACTTGGAGCACAGCCAATGTCCAAATGCCTTCTTTTTATACAATAATGCATCATTATTATTGTATATTATGCCCAGTGGACAATAAAAGCAGTACCAGACTGCCTGCAATAAATCTATTTTTTTATATTGTACTGATCTATCTATCTATCTATCTATCTATCTATCTATCTATCTATCTATCTATCTATCTATCTATCTAATTTTCTTGGTATTTGTACTTTTTGAATTTATGTGGAAAAAAAATCAACTTTTTAAATTGTACATCTTAATGTTACTTAGTTTTACTCACTGTCACATTCTTGTGTCAAAGGAGTAGCCTGAATCTCTGTCTGATATAGAATGGATTTCATTTGGAGTAATTTCGTTTACCATGGTGTAACATTTAGTTACATGGATTAGAAAGATTCAAGAAATATCGGGGAATGAAATGGAGGAAGAGAATCAAAATGAAAGTCATTTAGATTTTTTTGGTAAAAAAAGGAAGGTTTATCTAAATCCAAAAATATGTTTATGGAGAGACCATAGTAAGGAGTATTTGAAAAACCTTATTAGAAACAATGGAAAAAGGAACACAACAAGCAAGGCAGGAACAAAATAGCAAAAGTAAGTTTTGCCCGAATAAACCACAAATAAGAAAGCTGTCAGGGGTTTGCAGACGTTTATATGTTTTATTGTTGAATTTGAGTTGTTAAGTGTTTCTGTTGTCACGCATTGGCATTGGAGGACTCCTTCAAGGGCTGGGGAAAGGTATGTAATAATCTGCTGAGATGAGAGGGGATGCTACCTCTGATTTTGTCCTGTTTTCCTTCTTCCTTCACAGCTCAGAGAAACCACCCAGTAAGGGCACTTAGCCATGCCCCTTGCCGGAGTTTCGCTATAAAAGACACGCAGCCTAAAGAGTGGCATCTTTTACCAAAACACCTGAATAAGCTGCACAGTGGAGCTTGAGATTAAAAAAAACTCTAAAGAAGGAGGAAATCCTGACAGGGGAGTAGCACAATGGTGCATTTTTTCTTTGCTTTTTATTTTTGTGCATTTTGTCTTGCAATGAATTAAAGGGACAGCCCAGTTGGTATTCCAAATTTTTGACTGATTCCAGTCTGTCCTTCCACCGCCTGACCACATTATCTATCTCTACTTGTCATTCTATGCTCTGTGTGTTTTGTAAGTGGCTCCCCAAGAGGTGGGGCCACCTGCCTATCACCCTGAGGGGGCTGCCCTCAGCCCTTTAAAGGCTAATAATAAAACAGTCCCTTGCGGTTCATTGAATGCACTTGGTAGTTTTGGTGAGTTATTGTGATTTATTATGCTTTTGTAAAAAACTTTGGATTTCTGACCTCTGCCCTGGTTTTGACCATTCCATTTGAATTTGTGTTTTTGGGACTTTGTTTGCTTTGGGATTTCCTATTTAAGGCAACTCTTGCTGTGTCTCTTGTGATCCTTGGAGTTTTTTGTTAAAAATAACGTTTCTGAATTTTTTTTTTTATTTATAAAGAATTTTCATCTGCCCTTTTGGTTACACCTTTTTGGGACTTTATGCTAAGGTTCCCTTCTTTTGCTCATGACAAAAGCAGTCCCTTCAAAAGTGAGTAGAAAAAAACACCACATCAGCCAGCAGATCTGCCCCAAATTCAAAATCAGAAGAAACGGAAATCAAAATGAAAAGAACAATGCCAAAACCGCTATTTCATCTTCCACCTGCAGCTTTGCCTTAAATACTCATAGGGAGAGGAGCATAATTAGGGGGCCGAGATAGAAGAACGAACAAAAAAACTAATACGTATAATCTTAATATAATACAACATTGAAAAATAATCAGTAAAAAACTTAAAGTCAAAACTAAACCATAAAATATAAATTGGCATCATATACAAAATAATATTTGCAAAATAACAGATAAAGTTTAATAGATAGAAAAAGCATTTAAGCCAGAGGAAAAAAGCTGACTGAACCATGACAGGAAACAGAAGAAATTGATAAGAAAATTGAAATTATTGTAAATTTAGAAAGGAAATATAATTAATATATGGTACATATAGAAGATCAATAGGAATGAAAGAGATTTTACAAGTGGTTACATTTATAAATGGTTGGTCTTTCCTCTAGATCATCTTTAATTTAATCCCTCTGGTGCCGGACTCACCGGGTCAGAATGTTTTTTAGGTTTACAATGAGAATGAGAATACAAATGACAAAATCCTATCACCAATGTTAACATGGAGACAAGAAAGAGTAAAACTCCAATAATAAACATTACTTCTCTTCCATTATCAGAAACAAAATATGTATATTATCAAGAGGACTTAACTTTATCACCACTTCTCATTATCATCCCTTGCAGACTGGATTTTTTTTTTTTTCAAACGTGCGCTTAAAGGCTTTTTTAAAGAAAAAAATTTAACTAAGCTTGATGATTCACCAGCTAAATCTAAATTTACCAACGATGGGGCAATGGAATCTTTTGCTGATATTTCCTGCTGTGGTCAAAATTTAATATCTTATTAAAAAAAGAAACATCCTCTAAAAGGACAATTCAGTAACCAGTCAGGAGAAAAGCTGTTCATTGTATCTTTTAATTACTGCCTTGGAGGGAACATTCGTCAGAAGCAGTGCATTATAGCATGGTCAGAATGACCAGAATGTTCAGAGAAACAAACAATAGATGTCCATTTTATAAACTATTGAATTTACACACAGTGTCAATCAATGCATACGTTTTACTCTGGTTGGTTTGTTGGTTTACACCCAAATATTTAAATAGAATAGAAGTCTATTATATTATATTCTGGTTCTTCTTAAACTTTTTGAGATGAGACACCACCCTTGAAATTTCTGTGCATATAACAATTGCCCATTCTAGTTTATAGGACATCTGTTGATTTCGTAGTCATCTCTTAGTCATCCTTCAGTACATTTTGTATATTACATCAACCTTTCTTCTGGTACATTCTTTATTTACTTGCCCATCTCAGTATTTTTCCTAAACCAAATCTTATATTTCAGTGTACATTTTGTAGTTCACTTGACCTTTCTTTGGTTTCCCACATTTATTAACCCTTTATGCTATTTCTTTAAGATGAATGCTATGTTACCCTAAAATTATTCTTCCACACTGCACATTAGTATTAAAGGATATTGAGCATATGGAGATGTGTAAGTAAAAACATTTTAGTAATATTTCTGGGGAAGGAAAAGGGGCTATTGGAAAATGCAATTAAGATCAATCAATTGATGTAAAATCAACAGATAAAGGAGGTGCTAGAGTTGTATGGAATAAGGAAAAATACATAAAGGAAGGTTTTAAACAGCTCTCAGCTATTAGGAGTTATGAAGTATTAGAATGTAATCCTATAATACAGGGGGCAACATTGACATAAGGAGGGGTATAACATGCTCACGATATGGAATTAATAGGTAAGCATGCAGCTGATTTTCTTACAGTCTCACAGACCCCAATGTTTTATTTATTGCCAAAAGTATGTAAGGATCTCAGTTATCCTCGTATGCATCCTATTATTTCCAAGGTGGGATCAATTTTTTAACCTATAACACAGCAGCATGATTTTAAATATTAAACACTTATTGAGATCAAAGTAAGCCATGATTAAGGGTTCGGCAGGTTTTATAATTAAACTAGCATAGCTGAAATACCCAGCGTTGCCCGGGAGTAAAATAAAGTGCGCTTTTTTTTTTAATTGTTTGATCTAAATATAATTAAAAAAATAACTTTAAAAATAATAATAAATTAACAAACAATGAAGACTCACTAATGTGCTTGTCTTGTATGTATGTTATCATCCAGGTCTCCAACTCTATTTAATTTCAAAAGCCACAGGCACGATGGCACTGAAACATAAAGAATGCTGGCAGTCACCTCCAGTTCACCATCTGGTGGTCGTTCCGAGTGTCAACTGGATGATAACATGCATACAAGACCGCCAGATCACCCCCCACCCTACCCAGAAGGGGGTGGGTTAGGGCTGATTTCACCCTACAGTATTTTTAGTCGACCAATGAGGAACATGTGTACCAAGTTTCATGAAAATCACTCCAGCCGTTCTGATGTGATGCTGGAACATACATACACACATTGACTTTTATGTATATAGATAGATAGATTAGAATATATTAAGTCAGATAATCACTGCAGACTGTATTTACTAACATTCCTTAGCAAGATGTAATCATTACTGTTAGCAGTATTTTATGAATGATGTTTTCTTTTTATGGGAAGGAACTAAGGATGAATTTTTTGATTTCTGTGATGAGCTTAATCAATGACATAATAATCTTAAGCTTATAGAAAATTTCAGTTATTGTTATATACACTTTTTTATATGATGGTGTTTCATTTTGATGAAGATCTTTGTTGTTCAGTGTTTACACTATTGTGTGAAAATGCTGTAGTTTCCATCCAAAGTCACTTGTAAAGAATATACTAGTTTCATAATTTATTTGCATATTTATAGAATTTGCTTAAAGAAGTAGGGCTTCATTAGTGCAGTCAGTAATATGCACAAAAAAAAACATTCTTGGAAAGGGAGATGCATTTGATGTCAGATATGCGTGTGGCGAGTTGTATAGAGGTTTTCCTTAATACAAAAAAGAAGACTACTAAGAATGCGTTAGTTTGTACTTTGACATATTCTCAACATTCACACATCTTAATATGAATATTCACGCATCTATTATAGATTTCTTCAATGTTTCAAGATCCTTTTTAGTGTTTACACTGTATCAGATGTGAAGTTTTCCCTTGAAAAAACAAGTCTTGACAAATATAAAGGTTTGGGGACCATCCCCGTATATTGCCCTTGGACAATATATAAGAAAAAAGAGATCAAAAGTCTTTGATTGCAGGATGGAGGTTTTATACAGAAAGGATTATGGGAAACAGGAAATGGTTGGCATGAAGTGACATCAGACAGGAACCTGAACCAACGTCATTAGGATGAGCCAGAAGTAATGTCATTGGTGATGGCCGGAAGTGATGTCATTGGAGATGGACGGAAGTGATGTTCCGTCGGCCATTTTGTATACCCTGAAGTGGAGGTAAATAAGTTCCTTCTGGCTTTCTGTGGAGAGAAGAGATTCAGGTAAGTACCACATGACCACTCCATATCTCTCGATAGTTCACTCACCTTTAGGCTCTTTGACTGCCTCCTAATCGCACGTGTGTGACACAGAACCTTAACAATGAATTTGTTAAAGCTGATTTGTTTTTTGTGTTTTTGTCATCAACTTTTTATTAAGTAAAGAGCAAATTGACAGGCTGTATTAATAAAGAGACGTAGCATACAAAGTAACTCAACCCATACACTCCCAGCCTCTCCCACCCAGCCTGAGAAAAATGAGGGAGTTACAAACTGAGATTTACACGATTGAGACACAGCAGAGCAGGATTCAATTACATTACTGCAAGCACCATTAAGCCTCACTGCAGACAACTCCACATGTAAAAGAAGAGCGTAGGCTTTGGGAGGAGGAGTAGCAGTGCAGTTTGGACATTTCTACTGTTTAAGGTGTTATTGTTGTAATAATGTATTTAAGAGTGACGCCAATATCATTAACAAGGTTTCAGTAGGTTTGTGGTTCTTAAATTAATATTTTATTTATGGGAATCAGGTATATACAGTAATTTAATAACATTTATATGTTGTCCATTTGCCCTAAGGATGGTTGTGAGGAAACGCTGAAACATGTTAGCTATCAGATTATACTTCATGTTTATATTGTAGAACTTTGTACATTGGGAAGCAAGATTATTTAATCCAATTGCCTTAAGAGACTTTACAATTAGAGGCTTTATCCTTATAACTGTATGACACTTTAGATTTTGCAAATTTGAATCTTGCTCATATATATTGCCAAACAGTGTACAGCATTAAACTGTGCAACTTACAGAAATGATTGCAGTGAATATGTAAATAATAATAAGCACAAACCAGAAATTCCAAATATGGACAGCCCATGTAATAATGCAGATATGTGTTTCTATAAGAATACTACTGCATGTATCTTCGCACTACATTGTGTCAAAACAAGCCCATGTGTAATTTCCCCCATCTCAATCACTCAACAAATTTAAGATAATTTTTGTATTTCGTCGCCAGCTTTGACACGTGGCCAAACAAACTTTACTTGTTCTCCTTATACAGAAAAGCAAGCAAAACTAATTCCCAATAAAGACAGAGTCCATCCATCCATCCATCCTCTTCCGCTTATCCGAGGTCGGGTCGCGGGGTAGCAGCTTAAGCAGAGAGGCCCAGACTTCCCTCTCCCCGCCACTTCTTCCAGCTCTTCCGGGAGAATCCCAAGGCGTTCCCAGGCCAGCCGGGAGACATAGTCCCTCCAGCGTGTCCTGGGTCTTCCCTGGGGCCTCCTCCAGGGAGGCGTCCAGGAGGCATCCTGATCAGATGCCCGAGCCACCTCATCTGACTCCTCTCGATGCGGAGGAGCAGCGGCTCTACTCTGAGCCCCTCCCAGATGACTGAGCTTCTCACCCTATCTTTAAGGGAAAGCCCAGACACCCTGCGGAGGAAACTCATTTCAGCCGCTTGTATTCGCGATCTCGTTCTTTCGGTCACTACCCACAGCTCATGACCATAGGTGAGGGTAGGAGCGTAGATCGACTGGTAAATTGAGAGCTTTGCCTTACGGCTCAGCTCCTTTTTCACCACGACAGACCGATGCAGAGCCCGCATCACTGCGGATGCCGCACCGATCTGCCTGTCGATCTCACGCTCCATTCTTCCCTCACTCGTGAACAAGACCCCGAGATACTTGAACTCCTCCACTTGGGGCAGGATCTCTCCTCCAACCCTGAGAGGGCACTCCACCCTTTTCCGGCTGAGGACCATGCTCTCGGATTTGGAGGTGCTGATTCTCATCCCAGCCGCTTCACACTCAGCTGCGAACCGATCCAGAGAGCTGAAGATCACGGCCTGATGAAGCAAACAGGACAACATCATCTGCAAAAGCAGTGACCCAATCCTGAGTCCACCAAACCGGACCCCTCCAACACCCTGGCTGCGCCTAGAAATTCTGTCCATAAAAGTTATGAACAGAATCGGTGACAAAGGGCAGCCCTGGCGGAGTCCAACTCTCACTGGAAGCGGGCTCGACTTACTGCGGCAATGCGGACCAAGCTCTGACACGGTTGTACAGAGACCGAACAGCTCTTATCAGGGGTCCGGTACCCCATACTCCCGAGCACCCCCACAGGATTCCCGAGGGACACGGTCGAATGCCTTTTCCAAGTCCACAAAACACATGTAGACCGGTCGGGCAAACTCCCATGCACCCTCAGGACTCTGCTAAGGGTGAAGAGCTGGTCCACTGTTCGCGACCAGGACGAAAACCACACTGTTCCTCCTGAATCCGAGGTTGACTATCCGACGGACCCTCCTCTCCAGAACCCCGAATAGACTTTTCCAGGGAGGCTGAGGAGTGTGATCCCTCTATAGTTGGAACACACCCTCCGGTCCCCTTTTAAAGAGGGGACCACCACCCGGTCTGCCAATCCAGAGGCACTGTCCCGATGTCCATGCGATGTTGCAGAGGCGTGTCAACCAAGACAGTCCTACAACATCCAGAGCCTTAAGGAACTCGGTATCTCATCCACCCGGGGCCCTGCCACCAAGGAGTTTTTGACCACCTCGGTGACTTCAGTCCCAGAGATGGGAGAGCCCACCTCAGAGTCCCCAGGCTCTGCTTCCTCGTGGAAGGCATGTTAGTGGGATTGAGGAGGTCTTGAAGTACTCCTCCCACCGACCCTAGCGCCCGAAGTGAGGTCAGCAGCGCACCATCCCCACCATATACGGTGTTGACACTGCACTGCTTCCCCTCCTGAGGCGCGGACGGTGGACCAGAATCTCCTCGAAGCCGTCCAAAGTCGTTCTCCATGGCCTCTCCAAACTCCTCCCATGCCCGAGTTTTGCCTCAGCAACAACGAAGCAGCGTTCGCTTGGCCTGCCGGTACCTATCAGCTGCCTCCAGAGACCCACAGGACAAAAAAGTCCTATAGGACTCCTTCTTCAGCTTGACGGCATCCCTCACCCGGTGTCCACCAACGGGTTCGGGGATTGCCGCCACGACAGGCACCGACCACCTTGCGGCCACAGCTCCGGTCAGCCGCCTCAACAATAGAGGCGGAACATGGCCCATTGGACTCAATGTCCCCACCTCCCTCGGGACGTGGTTGAAGTTCTGCGGAGGTGGGAGTTGAAGCTACTTCTGACAGGGGACTCTGCCAGCCGTTCCCAGCAGACCCTCACAACACGTTTGGGCCTACCAGGTCTGACCGGCATCTTCCCCCACCATCGAAGCCAACTCACCACCAGGTGGTGATCAGTTGACAGCTCCGCCCCTCTCTTCACCCGAGTGTCCAAGACATATGGCCGCAAGTCCGACGACACGACCACAAAGTAGATCATCGACCTGAGGCCTAGGGTGTCCTGGTGCCAAGTGCACATATGAACTCTCCTATGCTTTCCGTGACAAGCACAGAAGTCCAATAACAAAATACCGCTCGGGTTCAGATCGGGGGGGCATTCCTCCCAATCACGTCCTTCCACGTCTCACTGTCATTGCCCGTGAGCATTGAAGTCTCCCAGCAAAACGAGGGAATCCCCAGAAGGTATGCCCTCCAGCACCCCCTCCAGGGACTCCAAAAAGGGTGGGTACTCCAAACTACTATTCGGCACATATGCACAAACAACAGTTAGGACCCGTCCCCCCACCCAAAGGTGGAGGGAGGCTACCCTCTCGGCCACCAGGGTAGATCAAAATGATTTACAGTATATGTCATCAAAATGTCTAACTTCAAAATTATAAGTGACAGATGTAATCAGAAATTTATAAATATTAATCAGGTGTTAATGTGACAGCAAAATAAATGTCAATATATTAGCAAAATATGTAGTACTAGATAAGACATGAAATTTTATTCCACAGCCACCCTAAATCTGAAATTTTTGGATCATACTTTAGAAATGTCATTAGGTGACAGTTGGGTAAGACAAATTTAATTGTTGTCCAAATTAATTCCAGACATGCAATATTTTTTGTCTTTCTCTTCCATTGCCATGCTTGATGTATTCTTTTAAATCACTTGTTATGTATGTACCAGCGTGATCAAATTAAATGATCGAAAGTTATTTTAAATGCCCCTTCTAATTCCTGTCCCATTTTTAGCCAATGTATTATTTATTCATATTCTCAATCCACACTAAATTGTTATTAAACAAACAGGAAATTAAGCCCCTTTTATCGATAATTTTTAAACTAGACTCTAAAAAGTAATTGCTTTCTGATCATTCAATTTGAAATTACTTGTTTTAGTTATTTTTTCTATAGTGAAATCCACCTTTAGTATGCAGTAAAGTTCCTTGTGGATCAATTCTCTTTTTTGTATCATATACAAATTACACAATTATTATGATGTTTCTTTCTAAAGTTACATTGTTGCCAGTGCTACTGCAGTAGTATGTGTTTTTAATCAGTGCCACTTCATTTTCAAGTTTACTAAACATTTGATAACAGTGGTTCCTGTAACGTACACGTACTGGTGCTGGATACTAAAGGTGGATTTCCTACAACTTCAACATGTGACAAAAATATTTTTTTGTGATGATTACTATCAGTATTTGCAATATACAATTTTACAATAAGTATTTAAAAACATTGTAATACTCATATATTCATAAAAATTGCATGGGCCATTTCTGTAGTACTAGGGTGTTGTACCATGTTAGCCATTATTAATGTAGTGAAAAGTCAAGTAAATCGACACCTTTTATTGGCTAACTAAAGAGATTAAAATATGCAAGCTTTGGAGGTAACTTATGCCCTTTCTGAAAAGTTTGCATATTGTAATCTTTTATAGTTAGCCGATAAAAGGTGTCATTTTACTTGACTTTTCACTACTATGGGCCATTTCATTAAGGATGCACACATTGGTAGCAATGCGAAGTGGGTAAAACAATCCTAGTACAAATGATATCACTTGTAGTTAAAGACTTCAGAAATCAAATTGTGTGTTAGTTAAGTACATTATATAGTTATATTTTTCCTGTTTGAATAAAAACATTCAAAATGTTTGATATGCATATACAGTATGTATATTAATGTATCTAATCCTAGGGGCCCCATTAAAAACTTTACACATGGGCCCCATTCTGTGTAGTTATGCCCCTGATTCTTCATCTTATGACTTTTTGCACCCTGTGGTATATAAGGCAGAAATATGACGCTAAACAGATTTGTCAAGTGCCAGTGATTGTGCTTCTGTCCAATTCATACCCAGTAAGTGATGGTCTTTGTTAATATTTTGCACCCCAGGTCGTCCTTGGTCTGCCAGGTTGGCGTTTTCCAGGAAGGGCTCACTGCATGGCCTGTTGGGGTAGTCTACTGTTGTCTATATGTATTAGATCGTCAGACCAAGCCAGGCGTCCTTTCTGTAGTTTGAGACTGATGGGCAGCTGGGCACCTTTTGTCATGGACCATTTCTCTAGTGGTCATTTCTTGCCATCATATGTGCATGTTTTGGCATAGGCAGCGTGAATCAAAGCTGTCCAGTTTAGCGTGTTGTGACTTTGTAAGGGACCATGTGTCAACTCCATATAGAAGAATTGGGATGATAACACTGTTATATACTTTCATCTTTGTGTATATGGAGAGCTGTTTGTTGTTTCACATTTTCTTCGATCTAGAAGATGCCTTGTCTCGATCTCAGCCATAGTGTTGTTGTCGCAGAGATAAGTGAACTCTTGAACATTATCCACGCAATTGTTGTTGATATATAGGGAGGAGACTGAAGTGTTTATTTACATTAATTTCATTTTTTTTTTGGTCGAGATGAACAATCCTAGTTTCTGCCTGGTGATTGCTAAATAATCTGTGCATTAGTTTAAATTATAATGACATCATCTGCAAGTTCCATTGACTCTAGTTGGTTGCTGTCTACCTATTGTAGCCCTTTCCCATTACCAGTGCTATGAATCAACAAGTCAGTGACAAGGCTGAACAGAAGAGGAGATAACACACATGCTTGTTTTTCTCCTGCAACCACCTGAAACCATTCTGTCATGCCCTGGTCTAATTTGACGCAATATTCGCTCTTACGGTACAAGCTAGCAATAACCCATATGAATTTGGGCGGGATGCCATAAAAGGTGAGTGTCTTCCACAATGCATCATGGTCAAAGCTGTCAAATGTCTTTTCAAAGCTGATGAAGGTTAGCAGGATAAGTAACCGATGGACTAGTACCTGGACTAGAATTCAGTTCTCCAGCATGTGAAGATTTTGTTCAGTGCAGGATTGTCATATCTTAAAGCCATCTTGTTCTTCTCAGAGGACTGAAGCAACATATTCAGTCTATTAAGAATCATTTTGCTAAAGACTTTTCCTGGAACAAATAATACCTCTCCAGTATTTGCAGCTATGTACAGTGCATCCGGAAAGTATTCACAGCGCATCACTTTTTCCACATTTTGTTATGTTACAGCCTTATTCCAAAATGGATTAAATTCATTTTTTTCCTCAGAATTCTACACACAACACCCCATAATGACAATGTGAAAAAAGTTTACTTGAGGTTTTTGCAAATGTATTAAAAATAAAAAAACTGAGAAAGCACATGTACATAAGTATTCACAGCCTTTGCCATGAAGCTCAAAATTGAGCTCAGGCGCATCCTGTTTCCCCTGATCATCCTTGAGATGTTTCTGCAGCTTAATTGGAGTCCACCTGTGGTAAATTCAGTTGATTGGACATGATTTGGAAAGGCACACACCTGTCTATATAAGGTCCCACAGTTGACAGTTCATATCAGAGCACAAACCAAGCATGAAGTCAATGGAATTGTCTGTAGACCTCCGAGACAGGATTGTCTCGAGGCACAAATCTGGGGAAGGTTACAGAAAAATTTCTGCTGCTTTGAAGGTCCCAATGAGCACAGTGGCCTCCATCATCCGTAAGTGGAAAAAGTTCGAAACCACCAGGACTCTTCCTGGAGCTGGTCGGCCATCTAAACTGAGCGATCGGGGGAGAAGGGCCTTAGTCAGGGAGGTGACCAAGAACCCGATGGTCACTTTGTCAGAGCTCCAGAGGTCCTCTGTGGAGAGAGGAGAACCTTCCAGAAGGACAACCATCTCTGCAGCAATCCGCTGTGAATACTTTCCGGATGCACTGTAGGTCTCCTTTCTTGGGGAGTTTGACGGTAAAACTTTTTGTCCAGTCAACTGGAATTATGCCAAGCTAGATTACACATATTGAGAAGCCATTCAGAAATCTCAGAGGAGATGGATTTAAGAATTTCATCTCAAATATTGTCAATGTCAGCAGATTTTCTGTTCTTGAGGCTATTGATGCCTGTATACTGTATAGTGTAAATGGATCACAGTTGATGGCAAATAGACTTGTGGATGCAACTGCAGGACAAAGCGCCAGTTTAAGCTCTGAATTCCATAGGGAGGGAGGTTGACTTCGGTCTATTTAGGATACCACAAAAGTGTTCCTTCCATCTTGCCATGATCCGATATAATCTTACCATTTTTGTCAAAGACTGGAATATTGTGTCAACCCTGCTCACCAGATAATGTGCAAATGACTTGGAATACTGTGCATAAGTCTCCTCACAATGCTGCCTCTTCTGCCTTGGTTGCGTGGTTGTTTAACCACTGTCATTTGTCCTTCTGTGCATTGTTTTTGACTTGATTATTTTGGTCTACATAATCCTAAAGAAGGGTCTGTTGACGATTTGGGTCGTATTCCTATATATTTTGCAGTTGGATATTTTTCCAGTTCTCTGTGCATGACCATGTTGTGTCGCTGTCAGGGCCAACAGCATCTGCCGCAGCTTTATGTACCACCTTCTTAAAATCTGACCACTGAGTTTCCAAATTTGTAGAGGAATTGGAAAGTACTTGGAAGTGATTAAATGTCTCAGTATGGAATTTTGCCTCAGTACAGGGGTCTTTGAGAATTTTCAGATTGTCCCTGTCCCAGTCAACTTTGTTGGATCTAACCTTGGCATTCAGATTACCGATCTGAGCTTAATATTGTGCTGTAGGATTCTGTTTACCACATTTTGTAGTGTATAGTAGAAAGTGTCTTTCAATGCTTCATCAGCATCCTCAGTAGCACAGGATGATGGATACTTTGGCATACCTTGTGATGAATCGCATGGTTAAGTTGTTCATTGAGGGGTTCCCATTGTGACAAGGCCTTCAATGCTGCATTTGTCAGGAGGAGTGTGACACCTTCACTGTGGTTTCCATCCTATTCTGCCAGAATTTAATACCGTAATTCCATCGATAACCTGCCTATTGGTATCAGTCCATCTTATCTCACTAATTCCAAGGGCATCAAGATGGTAGTGTTTCATTTCAGAAATGACCTGTGCACATCTGCTAGGTGCATTAAAGGTTTGTATGTTCCAGCAACCCACTTTGGTTTTTCTGCAAGCTGTAAACACTTTGGTGGTTGTTGCAAACACACTAATCAGACCCTGAACTTCCTTTCGGCTTTGGCTCAAGTTTGTCATGTCACAAGTATCCTTGCTGTGCTGTTTGCAACCAGCTGAGGCTATAGTGATCTTGTTGAGAACTGCATCATCAATGTCTGTTTCCATAGTTAGTTTAGTTTTTATGAGGATGGGGGACCAGCCCAACCTTAACCCTTCTCACTTTAATCAGGCTTGGGACCGGAAAGGGTAACTAAGGTACTCCAGGTGGAGTTTACAATTATATATACTTGTTTGTATATCCTTTGCTTGCAATTACAGCCATTAGGACTGTGCACCCATCCAATATCATAACCTTCTTTCCACAAAGAGCAGGACATGCTTTTCAAGTTAGTTCTTACATGATATTGGACTGAGTTGAAAAATAAGGGACTATTTTCTTTTTTCAAATTTGACTCGGAAATGCTTCCATCTAGTTATGTCTTTGTACCAGACATACTTCCAGGTCCGACATAAAAGGAAACCATCCAGCCTCCTCCAGCTGAGTCAGGTTTGGGATGAAGGAACGCAACACTCACTGGAAGATGGACAGAGAAGAGAAGAGAAGATAAGAGAAGGAAGGAAGGAAGGAAGGAGATTTTGTTTGTAAGTGAGTGAGTTGGATTGAACTGAATTGAAAGCCTTTATTGTCATTATACAATAATTACAACGAAATTAAGAGTGCCATTGCAAATGGGTACAAAAAGCAAAAATGTCACTACTTTTCATGAAACATAACCAATGCTTCAACACATAATACAAACAAGGAAAAAAAATTAAAACAATAATATTATATGCAAAATACAGTTAGAAAGAAATTAGATATAATAACAAAGAAACCAGTAATAACAAAGTAAAATAATACAAATCCACTGGGGAGTAGCCTCACAAGAGCAGCAGCAGTATGTATGAGTCTATTTCCCAGCACTGACTAAAAACATATTTATTTAAACCACCTTAATTTGCTTTTTTTCCAATGAATTTTTTGGCCATTGGAACGAAACTGTTTCTTAATTTATCAGTCCGTACTTACAAAGATCTATAATTCCAACCAGAGAGCAACAGTTCAAATAGTTGGTGACCAGGGTGTGAAGGATCCTTAGTTATGTTTATGGCTCTGGTGAGATAGCAGGAGTAGGCAATATCTTCCATGGAGTCCAGACAACAACCTATAACTTGTTGTGCTGTGTTTGACTCTCTGGAGAGCCTTCTTGTCTGTTTTCGTGCATCCGGCCTACCATACTGTGATACAGTATGCCAGGATGTTTTTGGTGTTTGAACAATAAAAAGCCACCAATAGGTTTTGCTCCAAATTGCTTTTCCTGAGCACTCTCCGAAATTGCGGTCTCTGTTGAGGTTTTTTGATCACTGCTGTGGTGGAAAATGTTCTCTGAACCATAAAAGATTCTTTGAAATGTGGGTTCCCAAGAATTTGATGGTGTTCACCCTTTCCACATGGTCTACACTGGTGTAAGGAGAAACTGGTTCTGTGCTATACTTTTCTGAAGTGTAACACTGAACACCATTTTGTCAGTCTCTTGACCTTTTCTCTGTAGGCCAACTCATCTCCTTCTAATATGAAGCTCATTACAGTGGTGCCATCTGCAAATTTAATGATAATATATGTGAGGTGGATTGGGGTACAGTCATATGTGTACAAAGAGTAAAGTAATGGGCTCAACACACAGCCTTGTGGAGATCCTGAGTTGAGCAAAAGGGAAAAAGAGAAATGAGCGTTGAGTTTAACCCTTTGTGGGTGGTTTGTCAGAAAGTCCTTTATCAGTGAACAGGTAGAGGTTGGAAGGTCTAAGTCTGTCAGCTTGTTTACCAATATGTCAGGGATTATTGTATTAAATGTCGAACTATAGTCTATGAAAAGCAGCCTTACATAGCTCCATTTTATGTCTACATGGTTCAGCGCAGTATGTAAAGTGGTAGCACTGGCATCTCCTGTGGACCTGTTTAATCTGTAAGCAAAGTGCTGCTGGTCAAAAGTGGATGGGAGGCAGGATTTAATATGCTTTAAGACCAATTTTTCAAAGCACTTCATTATTACTGGTATGAGTCCAACTGGTCTATAATCATTTAAGCTCTCAGTGGCTATTTTTTTAGGGACAGAAATAATGATTGATTATTTTATGCAGGGTGGAATTTAAAATATTCTCTGGTCAGCGCATGCTTTGAGCGTCTTCCCAGATACTCCATCAGGGCCAGTGGCCTTCCTTGGGTTTTATGTTGCTATGTAACAAATAATGCACAGTATTCACATGATGGTGGGGAGCAGGGGATGTTAAGTAAGGGAACTCAGATGGTGTTTTGCTCAAGCACCTTGTCTCATACCTCTGCAATAGCCCATCTGATCTGCATTGTTTAGCGGTTTAACAGCAATTCCTTTTTCTAGAGGTTACTGATTTATCTTTTGGCTTATTCTTTGAATATTATTAGCAATTTTGGTACCCGTTTTCATTTCTATTTTTTGACCTTCAGCTAATGCTACTAAAGATTTTTATATAAAAGAACCCAAAGCTAGAAGGCTAGAAGTTGTGTACTTCCATCTTGGCAGCGTGTGATGAAACAATGCATTTATCTTGTGATAAAGCAGTAAAAACAGTAAACAACACAGCAACGATCTTACAAGAAACAAAGCACAGAATGGCTGGGCCCACGCCAAAGCAAGAAACAAAATAGTGTCACCAGAATAATGAATAAAATTATAATCACTAATAAAGACAAGTCTAATATTTCCAGAAATGAATCACACCACTCATGTGACTTCAAAAATCAAAATTAATTATAGAATCCTGCATATGTTGAATTTGTTCATAACATTCATAAGTTATGAGCTCTAAATATCCAGACTACGCTCCTTCTAGTGAACTATATATTGAAATTTCGGACCAAGTTTCCTGGAATCCATGATTCTGGATTTCAGTCTGTGGGGTTGAGAAGGATGAGACAAATGAGAGGCATAAACAGGTTTTAATCTAGACAAATGGAACGTCTGGTGAATTCTGAAATAGTTAGAAAATTCAGCTTTAAAGGAAACAGTCTGACTTCATTAAAAATGCCATAAGTTTTCTTTCAGCTAGCATTGGGGAAGGGAAATTTCCCTACGAATCCCATGTACCAAGCCTGGTTTGAAACCATATTGGAACTCAATGCCAACACTCCTGGGTGTTGCACATTTCTAGAAGATTCTGCCAGTTGAAGGATTTCTTACCAACTAGACAACTTAGAACTTTTGTGAATCTTAATTTAATCTGTTAATCCAGCAGTTGCTCTGTGGATAGTAACCAGAAATCAGATTTGACACATCTCAATATTTGCTCAGAAATATCTGCAGAACTGGAAAATGAACTGGTGACCGTGGTCCAAGGTCATGTAACTTAACACTTACCTGAATGTTTTTACTATTTCATAGGCAGTGGGTGGCTTTGGGTGACATGAGCTGTTTTTGAAAATATATCCATCTAAAACTGATTATTTTAAAATGTGACAAAACATGCTAGATACTTTCTGTTGAAGGTAATTCTAATCCAGCTCACCTAGAGATAAATATATGACCTGCAAGAAGTTTAACTTCTTCCCAAATGTAAAATGTGTTCACCACATTTTGGTAAATGTTCATGTTTTGCTCTCATTACACCTGTCCCTACATGCTTTATGTGACATCTTCATTGTGAATTCATCACACTATTTAATGACCAGAGCTGAGAAGAGATGAACCTGGAACACTCTCTGTACAGTGGAATTGCTTCAAAGTATTTAACTTGTTTGAGTTATCATTTTAATGTCAATTTAATTGTTAATATGATGTTTTATAAAACATGCTGCTGCTAATTTGGAATATCTATTATATATTTTATATGTTTATATGCTATTTTTGTAAGAGTATTCAAAGGTTTTTCCATGTGCATCTCTTCTGTTAAGAGGCAAAGTACAGTACATGTCAGACACATGCAAACTCATTCAGGTCCTTTATTTTGTGTTTGTAAATATTGCAGCTGTATTTGCTTCCCTTCTTCTTTATGTGGTAATATTTCATGTTGTTCCTAATTGTCAGTAGACATAGCTGAAATGAGGCAATATACAAAAAATTCATGTGTTTATTTCAAGTAGAATTGACTACTGCAATGAGGTAATCACTGGATGTTCAAACTGTTCTTTATACAACCTCCAGTTAATCCAAAATGTTGCTGCAAGAATTATTACAAGAACAAGAAAATATGAACATATAACTCCAGTTCTTAAATCCTTACACTGGTTCCCGGTTAAGTTTAGGGCAGATTTCAAAATCCTCCTTTTAACATATAAAGCATTAAATGGACAAGGTCCAGCTTACTTGTCTGAACTTATCATGACTTACAAACCAGATCTCACATTAAGATCTCAAGATGCCAGTCTGCTTATGGTTCCAAGGATTAATAAACTAACAGTGGGAGGTCGAGCTTTTAGTTTTAGGGCCCCTAAACTGTGAAATGGTCTGTCTGCTACTGTAAGAGATGCCCCTTCGGTCTCAGCTTTTAAATCCCGGCTGAAGACAAACTACTTCAGTTTAGCATACCCTGACTAGAGCTGCTGATTAAATGTACAGACTGCATCTCTGTTGTTAGTCAATAGCACTAAAACATAAGTAACATGATAATTATAATTGAATACTAACCCTCGCCTATTCTGTTTCTCTTCTTGGTACTCAAATGTGGCACTTGGTGCCACAACCCACCTGCCAAGTTGTTTTGCCTGCCTAAGGTAAAGTCATCACTGATTGAGGATCGCTGGAATCATGGGAAAGAGAGGACCTTTCATCGGATTAGCACTATTTCAGCTGTGGAATGGCCAAATGGGGGAGGCAGCTTGATGGATGAGGTCTCCAGGACTCTAAACAAATCCAAATCATGTTATGTGATATCATCTACTGTTAAATCCAGCTACGTACTTCTATAATTTTTTTTTTCTACTTTATTGAGAATTTGTTCTGTTCTGTGTATTGTATTGTATTGACGTCCTTCTTTTTGACACCCACTGCACGCCCAACCTACCTGGAAAGGGGTCTCTCTTTGAACTGCCTTTCCTAAGGTTTCTTCCATTTTTTCCCTACAAGGGTTTTTTTTGGGGAGTTTTTCCTTGTCTTCTTAGAGAGTTAAGGCTGGGGGGCTGTCAAGAGGCAGGGCCTATTAAAGCCCATTGCGGCACTTCTTGTGTGATTTTGGGCTATACAAAAAATAAATTGTATTGTATTGTATTGTACACAACACCAGACGCACGGAAGGTCATTTTTGTTTTGTGCTTATCCTTTTACTGAGAAAGTCACAATAAACAGAAAAATAGAAATCTGAGGGCATTACGTAAGTTACACATTTTTTTTTATTTCAGAGGCAGAATTGATGTTTACAACTGTGCTAAAATACAAACCAATAATTTACAATACACTACCACATTCTAAGCACATATGTCATTCATAAAGCTGAACTGCAGCAATCTATCATAATGGTAGGAGATCAAAGGAAGTCACACCTGAGGTGTGTACAGTGACACAAAAGGCATGTTACGAATCAACGTGCATGATGGCAAAGGATACAATTGTTCATCGGTTATTATGAGCTAGGATATCACGTTCCTTCTAGAGACATTATCAGCAACCGTGCAATATTTTTCGTAGAAAACACAAGAGCTGAGTATCCAGTTAGGCAAAGCCAATATGCTTGCTCTCACAGATGACCTTTGGACTGTGCTAACAACCACGGTGTATATCACAATTATGTGCCAATATAAAAATGAAGATTGACAGATAAAATTGGTAGAAAACTCTTAAAAGTATTGGTTCTTTATTGATATTTTGTGGTTCTTTACTCAATTGTGTAGTTCATTGTAGAGCCATTTCATTCTGGGAAGGCTTATCTGCATATGAAGTTGGTCCTTTACTTTTTGAAAAACTTTTCAACATGCATAAAAAACTGAAACCTTTTATGTATGGTATGCTACCTGTGATACTACCTGTGATACCAACAGATTAAGAAAACCTGAACTTGGCCTGTGTTATTGTAGGCGGCAAATGTTATTTTAAAATGAGGAACCCCTTCTGTTACCATCTACTGTATGGAGCCTGCTATGGATATAAATAACTAATAAAAGTTTCTTTCTGGAACCTTCATGTGGATGGGTCTTTTGGGAACCAAAAATGGTTCCCCTGTGGCATTACTCTGAAGAATCACTCTGGCACCTTTATTTTTAGGAGTGTACTATGGACTCAAAATTGTCCGACATACAACTAACAGTTTTATCGAAAGCTAACTGCTGCCATATAGAAATGGGTGTGTGTGCGTTCATGATAATGCATAAAACATTGTTGCCCGTAATTCACCCACTTCTGTGAGCTAGACCATGGTAGCATATTCAGCACTTACACTGTGAGTTGCAGTCATTTTCTAATTTAACATATATTAGTACAGTGCCCAGAGGCTATCTGAGCATGTCTGGAGCATTAGTGCTAATCGAGTGACTATTCTTCTTGGCTACTGGTGTGAAAGCTAATTCATACTTTTGTAAAAGCAATATAACTCCCTTTTGAAACTGCCAGAATCATCTTTGAGTTGCTGCCTATAAACAGCATTTCATGAATTATGCAACAGTTGTGGCTACTAGTCCGGAAATTTAGATAATCATAAATTTGTGAGTGAAGGCTCTGAAACTGAAAGAGGGTTAGTCAGAGTAGCTCTCACACTAATGTATAAAGACGAGTGCAAATGTTTTAATCTGTTACAGCAAAAATAAACATTTACCTATAAAATGTAAGGGAACACTTAATCGTCACAGTCTAATATCAAGTCAGTTAAGTTTCAAAAAGATATCAATCTGTCCAGTTAGGAAGCATAAGCGATTGTGAATCAACGTCACCTGCTTTGGTGCAAATGAAAGTGACAACAAGTGCCCTGGAGAGGCAACAGTAAGACAACCCTGAAAAAGGGAATGGTGGCCACAGACAAGTGCTCTCTCCTTATCCTTCCTGACTGATTCTTCTCTAGTTTTGCATTTTGCTGGTCTCCTTCTCAGGGTGGCGCAGTGGGTAGCGCTGCTGCTTTGCAGTAAGGAGACCCGGGTTCGCTTCCCGGGTCCTCCCTGCGTGGAGTTTGCATGTTCTCCCCATGTCTATGTGGGTTTCCTCCAGGTGCTCCAGTTTCCTCCTACAGTCCAAAGACATGCAGGTTAGGCAGATTGTGTGTGTGAGTGCGCCCTGCCCAGGTTTGTTTGTTTGCCCTGGGATTGGCTCCAGCAAACCCCTGTGACCTTGTAGTTAGGATGTAGTGGGTTGGATAATGGATGGATGGATAGTCTCTTTCTCACTACTGGTGCAGCACAAGGTGGTACCTACAGCTAACTCAGGAAGCACAAGTAGTCCAGCTCCTCCAGGATGGCACATCCATACATGCTGTCACAAGAAGGTCTCAAAAACATGGAGGAGATACAGGAGACTGGCTATATATCATATCCTTAGGGGATTATACTGCCCTCATAATAGTATATTAAATGGTGTAAGTACATGTTAGCTTGAGTCTTCAAGGCTTCCTGTGCTACTCTGAATCATTAGGTGCAGATATTCTTGAGTACTTTCTTCATATCCATTATAACTTGTCATTTGATTCCTCATCTAGAAGTAACTGTTTGAATAAAACATTTGAAAGGAAATGGAAAAGAGAAATGTGAGGGACAGAGAATTGCTACTTTGCTCCAGTCCCAATACAAGCTCTAGAACTAATTAAGTTCTAGTATCAGCAACTGTAGAAGTTATCAGATTTTTTTTTACCTGCAGATAACTCAGTCAATGTTTGTGAAAACGTGAGCATGGGCACTCAGAAAGAGAAAATGATGAGAAAAGCATCAGAAAAGCAATCAAGGGCAATTCCCTTCCCTCCTTTACCCATTGTCCTAATAAATTAAGGTCTTCCCTACTGAAAAAGAGAAAATGATCAAAGCATTAGGTTTACCTGAATATAAAAATCCTCTATTGGGAGTTGCACATGATTTGTAAAAAGAAATGATGGTGGACTGGGGCCATAATCCCTAAATAAAAAGAACAGTTGAAAATAAAAGGCTTTAACAACCTTTAGAAATTCTCGAATTCTCACTGTTGCAGTCAGGTCAAACATTCAAAGGAATAAACGTTTAGAGGATAGTTTTCACAAAATGACACCAAGAGAGTTTTATAGGAGGAATGCAGTATATTTGGCACCTTTAACAAGGGTTGACAGAATCAATCATATTAACAGCAGTATAATAAAAAGAAGATAAAAACTGGAGGCTAGTCTCCATAACTGGCGCTCCCATGAAAGATGTCATAGGCAATCCTGCAGCTAAGAAATTGTGTGATAACTATGGAGGATGGTGCAGGCCAAAAAGAAAAAAAATATACATGGAATAAAGGAAAATGTGTACATCAGAAGGCAAATACTGGTGGAAACCTCTGTGCATAGTAATCAGATATTGAAGAAATGAATTCTATATCTATTCATCAGATATGAGTGAATTTAATTACATATTTATTTATTTATTTATTTATTCCCATTGTCGGAGATGCCTGGCGTGGTGACCCAGCTGGGACGCCTAGGAAGACCGGAAGAGGGCTTACGCCCACCTCAGACCAACGTGGGAGCGACCACCCTGGTTCCTTTGGGGGCCACGGGTACAGAGCTTTGAAGCTCTACCCTGTAGGGGCCCGTGGTCAACGCCAGGGGGCACCCCTGTGCCTTGGGAGCTCTGGACCTCGGCAATTCCGCCACACCCGGAAGTGCCGGGGGGAAGACAGGCAGGGACACCTGGAGTGCTTCTGGGTACGCAGCCGGCACTTCTGCCACACTGGGGAGTGCCGGTGGAAGATTGCCGGGAAGCACCTGGAGCACATCCAGGTGACTATAAAAGAGGCCGCCTCCCTTCAGACAATGGCTGGAGTTGGGAGGAGAAAGACAAGGTCTTGGAGGATTGGAGAAGAGGCGGCCTGAAGACGGAAAGAGGCACGGTGTTGTGGCCAGGACTTTGGGGACTTTTGGGGGTTGCTGCACCTTGTACATAATGGACTGTGTAAATAAACGTGTGTTGGGTGACATTAACATGTCCACCTGTCTGTGTCTGGGCCGGCTTCCACAACATATATCGTACTTGGTCCTTTATTATAGCCACTGGTATTTATTTTTGCTTTGTGCCCTCCCCTACTATAACCTTGTCTATGAGGGAGAAGCAAAAGCTTTAGATTTGTCAAAAATTTCGATCTCCATTTTTTGACAGATCTCAATGTTTTAGGGTTCCCTGATACCGAAAACACTGATATGTCGATAATGAGTTTGTGTCTGTCTGTGTGTGTCTGTGAGTGTCACAGTTTCTTGAAGACGGTCTAGAGCTAAAACAGCGTGACTGAAAAATACCAAACTGAAAACTTAAGCCTGATGATGGTGATGATGATGTGCTGATTAGCTTTTGAGCCAAATTGTGCAAAAGAAAGAGGCACTCTAGAGCAGGGGTTCTCGAATATCGTAATTCTGCAATTAATTATGAATTCTTCTCATTAATTGCTATCACGATGACCTGTTTTATGATCAGAAAGATCAGCATCAGAACAGTAATTACTGAAATGTTATAGAATAGTTTGGGCACAAAGCCATCTCTCGTCCGAATTTTTTGAATATGTCATTTGTTGTCCTTCACACTCTTCACCATACAATATTTATTACAGTTTAGCCTGTTGTGTTTTATATATCTAATATAATGGATTGTTGTATTTCATATAGATTTAAGATGTCTTTTTTTTACTTGTCTTTGTTCCTTATGTCTACTATTCTTAAAAATTGAACATTTGACAGAAGGCAGTTATATAAATTAATGAAGAAGACTGCAGAACTAGAAAATACATTATTTTTAAGGGCTTATTTTAATATATTATTTTGAATTATCTATGAGAAGATGACAAATGTGAGTTTGGAGAACGTAGTTGTTAGCTGTAACTTTCTGCAGGCCATAATACTTACATAAAATGTTAAATTATGTTTCCCCTACATGAGAGTTTGCTTTGGAGCATCATTGGATTTTTTTTTGGCCTATATAAATTATTTATAATTGTCCCTTAGAACACCATATTAAATCATCTAGTTAAGGTATAAAGCAGTACATGAAAATTAAATATTTAAAAGTCTTTTACATGGTTTGTAACTTTTGGTTTCTAGCAAAAAAGATTTGTTTCATATTTATAAAGTGCATAATAGTAATCCATATATATTTATATATGCTGGCTAAAAGGATATTTACAACATTTATAGATTTACATATGTTCAGGTTTTCCTCAGGGCTAATCATGACAGAGCACATGTCACTCCAGCATCTTCTGAATGGTCACAATTGTGGACATCCCAGCGAATATGGGAACACTGCTGAAGATATGTTTCATTGCCTCTGCATTTTAAATTGTCTAGTAAAATAATCCCAGTGCCTCGGCCAAAATAAGCTTCCTCCTGGGCTGCAGTAGCATTGCCACAACCCATCTGTCTGCAGACCACCCTTGCATCTTTCAGATCCCAGGCATCATCACACACTGTCCCCCATTGTTTTTCCAGGTACAGCTCCACCCGACCCTCACATCGGTGCCTTCCATTGACCAGTCGAACTGCCCCTGCAAGAGACAAGCGTAAAGAGATCAGAGTTTATTGTCTAACCCTCCATTTGTTTTGCAGGGTGTTGATCCCGCTAGCATCAGATACAAAGCAGAAATCGGCCCTGGTAGTGATACTTGTAGTCCTTAATTATTTAAATATTTTTTGGGGGTTTGTTTCATATTTCTGATTGCATCTTTATCTAGAATTTGATTTCTGACTTCAAAAAGCCAACAGTTGCAAAACACAAATCAACTTTGACATAAGGCTCTGGACCAATTACAGCAAAACCACCAGTGGTAAATAAACACTTTACATGTATATATGGGTCCAGCCTCTCCCTTCATAGATTTTTAGGGGTAACCAGCACCATGAGGGTAAATTTAGCACTGGCAAGTTTGTTGTGTTTTCATTAGAATGATATGAATAAGTGTAGGGGTTTGATAATTATAATGGAAATCAGATTGAATAATAAAAAAGTGAAGAAAATAACAAATATGATACACTAGAGACAATATACATTATAACTTTATATCAATTTAAACTATGTAGAAACACAAAATAGGATTTCCATTTAGGTGTCAGCATTAAGTCTAAGCAAAAACTATTCAATCATTGTTATAATTGTACTTGGAATGATGAAATGCAAAATAACTGGACAGATTGAATAAATACATTTGTATTTGTGTTACTAGGGGCTTCGCTCGCCAACCCCCATGTGGACCCTACGCGCTAGTCATTTCCTGAATCTGCCCCTTGTGACAAATCGGGCTGTGCTTTTGGATAAACACAAATATCAACTCTGTCTTTGATATCTCCGTCTTTCAAAACTATCATCGCTGACTATTCATCACATGTTGGTTCATTATGTACGTGAGCGTGATCTTTCTGATTCATATAGAAATCCAAGAAAACTTCTTTGTCCATGTGTAAAGTGCGATACTGGATTTGTATCCATTATTGGCTATAGAATTTCTAGTACATCCGATCGTTTAACTCTTTCAATTCTATGTTGCATCGCTTCTCCATGATCATAAATATAAACCTGACCGAAATGTGGTTTCTTTGAAATTAAACTTGAAGTAGCTTTAACAGATTCTCATATTGTGTGGTCCTGAATCATGTAAATCTACGTTTTGAGCATTGAATGATGCAAACGTGAACAGATTATTGTAGATTCTGATATTTTGCCTGTAGTGTTTGTGGATTTCACTTTCACCAAATAACAAATCTTTCTCGCAGATACGCCTCTTCATTGGGAAGAAACACTACTTTTCCCTGATGGCAACACAAATTAGATGATCTACAAGTTTCCGACTTAAATTTTAAAGCTGAACAATATCTACATACTTCTGTCATATCACCTATGTCCATATATTCGATCTCTTTTCGCTATTACACTATTTCACTGAGTAATAATTTCTGTTTCTTAGTGCTAAAGCAATCTTTACTATCAGTTTTTTTGTGACTTTTGAATTTTAGTACTTTCATAATCTCTAACCTGCTCTGCATGTGTATCACACCAACATTTTTTAAACTCTTTAAGACATTCTACTTTGTCTTCTACTCTTTGTCTTTTATTTCCACCCCCACTTGGACCTGTTAGGTTTGCAATTCCTCTTCGTCCGGACTGATTATATATTTCCTTCTTTTCTGAATTTGCACTTAAATTATTATTGTTCTTTTTTGAATTCTTTTCTCTCCAGCGCTTTTCGGCCTCTTTTCGATGCACTGCCCTTTCTTCTTCGCTTAGTCGTTGATGTTTCATCTAGAAGGCATAAAATTATTGTCCAGAAAAGGACTACATCGAAGGAAACAAATAGATTGTATATCTTGTATTAAAATGTGGAAAAATTTAAAATTTATAAGAGCTGAGAGCACAGGAACTTTGTCTGACAATAGCATTCACACGAATGAGAGGTGAGTGGACTGTGGGCGTGGTTAAATCTCTTAGCACAAAGTCTCGTCTTGTGGGACTTGAAATTATCTCTCTGAAAAAGTCTTGTCTCATCCCAGGATTTTTTTATATAATAGAAAGAGATCTTTGTTTGCCATTTGCCTTATTGCTTACATTTTTGTGTTTTTTGTCTTAGAGAATATTATATGACAGCATGCCTTGATTGGGATTTTGTCACCTTTGTGAAAGCCTAGGTAAACATTACTTACATCATGCCATTAAAGCACTTGTGAATTAGAATTATGATCTTTCATACAGGAGCAGCACACTGCTGCCACCTCACAATAAAGAGATAAGGGATTACGTCCATGAGTGCAGTTTGTATGTTCCCCCTGTTATCTGCATAGGTTTTCTCTGGGTGCTTTGCTTCCTTCCACTATCCAAAGACATGCAGGTTAGGTGGAATGATGATGCTAAATCATCAAAAAGCCATGGCGTGTGTGTGTTCACCCTGCGATGGATTGCTGCCCTATCCAGGTGATTATGCCTGTGCTTGCTGGTTATAGGCTCATGGCCCCCCGTGACCCAGTTCAAGATTAAGCAGGCTTAAGAAGTGGTATGGCATGGTATCTTTCATACAACAAAAATCAAATGATACAAGCTGTACTGAAGCACCAGGCAATGTGGGCTGCAGGATGACACCAATTTAAAGGTCAAAGAAACGGAATATTGTTCCACCAGACATGGGAAAAAGCAGGAAATTATGACACAGTGGTAGGATATCTGATAGTGGAACGACAAACAGAATAATGACACTTTCAGCGGAAACATTGCCTAACATGAATCATTGGCAAGAGGTAATACAGGATGTATTGACACTTAGAACAAGTGTGAAAATAATATGCCCTAGCTGGGAGTGGGAAGTACAAACAAATGAAGAGGAAACCTCCTTCCGGTTTTCCTCATATCACTCAAGCAATTCCTGCTGTGCTTCATTTTTTATTGATGTTCTGACAATTCACATTCGATGCCACTGGAAATCTATTTCTATGGCCTGCTGTGTGTTTATGCATTTCACAACAGCATGTGTGTTTAGTTTTTATTCAAAACAGGCCAATAAGATGGAGACAATTTTATATATTCCTGTTTCACTGTATCAGAAATACAGGTATGTGTATCATGTCTGTGTTTAAAGAAAACTCTAAGACGGCCCAGACAAAGTGTTCAGGCTAAGGATATCAAATGGCACAGTATGTCAGTCATCCATTCTTTTATTTTCTATACTTGCATATTCCACTTTGGGTTGACAGGTAGCCAGAACTTACCCCAAAACCAGGGTCTCTGGAGAAAAACTGACTCAGACACAAGGACATGCAAATTTCACAGTCTGTAAGCAGGCCAGGATGTAAACCCTTTCTTGTGAAGAGTCTGCTCCCACGCTTCCTAAACAATTCTTATTTTATATGGCACCTTTCACAGAGCACCCACTTTTAAACGGATGTTTAAAGCCTACAAAAAAATTAACTCCAAAAAAATAATAAAAAGCAATGCAAACACTGTAAAGTAGCCCAAAACAGAACAAAAAACGAACAAAGAATTAGGCAGAGATTCCAACACCAGAACAAAAGGAGGAAATAACATAAGGAAACCCTGCAGAAAATCAGTAAAATATTCATACCTTCTCTGGGAATTGTCGGTGAAGGTGTTGTAGTGTGTGTTAGCTGCTCCTTTGGTGGTAGCTTTACAATATCTAAAAATAAATAAAAAAAACAGCAGTGAAAATGTTACAAATGAAAATACATAAATGTATCCACCTAGTACAGGACTGGGGAGGAAGTACCTGCCAGACTTTAGCTCAGTGACTATTTTAAAGTAGGGGAGTTCAGTTTTCACAGAGTAGGCCCTACCAAACAAATGACCTAAGCATCAACCACACCTCCATTTAGAGCCCTGTGGCCTCCACGGACCCCAGCAAATTAGTTGGCAAGTTAAATTTTCAGTGAGCAACAGTCTCAAAAATTCCATTGCATTGATGCAAAATATTAACAATGTCACCAAAAAGATATACAGTGATCCCTCGCTATATCGCGCTTCGACTTTCGTGGCTTCACTCCATCTAAATGTAAGCATATCTAAATATATATCACGGATTTTTCGCTGCTTTGCAGATTGGGGATTGGGGTTCTTTAATTTATGGTACATGCTTCCTCAGTTTGTTTGCCCAGCTGATTTCATACAAGGGACGCTATTGGCGGATGGCTTAGAAGCTACCCAATCAGAGTATGTATTACATATTAACTAAAACTCCTCAATGATATACGATATGCTTCCCATGCAGTGCTTGATTGTTTGCTTTTCTCTGTCTCTCTCACTCTCTCTGCCTGACAGAGGGGGTGTGAGCAGAGGGGCTGTTTGCACAGAGGCTGGTTGCCTAGAGGATATGGACGCTCCTCTAAAAAATGCCACTTTATCTCGGTGCTTTGGCATACTTAAAAGCCCAAAAGCATGTATTGATATTTTTGATTGTTTGCTTTTCTCTCGCTCTTTCTCTCTGACATTCTCTACTCCTGACACGCATTCTTTGAAGAGGAAGACATGTTTGCATTCTTTTAATTGTGAGAAAGAACTGTCATCTCTGTCTTGTCATTGAGCACAGTTTAAACTTTTGACTAAAGGGTGTTATTTCATGTCTAGAGGGCTCTAATAATGTTAACAGTATGGGAGAGTTTATAAGGGCTTAAAATATATAAAAATAACCATACAGACATATGGTTTCTACTTTGCGGATTTTCATCTATCGTGGGGGGTTCTGGAACGCAACCCTCACGATCGAGGAGGGATTACTGTATGATAAATGAAGTATGAAGAAGAGCTATAATGTTTTATGTTTTCTTTTTCTCATTTCAACATTAATATTTCATTTGTTTAGGCTTATAGTTGGAGAAAGAAGGTGAAATGAGAAACATTGGCTTTGCAAAGGAAATATACATCTGTTAGGATGGCTGCCTGTAAAATTATAATGTAGTGTGAATCTCTAGAAAGCAGTAACATCACTCATTTACCAATATTATGTGACAGATGACAGAACACATTAGCTGGCTGGTGACTTATGTAATTTATAGAAAAGAAGCTAATGTTTTAACTCTCCCTTGATGTTAGCTTCTAATTGTAAAGTACTTTTATTGTTGTATTGTCCATAATAGTAATGATGGTAGCATGAATGCACCATTAAGCAAACTCAGCCTTGAAATATGGCAAAGTGGCTTAACAGTTAGGCCCCTCAAACGAGACATAATTGAACAGCCAACACACTATTATTATTGACAATACAGTGCAAATCAATACTCTTTTGAAAAAGTGGTTATTATGCTCAGTCCGCAACTGAGGGTACTTTTGTAATATTTTTGCAGTGATAAGGAAATAAACTGTCAATGAATTACATTGATGGTGCCCTGCCTCATTACGCTCATTTGGTTAAAAAAACAATTTAATAAAACATAACAAAAAAACCCTTCTTTATGGCGAATAAAAATTTGCTCATATCCATTTTAATAAAAGGACAAGTGTCAGTGTATCCATGTGTCCATCTGGTTGCTACAGTTGTGCTTGAAAGTGGCAAATTATATGCATTATATATATATGAATTATATGAATATGAATCCTAGAGGTTCACATACTTTTGCCCCTCAGAAATATGTAATATTCGATCTTTTTCCTTAATAAATAAATGACCAAGTATATTATTTTTGTCTCATTTGTTTACCTGGTTTCTCTTTATTTACTTTTAGGACTTGAGTGAAAATCTGATGATGTTTTAGGTCATATTTATGCAGAAATATAGAAAATTATAAAGGGTTCACAAACTTTCAAGCACAACTGTACGTCACTGTTATCGGACAGATGGCACATCACAAACATTAGCACTGTCTTTACAAATCCCATACCAAATGGCATTTAATAGATGTGCCATCTGTTGGAATGGCAAACAAAATGCATTGTGTTGAGCCATCTGTTAGAATAACAAACGCAGGGCACTTTAGTACTACATGCATTACAAAATACATTCCAACAGATTGTGCACTACAAATGTTAATGCTGAAGTCTGTGTTGATTGCTTACATTTCATCCCATGGTAGACTGGTAGCACAGCTAGTTATGCAATACATAGATCAAAAGATTGCAGATGTAATATGCAGAAGGGATTAATGTCCAATACCTGTTAAATTAACAGAGCATCCCGTTCAGCAAAGAAATATTAGGAATTATGCTTTTAACTGCTTAACCTGTGCAGATACCACAAATACAGCTCTCTGTTCTGACACCACCTTAACCTCCACAGTTTATAGAATTTTATTATTACTTAAATTATAGTTATTTTGTTATACTCTGCTATTTTACACTTTGGTGGCAATATATTTTTTTACTTTTACATATAATTTCTTATTTGATATCAAAATTCTCATTTTATAAATGTAGGCAACTGCTTAGGCAACTGTGGCATTGCTGAATTCAACCAAAATAAAATTAGACAAGTGGTGTTAATGTATTTATGTACATGAGGTGTTTTTGTATGTATATATGTTATCACTTTGTGTACTGTAAATATATGAAGTTGGTTTTTATATAGTATTTCCACAATAATTGCACTGTCTGTGAGATGGAGATCAAAATTAAAATCATGCTTATGGCTCCCAAAAGGCTCAGTCTAAAAGACATTTGTTCTTTAGCCAGTTAATGGCTGAAATCATTTGACCTGTTTGTGCAACACACAGGGATGACAATGGGAGAAACCTCTTGATATTCCATGTACACTAATTTGTTGTTGCTCGAGGTGTGTCTCAGGCTCAGTTTGATGAGTGAAAATCCAACATCTAATGGTCACATCACAAAACGTAAGGCTTGTCCTCAGCAGAATAAGGAGCAGCCATGGCAGATTGCCCTAAAGGTCTAATATAAAAAGAAAACATTTATTGTCCACAAGTCAAGTTAACGAAAGGCATAAAATACAAAACAACACAACACAGATCCTGGTACTTTAAATATAGTTTACAGTATGTATTGTGTTGGTGGGTTTTGAGACACATGAATCTAATGGTCAGCTTTATTTTCTTCTTTCAAAGCTTTTTTTCTAATATCAGTGATTTATATAATATGGGCACTGCCATTTTGAGACTTTAGTTTTGAGGTTTGCTACGTTGTTGATAGGGAAGACATCAGTGTCACGTATGATGTGGCATCACAGATCAAGGGTACGAAGGTTTGCCCCTTGGACTTTCTGATTGTCCAAGTTTGGATTCACTAAAAAAACCTCAGTATTCTGTTTGTTTGTACATTTAAAAGGTTCTTTGCTTTACAAACTATTCTGTCCCTGAATACTGTCTGAACCTGTCATGCACATTATTCTGGCTTTCAATCTTCTTGCTCCCATCTTTAATTATACATTATTTGTCTTATGTTCTAGGATTAGATTTATTAAGTATTAAGTAGTAGTAAGTTGGGCGGCGCGGTGGCGCAGTGGTAGCGCTGCTGCCTCGCAGTTAGGAGACCCGGGTTTGCTTCCCGGTCCTCCCTGTGTGGAGTTTGCATGTTCTCCCCATGTCTGCGTGGGTTTCCTCCGGGCGCTCCGGTTTCCTCCCACAGTCCAAAGACATGCAGGTTAGGTGGATTGGCAATTCTAAATTGGCCCTAGTGTGTGCTTGCTGTGTGGGTGTGTTTGTGTGTGTCCTGTGGTGGGTTGGCACCCTGCCCAGGATTGGTTCCTGCCTTGTGCCCTGTGTTGGCTGGGATTGGCTCCAGCAGACCCCTGTGACCCTGTATTCGGATTCAGCGGGTTAGAAAATGGTTGGTTGGTTAGTAGTAAGTTCTTGCTCACCTGTTAATGATGTAGCTTGCTTTTCCTCACTCCTTTCTATCTCCTGATTCAGTTATTAAAATCAACTGCAATCAGTACAGCAAGACAAGCCAAATAAATTAAAAAATGGCCAAATATTTAAAGGTGGTAATTTATTTTGATGTCAGCAGGCCCCACCATGACTTTATTAGTGTTGCTTAGTACAACTGCTAAGAAGTGTTAGAGAATGTTACTTTCAAAAGTAACTTAGTTACGTTACTCATTACTGGCAAAGAAACAAAACTAAATATGTTATACAGTTACTTTTTAGAAAATATAATGTGTTATAAACAGTGCATTACTTTTTTTTCCGTTGTATGAAAAACTGCCCTTTCACTGGCCAACATGTTATTAGATCATAAATACATGAATTTCATTAAACAACCAGAAACACAACCAAATGTGACCATTTTCTTGTAATTTTAGAAATAATGCAGCACCCCTGAATCCAGACCTGAGAGGGACGTGTTGCTCAGGTGGCCGAGAACTGTCTGAGGGGGTAGGATTATCTGGAGAAGCCAGCTATAGAAAGCAGACGAGGGGGACGCAGACACAGCACTTAGAGAGCACATCGCTTGCATCTCCCGCCTGCTAAAGCCCATCTGCTCCCTGCCTTATGCCCAGTGCTGCTGTGATGATTGCTGGCTTCCCTGTGACCCTGAGCTGGCCCAAATAAACTTACCCCTCAGCATATGCAGGATTAAATATGTACTTAGGACTTTTGTTCTGGTTTTTTAAATTTTATTGCAAGCTACACACATGCTTAAGCCGTCACCAAACAGCCAGATCATGAGCATGTGACAGTAGTAGGCAACATCTTTGCAAAAAAAGGCAGGATTACTGCTAAATAACATGGTAATTTACATATTTTTTGGAGTAGCAGGAATATTCTTCTGTAGTAACAAAGGCATATCTGTTTTTTTAGTAATGTATGTATTTTTACTTCAAGAAAATATGTATTGCGTGAAGGTACTCTAAAAAGTAATCTGACTGCATAATATATGTTAGTTTTAATATGTTGCCCCCCAACACTGCTGTTAGGTAGGCAGGTTATAATTAATCAGCTTTTGGACAGGGTGTTGAGCCATGAGCAATAACTAATATACTGATAGTTGTGCTTTGAGATCCTCATATGTACTTTCTCCTTAGAGTTTTTGAACAATTGCACTGTTTCAGGCATTCTTGAAAAGAGCGTGACCATTTCTGTCATGACATCTGTCTTTGTGTTATATACAGTTTGTGTCCCTGCCTCTTTCCTTGTGAGTTTGTTACCTGCGCATCTTGTGCACAGATCGAACAGTCTCTATAAGATTGACATTCTTATTTGAATCCCAAGGTGTCAAAACCTTATTTATTTTGAGCAAAATCTGTTCAAGGGAATGTTTGTTTTACTGAACATAATTATGTTAGAAATGTAACTCAAAAGCTCAGTTTTTAAAAATGAGTTTAAAATAAAATTGCCTAAATGCAATAGTTCTACTGATTTATTTCCAAACATTTTTGGAAGGTTCTGTTTCCTATCTACTTTCATTTTATGCTTAACTTAGCAAAGGATTTTGCAGTTTGTGCCTCTATGAATTCATTTTCATTTGGTTTGACAGAGAAATAAAGCAAACTGTATTTGACATTCTCATCTGTTTTGTGAGTAATAGAGAAATCCTGTCATGACTGATGAACAGATCTGACACATCCGCTTATCCCTATATCATCCACCTCCAGTCTGCAACACTTAGATATTTATTTCCAGTGTTTATTTCTGTCAAGTGAGTTTTGCTGTTTATAATTTTGTAGTATCGTGCATAGATCTGCTGCCAACAAGAATGTTCAGAGTATGGAGAAAGTTGCACAACTCCAGGGCAAGATTTTTATTTTTTCACAGAGAAGCCTCTTAATTGGCACCACCAAGAGATAGGAAAGTTGCTCACTGGCTGAATTAACAGCACAGGGGTATTCGGCAGGGCAAAAGCAAGTCATGTACTCCACAAAAACCTTCATAGTGCTGTCACCATATGCTTTAATGGCAGGTGTTCCGCTAGGTGTTTATACCCTTGGATTTAGGGGAGTTTTGGGATGCATGGGTGTGAGTGATGGTTGGATGTAAAGTACTTGCGGTTGCAGAACACTGGGACAGACACATCAATCACCAATACAAACACAAGTCCATTTTGTTTTAGAATAATATGCTAACCAATTCAAAGATTTGTGTTTATATTTATTGAAAGAAAACAAAGAATCCATGTTAAAGGTTCCATTTGGCAATGGGTTGACATACTGTATAATAGTAATGTAGTAGGCCTGATTAATGCATTGATCTCTTTCACCACTTCCAGTTGCTTCCATGGGATCAGTGTTACTGCAATTGTTTTCAGTGTGTTTGCTTTTGCAATTTTAAGTCTCTTACCTTCACAAATTACCCCTGCATCTTCATGATGACCACAGTTATGCTGACCCCATCCCAGATGGAAACAATCAGAGAGGAAGAGCTCATTTCCATCACAGTCCACGTTGTCCAATAGTATAGGTCCACTGCCGTAGCCAAAGTAGCCCAAAACTTTGGCCTCAATGGCGCTGCCACAACCAAGTTGTTTGCAGACTACCTTAGCGTTGAACATATCCCAATCATCATCACACACGGTCCCCCATGCATTGTTGTAGAAGACCTCCACTCGACCCTGGCAGCTGCTGTTTCCATTTACAACACGAATTGAGCCTCCAACTGGTATAGGAAGAGGAAAAGGTAAGCAGTATGTGATAACAGAAGAAGCTTATTTAGAAAATAGCAAGCAGAAGGTTAAACCAGAAAGAGAGATGTTGCATACATTTGTCTAAGAGGGCATACATGCAAAGGCATGGAGTATTCTTAATGACAACATGAGAGTGTACATCCATAAATGCAGAAACATTTCATATAGTGCTTTTACAAATCATACAGTGAAAATAAAGAATCCCGACAGATTTCAATTCATAAAATTGCCAAAAATTGATAAAAATTGCCTTGATACTTGGCTTGGATGAGAAGCAAAGGCTCATTCCTATTAAGTGGAATATTACAAATATGCGTGCCTATGTGTCTTTCTGCTCAGTGCAGTCCTCTTCATTCCATGTCCCAAGAGATATGTCTTTCTAAAACTATGCATGGTAATCCACCCTTCCATTTATTATCCATTATTGGATAAAACCAGCATCAACAGCAAAACAGGGTTGCTAAATGGTTGAATAGATGGATTTTTATGTACGATTTTTGCTAATATTATTTAATAAGTTATCTCGAAAAAATTCAAGAGTACAGTGTGGCCAAATGGAAGAGAGACTGGCTACCATATGACTGCATATTGTAAACTCTTACTCACACATCGTTTCACACTAAGCAAGTCATTAAATTGGGCACAGCTCAAATGTTGCAGAAAAAAAATGTTGTCCTATATAAATGTATAAGATGGTTTTGATAACAAGTTACATGTTTTCATATAAATTATAAATAGAAATAAGCAGAATAGAAGCAAACTACAGTATCTTCACATCAGACAGGTTTTACTATAGATTTGTTTGCAATGGTTCAGTAACTAATAACAGTCAAACAAGATAACACAATGGCACTATTCGTACCTGAGGAAATCTGTGAGTCAGCAGTTGATGGTATCCATTGTGTCACTGTGCCTGTGAGTGCTGCAACTAAAATGAAAATAAAATGCAGTTTAAATATGTATTCTATAAAGTATACCTAACATTTAATAATAAGTCACCATATGCAATCAATTCAATTAGTACTTTCTTGCAAGCATATACTTTTAAATTCCAGCCAGGGTTCAAATTCCTCTTTCAAATCTTTTTTAACCATTTCTGATTCTTCTGTTTATGTTAATAGAATTCACATCTCATCTCATTTTCCACCGTGAGATGGGTTGAGGGGACAACAGTTTTAGCAATGAGACCCATACATCTCTTTCCCCAGACACACTTGCGAAATCATACTGTGAAATCTCAAGGCATTCCCAGGTAGGGAGATACAGTCCTTCCAGCAATCCCTGGGTCTTGCCATAGGTCTACTCCCACAGGGAGGTGTCTGGGAGGTATCCATATCAGGTGCTCGAACCGCCTCAGTTCTCCATTCCACTTGATGAAGAGGGTCAGTGGCTCCACTATGAGCCTCTCCCAGATGTTTGTGTTTCTCATCCTATCTCTAAGGGAAAGCTCTGACACCCTGCAGAGAAAGCTCATTTCTGTCATAACCCAAAGCTCATGACCATAGGTGAGGGTAGGGATATAGATCAACTAGTAAATAAAGAGTTTTGTCTACTGGCTCAGATCCTTCTTCACCAATATGGATTGGTATAGTGACCACATAACTGTGCTCACCTCCCCAATCCATCTGTCCATCTCAACGTCCCTTTTCCCCTCACTCATAAACAAGTCCCCAAGATATTTAAGCTCCTCCACGTGAGGTAGTAACTCACCTCGCACTCAGAGAGGACAGTCCTCCCTTTTTCTTCAGAGAACCATGGCCTTGGGTTTGGAGGTGTCTATCTTCATCCCTACTGATACACACTGCCCCAATACATGCAGGGGTTCACAGCCCAATAAAGCCAACACGACTAAGTCTTTCTTCAAAACGCAGTGATACAATTCTAAGGCCATACATTAGAGTCGATTTGGAAAAGTCGACAAGAACAAACTGTTCACAAGATTCAACTGAAGGTCCTTATTGTTCCTGCGCTCCACCACACTACTTGGTTTTGTAAGGCATTGTAATGTAGTTCCCTGAGTGAAGAAGAACTTAGCCTTAACAAGTTTCTACCCATGTCCCCATGTTCTTGTTGAACACGCTTAATTCCAGACATCTTGGGACTGAAATAAAGCGCATTAACTCATCTTAAAAAGAGACACAGCCAAAAGCACAACCACTTGTAGAGGATGCACACACTTGACTGAGAATGTAAACAAGAAGAACCTGGGTTTTGCACTCCTCCTAGAGCCAGACATGCAAACTAACTTACACACTGCTAAGAAATGTGAAATTAAGCTACAGTTTTTACATTTTTCACTAATTTAAACAATTTTTTATGTATTCGACATCCACAGTCCTTTGCCATTCACTGAATATGCTAGGTGTTTAGTGAGTTCTGCTGTGTTTTTTGCTCTTTTGATTATTTCTGATTTGCTGGATTTCTGTGACCTTTTGTTCTGTTTTTTGACCATTCTTGGATTGTGTATTGGGACTGTTTGCAATTTAGATTGCTTATTTTGAAGGCATTACCTTCTATGTTGTTTTGCTCCTAAGAGCTTCTTATTTCAGGATATTTTTTTAAATAAATATTTTATTTGTAAGGATTCAGTGTTTGCCCTTTTGTTACTAGAATTTTGAGTATTTTTTGGGACTATTCTGCTTAGGATCTCTGTAGTTCATAACATACTCTTTCTATAAGCAAATTATCATCCATTGATCTGTGATCAACACTGAGTACACTGGATATCAATAAAAGATTATAAGCTGCCTCACATGTCACTGTATCTACAATATCTCTTTGATAGCACAGTACTGGAAAAGTGAGATCTAATACAATAAAATGGCCTAAAGTGTTTTGCACAGTCAAAAAAAAAAAGTAATAAACCTTGTTTGAATTTTTTTTATGTGCCAGAGGCCAGAACTTCTCTTTTATGGTGTTAATTTTTTGTCAGTGTTTTGTAAGTATCAACCTATTGTTTTTAGGATTAATATTCAAAAACAAGTCTATTATTTTATAATATTCCTCAGAAAAATAACCAGAATTTCATAAATTAGAAAGTTGTATCGAAAGCTTTTATTGATAAAATGACTTAGTTAAAGCACCTCTGCCTGGAAAGTGTGACCTTATAGGTACTTTTCCCAAGATCGCTCTGAGCACCAAGCACTGTTTGAATGCATGCAAGTGCCTAAATGCCAAAACCAGCTTGTAATGTCAGAAAGACACCATAGTTACATAATCAAAATTATGCAGTGAACATTAAATAAATAAATTAATATGTCATATATTTAATCACATGCATCCCTTGCTGCCCAATGAAAAATGGACCTCTGATCATTATTTAATTCATTAAGAGAAGGCATAATCCTTTATTTTTAAATAAGGTAATTTATACTTTATTGTGGATGTAAAGGGCTAAACTAAAGATTATGGTTTGTCTTAACATCTTACATTTCATGCTCAAAACATAATTATGATATTGTGAAGTGTGAACACCGCAAAGCTGGCAAGAACATCTATTGACTCATGAAGGTTCAAATGTTCTGCAAATGCAAAAAAAAGAAAGGTCAGGTCAGGTTGGGGAGCATGCACTGGTTCAGAGCGCTCGACACAAAGTCAAACCAGCAGTAACCAAGGATTCTCCAAAGAGACACAGTACCAAAGTAGTCCATTCTTTGTCTCAAGTCACTGCTTTGCATCCATGTCTCGCAACCATATAGCAAACGGGAAACACCAAGACTCTAAAGACTTGGACCTTCGTCCTTTTGCAAAGATATCAGGAGCGCCACCCACCACTTTCCAGTGACATCACTACTCTCCATGCTTTCCCAATCAGTCTACTGACTTCATAGGAAGAATCACCAGAGACATGAATGTTGCTGCCGAGGTAAGTAAACCTTTTGACAAGGTCAACACTCTCTCCGCAAACAGACACAGCTGATGGCTGTGCCCAAGAGGTCATTAGAGGCCCGGATCTTGGTTTTTATCCAGGACTCTTGCAAGCCCTAAAACTTAGACTCCCTATTCAGTCTCTCGAGCCCCCTGATCAGAGCCTCTATTGACTCCACGAAGATCACAACATCATCAGGAAAGTCCAGATCATTGAATCTTCCTTCATCAACAGATGGCCCACAGCCACTGAACCCCATGACCCTGCCCAACACCCAGTCTATACAAAGTACTGATATCCTGCCACCACTTAGTCATATTCACTTTCATGGTTTTTTGCACACTTTCATAATTTCCTTTGGTATTGGCCACACCATTTAGATGCAACTTTCTTTCAGTTGCTGCCAGGCAACAGCAATTACCTTCTGATTACATTATGCAGATAGAAGAGCAAATATAGTATTTTAGAGACCCCTGCATTTCACAAACAACTGGTGTACAAATTGTTTCAGGCCTGCCTTTAGAGTAGGGAAAATAATCACCATAATGTCACATACTCACTCACATGCTCATCCAAATGCCACAGTTATCTTAGATTTCTTAACAATGCATGACTGCCAACTAAGCAATAATGCATAATAAAGGAAATATTTAAAGTAAAATAACAGTACAAATATGATGAGATATTTGTAAAAACCTACAAACTCTTAACTAACTATGAAAACCTATAAAACTATACACCTAACTCTAAATGTAAATCAGGGTTTACTGATGAGGCTCCAGTGATTTGCTTCTGTTCTAAAATCTTGACCAAGTATTTCAGATTTAGCCTGTGGTCCCTGCTGTGTCCTTTTCTGCTATTTTAAGTTGTTTCACCAGTGAGGGCTGAAGAGGAGATAGATGATGGCAGTCGTACAATGATGGCTTCCCTAATTAACTCCTCCTGTAATTCTGTGATAAGAGCTTTGGAGAAGAATGGAAAGGAGAATGTATAGAAATGTTCCTTTGGGCATTGTTTTTATTTAATGGAGGTCTAAATGAATAGTCATTTCATGCAAGGT